>NC_087359.1:26464202-26772855 GCF_030014295.1 Loxodonta africana | reverse complement strand
TACTATAATCAGGTCATGTGCGTAGAAGCCTTAAGATTCAAATCACCTGTCAGACAAGATTTATGACATGCACATCCCAAGGAGAAGACACCCCACTATATTGCCTTATTCCTCTGAATGTAAGCGGTGAATGCTCCCACATGAGAGGGAAGGCAGAGTGCCCTTCTCAATGGTACTGACTGCAAAGGTATCTATCAGCTACGCAACTGAAGGAGAAGTAATTTAAAAAGTGCGCAAGCACAAACATGACTCACAGCAGAGGAAATCCAGAATTTTATAGAACACGCAAGAAATTAAATTCAGGCCTTTAAATAGAGGTTTGTAAGGCAATGAGCTTTACCAGACCCTGCAAAGCCAGCAACCATGAAATTATATGCCACTTTTGCCTCTTTGCTGACACCAAATTGGGCTCAAGGACCAGGAGGGTGCAGGATGTTGTGACAATTTCCTTTTAAGGGCATAGGTAGTTGATATGAATTCTTCCTGCATGGTGATACAGGTGCCAAGTTAAGTAAAAGAGAATGTGGCCGAGCAAAAATTGAATTTCTTTAATGCAGCAGGACTTTACCCAGGTATGTCAGTGTCCCTGGAACCTGAGCACACTGGCAAGAGGCTGGGGCCAAGGAATCTATGCAGAAAGAGACCGTTATCTACTAGAGTTCCCTCCGACCACCTGTTTTCCTAGTTATGTATCCTTAGGGTAAAAAAAAAAAAAAAGAAAAAAAAATTAGATACTTAATATAATCTCACAGTGACTGAAATTATGCAAGAGCCCATTATAAATAAAACTGCAACACACAACAAAAAGGGATGTGCATTTACGTACAAAAGAAGACAAAGCCTTCTTTGGAAAGCTAAGTGAATTTTTCAGAGTTCGTACCTGGGTTCATAAAACTCCAACCCATAGCCACCCTCAAACACTATTTTCCATTTTATGCATTCATGCACCCCACTGATATTGTCAGGCCTCCGATTTCACATTTATTCTTCAACATACAACGAGAGAAGAATGAAGAATGGCCGTGAGTTTTTACACATATAATAAATAGCTTTGTTTCTCTGGAAAGCATGATTTTTAAAAGCCAATGTTTTCATTCTGAAAGATGCAACTACTACATATTTATCAAGTCTAAGTCAGGACTTTATCACTTTTGACCACAGTTCCTTTCAAATGATCCCGAAGAAAGAAGGGTACAGCATGAGCTTCAGAAAATGTGATAAAGATTCAGACAAAACAAAGTTAGAGTGAGTTTCTAGGTTTGCAAAGACGTAACATTTCAGATTTCATTTATTAAGGACATCACGAGGCCATTACATAACCATGTCTGTGTAACTGCAATAGCCAACGTTTCATTATCACTGATTTTTAAGGCAATAAAAAGAAGAGATATTAAAAGTTAACTATATGGTGCACTTGAGGAACTGTAATTAGATCTGGCTGGGGCACAGGCTACAGGAGAGGAGCAAGGGATGAAACTGGGAGAAGGCTGACCAGGAGGACTTTAAATGTCACAAAAAGGGACTCAGACCAGTGTTATAAAGAGGCCGTGCTGACCCAAGAGATTCACGGAAGAATGAGACATAGGTCTTGTTATTAGGAAACTTACAGTCTAAAGAGGTTTGTGTGCTAAGGAAAGGCAGGAGAGAAATGCATTATGACTGGGGAGATAGGGAAACGTTCACTGAGAATGTGGCATTTCAGCTGGGTCCTGACAGGTAGGTAGAATTTTGACAGTTGTGGAGCGCAACCCAGGAGCGCAATAGATCAAGGGAATGTGCAAAGACACAGAGGGAGGAAAACACAGAACATACTTGGAAAATGATGACTATTCCAATCCCACTGCAGATTAAGATGCGTGGAGCACCCTACTGAAACAGGTTCCCCTTTGCCCCTTTTATTCTCTAGTGGTATACCACTAATCATAATTTTTTGTTATTCATACCTGTTTCTATTTATTTGTTTACTCTCTGTCTCTTCCTCTAGACCAGGAGTTGGCAAACTTTTTCTTAAACAACCAGATAATAAGTATTTTAGGTTCTGCAGGCCAAACAGCCACGGTCACAACTACTAAACTATGCCACTGTAGCATAAAAGCAGCCAGACACAATACATAAACAAATGACTGTGGCTGTGTTCCAATAAAACTTTATTTACAAAAACAAGTGGCAAGCTAGAATTGGCCTACAGGATATAGGTTGCAGACCCCTGCTCTAGAATACACGAGGATTGGGCCTGGGTGAGCCTGTGCTCAGCACCTAAGAGTACCTGACGTAGCAAGCACTGAATGATTATCTGTTGAATGGCTGAATGAATAAGATGACTGACAGAGCTAGGCATCTGGGTTGAGATTCCATTCGTTGGGGAAATTTGTGTTAAGAAGTTTGGGCTTGAGAAGGGGCCAAGATGGCGGAGTAGTCAGATGCTTCCAGTAAAACCTCCTCCAACAAAGACTCGAAAAAACAAGTGAAACAATTATATTTATGACAAGCTAAGAGCCCGGAACATCAAAGGCAAAGTTAGAAAATGGACTCAGCGGCAGGGGGAGGGAGAGATGGTTCAGAAGCAGAGAGGAGTTCCCAGACCTGAATTGTGGGGAACACTCAGGCTGCGGTGTGCTGGTGGTAGCATTTCGCCACAGTTTCCTCTGGGAGAAACAGCCAGCGCACAGCCAACTCAAACCTCCAGAATCAGAGAAGAAAGGCGCTCTAGGCAAAAGGTAAGTACTTGCACATATTTTACTGCGCCCCAGCCCCCAAACCGGCTTCGGTGTCTGTCAATTTCCCTGGGCCTGAGATAGGTCCTGTAGCATGCCCTGAGCCATTCTCCTGGCCTTGGAGAAGGAATAAAATCACAACTGGGGAAAAGATAATCTGCCAACTCCATTAACCTGGGGAGCTCAGGTCAGAAGCGGCTCCTGTCCAGGCATAAACATTCCATGGACTTTGAGTACCTTTCCCACCGGCATGGACGTGTGTGGGCCTATTTCAGGAGAATAGGCCCTTGTTGGCAGGCTGCAGCTGTTTCAGCTGTGTGGTGGAGAGGGGGGTGTTTGATGTTTGACATCTTTTTGTCCATTAAACAGGGTCCTCACCTACCCACATCAGGGGCCTAAGGACTGGTGGCTCCACTCAGGTAACCCAGCCACCTGTGACAAGGGCCCAAGGATAACTGATAACCTTCCAGTCCTTACAACCGAAAGCATTGGGTGCCCATGGTCCATCTGCAAAGCCCACCCACCTATGCGCTCTAGGGAACACGGACACACTTTCCTCACAAACACTCGGGGGACGGTTGTCAGACCCCTGCCTTGTTCAAGCATGACCCCCTCCTGCAACCAGATACCGGTACCTACACCAATCACCCCTGACCCTCTAAGACTGTAGGTCAGAGCCTGTATCACACACTTGATGACCAACTACCTGGACACCTGAGCTGAATCCATACAAGAAAAGTGAATGGACTCCTAGGCTCATATACCTGGTAACAGCTATAGCCATCTGGTGACAGGACGTTAGAGCTTCAAAGGTGAAAATAACCAAGCTAGCTCACTCAAACAACCTATTTTGACATATCAAAACAAAACAAAGCAAGAACGTAGGATACAGTAGGCAAACATAAAATAAACTAATAACTTGTCGATGGCTCAGAGACAACAGTCAATATAAATCACATAAAGCAGACCATGATCACTTCAACAAGCTCTCAAAACAAAGAATCAAGGGATCTTCTGGATGAAGGTGCTTTCCTGGAATTACCAGATGCAGAATACAAAAGGTTAATATACAGAACTCTCCAAGATATCAGGAACGAGATCAGGCAATATGCAGAACAAGCCAAGGAACACACAGATAAAGCTGTTGAAGAAATTAAAAAGGTTATTCAACAACATAATGAAAAATTTAATAAGCTGCAAAAATTCATAGGGAGACAGCAAACAGAAATCGAGAAGATTAACAATAAAATTACAGCATTAGACAACTCAATAGAAAGTCAGAGGAGCAGAATCAAGCAGTGGAAGGCAGAACTGGTAAGACTGAAGATAAAGCACTTGGCACTAATATATTTGAACAAAAATCACATAAAAGAATTTTTAAAAAATGAAGAAACCCTAGGAATCATGTGGGACTCTATCAAGAGAAATAACCTACAGTGATTGGAGTACCAGAACAAGGAGGGAGAACAGAAAATACAAAGAGACTTGTTGACGATTTCTTGGCAGAAAACTTCCCTGGTATCATGAAAGATGAGAAAATGTCTATCCAAGATGCTCATCGAACTCCACATAAGGTAGATCTTAAAAGAAAGCCACCAAGACATATTATAATCAAATTTGCCAAAACCAAAGATAAAGAGAGAATTTTAAGAGCAGCAAAGGATAAACAAAAAGTCACCTACAAAGGAGAGTCAATAAGAATAAGCTCAGACTACACAGCAGAAACCATGCAGGCAAGAAGGCAGTGGGATGACTTATATAAAAAAATGAAGGAAAAAAATTGCCAACCAAGAATCCTATATCCAGCAAAACTGTCTCTCAAATACGAAGGCGAAATTAGAACATTTCCAGATAAAAACAAGTTTAGGGAATTCATAAAAACCAAACCAAAACTACAAGAAATACTAAAGGGAGTTCTCTGGTTAGAAAATCAGTAATATCAGACATCAACCCAGAACTAGGAACACTGGACCGACCAATTAGATGTCAATCCAGACAGCAAAATCACAAAAATAAATCAAGATTAAGAAAAAAAAAACACTCAAAACAGGGAAACAGTGATGTTACTATGTAAAAGAAGACGACATTAAAACAATAAGAGGGACTAAGAAATGTAGTCATAGATCTTTCATATAGAGAGGAAGACAAGGTGATATAAAGAAATAAAAGTTAGGTTTAAACTTAGAAAAATAGGGGTAAATATTAAGGTAACAACAAAGGAGACTAACAATCCTATTCTTCAAAATAAAATACAAGAAAAAAATAGAGACTCAGCAGAAATGAAATGAACAAATAAGACGAAAAGACAATATATAAAGATAAACTACTCAGCACAGAAAATTAAGTGAGAAAAAGAAACTGTCAACAACACACAAAAAAAGACATCAAAATGACACTACCAAACTCATACCTATCAATAATTACACTGAATGTAAATGGACTAAATGCACCAATAAAGAGATAGAGAGTGGCAGAATGGATTAAAAAACACAATCTGTCTATATGCTGCCTACAACAGACACAGCTTAGACTCAGAGACACATACAAATTAAAACTCAAAGGATGGAAAAAATATACCAAGCAAACAACAATCAAAAAAGAGCAGGAGTAGCAAAATTAATTTCTGACAAAATAGACTTTAAAGTTAAATCCACCGCAAAGGATAAGGAAGGACACTATATAATGATTAAAGGGACAATATACCAGGAAGATATACCCATATTAAATATTTATGCATCCAACGACAGGGCTGCAAGATACACAAAACAAACTCTAACAGCACTGAAAAGTGAGAAAGACAGTGCCACAATTATAGTAGACTTCAACACAGCATTTTCAGTGAAGGACAGGACGTCCAGAAAGAAGCTCAATAAAGACACGGGAGATCTAAATGCCACAATCAACCAACTTGACCTCACTGACATATACAGAACACTCCACCCAACAGCAGCCAAGTATACTTTCTTTTCCAACACATATAGGACATTCTCTAGAACAGACCACATATTAGGTCATAAAGCAAGCCTTCACAGAACCCAAAACATCAAAACATTACAAAGCATCTTCTCTGACCATAAGGCCATAAAAGTAGAAATCAATAACAGAAAAAGCAGGGAAAAGAAGTCAAACACTTGGAAACTGAACAATACCCTGCTCAAAAACAACTGGGTTATAGAAGACATTAAGTATGGAATAAAGACATTCACAGAATTCAAAGAGAATGAACACACTTCCTGTCAGAACCTTTGGGGCACAGCGAAAGCAGCGCTCAGAGGTCAATTTATATCAACAAATGCACACATACAAAAAGAAGAAAGGGCCAAAATCAAAGAGTTATCTCTACAGCTTGAATAATAAGAGAGCAACAACAACAAAAAAAATCCTCAGGCACCAGAAGAAAGCTGGTAATAAAAATTAGAGGAGAATTAAATGAAATAGAGAACAGAAAAACAATTGAAAGAGTTAACAAGACTAAAAGCTGGTTCTTTGAAAAAATTTAAAAAATTGATAAACCACTGGCCAAACTGACAAAAGAAAAACAGGAGAGGAAGCAAGTAACCCGAATAAGAAATGAGATGGGCGATATTACAACAGACCCAACTGAAATTAAAAGCATCATATAGGATTACTACAAAAAATTATACTCTAACAAATTTGAAAACCTAGAAGAAATGGATGAATATCTAGAAACACATTACATACCTAAACTAACACCAACAGAGATAAAACCACTAAATAGGCCCATAACAAAAGAAGAGATTGAAAAGGTAATCAAAAAACTCCCAACAACAAAAAAAAACCCTGGCCTGGACGGCTTCACTGCAGAGTTCTACAAAACTTTCAGAGAGGAGTTAACACCACTACTACTAAAGGTATTTCAGAGCATAGAAAAGGACGGAATACTCCCAAACTCATTCTATAAAGCCAGCATATCCCTGATACCAAAACCAGGTTAAGACACCACAAAAAAAAAGGAAATTATAGACCTACATCCCTCATGAACTTAGATGCAAAAATCCTCAACAAAATTCTAGCCAATAGAATTCAACAACATATCAAAAAAATTTTGCCAGGACCAAGTGGGATTCATAACAGGTATGCAGGGATGATTCAACATTAGAAAAACAATTAATGTAATCTATCATATAAACAAAACAAAAGACAAGAACCACATGATCTTATCAATGGATGCAGAAAGGGCACTTGACAAAGTTCAACACCCATTCAGCAAAATAGGAATAGAACGAAAATTCCTCAACATAATAAAGGGCATTTCTGCAAAGCCTATAGCCAACATCATCCTAAATGGAGAGAGTCTGAAAGCATTCCCCTTGAGAATGGGAACCAGACAAGGATGCCCTTTATCACCACTCTTATTCAACATTGTGCTGGAAGTCCTAGCCAGAGCAATTAGGCTAGATAAAGAAATGAAGGGCATCCAGATTGGTAAGGAAGAAGTAAAAGTATCTCTATTTGCACATGGCACGATCTTATACACAGAAAACCCTAAAAAATCCTCATGAGAACTACTGAACCTAATAGAAGAGCTCAACAGAATATCAGGATACGAGATAAACATACAAAAATCAGTTGGATTCCTCTACACCAACAAAAAGAACATCAAGGAGGAAATCACCAAATCAATACCATTTACAGTAGCCCCCAAGAAGATAAAATACTTAGGAATAAATCTTACCAGAGACGTAAAAGAGCTATACAAAGAAAATTACAAGACACTACTGCAAGAAACCAAAAGAGACCTACATAAGTGGAAAAACATACACCTTGCTCATGGATAGGAAGACTTAACATTGTAAAAATGTCTATTCTACCAAAAGCCATCTATAGATACAACGCAATTCCGATCCAAATTCTAATAATATTTTTTAATGAGATGGAGAAACAAATCACCAACTTCATATGGAAGAGAAAGAGGCCCCAGATAAGTACAGCATTACTGAAAAAGAAGAACAAAGTGGGAGGCCTCACTCTACCTGATTTTAGAACCTATTATACTGCCACGGTAGTCAAAACAGCCTGGTACTGGTACAACAACAGATACATAGACCAGTGGAACAGAATTGAGAATCCAGACATAAATCCATCCACATATGACCAGCCGATACTTGACAAAAGCCCAAAGTCACTTAAATGGGGAAAAGACAGTCTCTTTAACAAATGGTACTGGCATAACTGAACATCCATCTGCAAAAAAATAAAACAAGATCCATACCTCACACCATGCACAAAAACCAACTCAAAATGGATCAAAGACCTAAATATAAAAACTAAAATGATAAAGATCATGGAAGAAAAAATAGGGACAATGCTGGGAGCCTTAATACATGGCATAAACAGTATACAAAACATTACTAACAATGCAGAAGAGACACTAGATAACTACAAGCTATTAAAAATCAAACATCTATGCTCATCCAAAGACTTCACCAAAAGAGTAAAAAGATTACCTACAGACTGGGAAAAAGTTTTTAGCTTTGACATTTCTGATCAGAGTCTGATATTCAAAATCTATATCATACTGCAAAAACTCAACTACAAAAAGACAAATAACCCAATTAAAAAATGGACAAAGAATATGAACAGGCACTTCACTAAAGAAGACATTCATGTAGCTAACAGATACGTGAGGAAATGCTCACGATCATCAGCCATTAGAGAAATGCAAATCAAAACTACAATGAGATTCCATCTCACTCCAACAAGGCTGACATTAATTCAAAAAAACACAAAATAATAAATGTTGGGAAGGTTGTGGAGAGACTGGGACACTTATACACTACTGGTGGGAATGTAAAATGGTACAATCACTTTGGAAATCGACTTGGAGCTTCCTTAAAAAGCTAAAAATAGAAGTACCATACAATCCAGCAATCCCACTCCGCGGAATATATCCTAGAGAAATAAGAGCCTTTACATGAACAGATATATGCATACCCATGTTCACTGCAGCACTGTTCACAACAGCAAAAAGATGGAAGCAACCAAGGTGCCCATCAATGGATGAATGGATAAATAAATTACGCTATATTCACACAATGGAATACTACACATCGATAAAGAACAGTGATGAATCGGTGAAACATTTCATAACATGGAGGAATCTGGAAGGCATTATGCTGAGTGAAAGTAGTCAGTTGCAAAAGGACAAATATTGTATGAGAGCACTATTATAAGAACTCAAAAAATAGTTGAAACAGAGAAGAAAATATTCTTTGATGGTTATGAGAGCGGGGAGGGAGGGAGGGAGAGGGGTTTTCATTAATTAGATAGTAGATAAGAACTATTTTAGGTGAAGGAAAAGACAACACGCAATACAGAAGAGGTCAACACAACTGGACTAATCCAAAAGCAAAGAAATTTCCTAAATAAACTGAACACTTCGAAGGCCAGCATAGCAGGAGCAGGGTTTGGGGACCATGGTTTCAGCGGATATCTAAGTCAACTGGCATAATAAAATCCATTAAGAAAACATTCTGCATCCCACTTTGGAGAGTAGTGTCTGGGGTCTTAAAGGCTAGCAAGCAGCCATCTAAGATGCATCAATTGGTCTCAACCCACCTGGATGAAAGGAGAATGAAGAACACCAAAGATACAAGGTAATTATGAGCCCAAGAGACAGAAAAGGCCACAGAAACCAGAGACTACATCAGCCTGAGCCCAGAAGAACTAGATGGTGCCCGGCTACAACCAATGACTGCCCTTACGGGTAACACAATAGAGAACCCCTGAGGGAGCAGGAGAGCAGTGGGATGCAGACCTCAAATTCTCATAAAAAGACCAGACTTAAGGGTCTGACTGAGCCTAGAAGGACCCCAGAGGTCATGGTCCCCAGACCTTCTGTTAGCCCAAGACAGGAACTATTCCCAAAGCCAACTCTTCAGACAGGGATTGGACTGGACTGTGGGAGAGAAAATGATACTGGTGAGGAGTGAGCTTCTTGGATCAAATAAACAGATGTGACTATGTGGGCAGCTCCTCAATGGAGAAGAGATGAGAGGGCAGAGGGGGTCAGAAGCTGGCCGAATGGACACGAAAACAGAGACTGGAGGGAAGGAGTGTTCTGTCTCATTAGAGGGAGAGCAACTAGCAGTATATAGCAAGGTGTATATAAGCACAATAAAAATTTTTTTAAAAAAAGATGTTTGGGCTTATTCTGTAGGGACTAGGATGCCATTCAAGGAATTTTTTTTTTTTTAAGTTAGGTTTATTGAGGTATAAATAATACAGCAAAACTCAACCTTTTTACATATATAGTTTGATAAATTTTGACAACACAATATATAGAACATTTCCTTCATTCCAAACAGCTCCTTTTACCTCTTTACAGCTGGTCTCTCCTATCACTCCCAGCCCTTGGTGACTTACGTGATTTCAGTTCCTGTAATTTTGTCTTTTCCAGAGTGTCACATAATAAATGTTGCCTTATGTGTCTAGCTTCTTTCACTTAACATACTGCTTTTGAAATTGATTCATGTTGATGTGTGTATCAGTGCTTTGTTCATTTTTACTGCTGAGTAGTATACCATTTCCAACATACGAGTATACCATAATTTATCCTCTCCTGAGTTCATGGGCATCTGTTTCATATTTAGTCGTTTGGTTATTATGTATAAAGCTGCTGTAAATGTTCTCATACTGGTCTCTTCATAACATGTGTCTTTATCTCTACCCACATCTCCACCCACCTGCCTCCCAGAAGCCTTTCTTTGCCTCCTGATGGCCGTCCCTGTTGATATCTACTTCCTTAAGCCACACAGGTAGTCTGGCACAGGCCTGTGCTGCTTGCCAGGTAGGCTCCCTTTAATCACAAGCAGTGGGTTTGTCTCACCCCAGAGAGCACTTTTATCTACTTCAAGGTTCTGAGCGCTACCCCACCCAAATTTGTCATCAGTCACCCTTTCATGTCCTATTTATAGGATAACATTGGGCATGTTTCTTGCCATCCCGGATACTGCTTTGCCTTCTGATGACCTAAAATAAAACGATTGTGTGCTAATGTGTGGGTACCAAGAAAGGAAAGCACCCTCCCCCAATACCTTGATTCTGCCAACTGTTATACTTGCTTCAGACCCCACGTAACAGAGCAATTGTAGGCTGGTGTGATGCTGCTGTACCAACACACAGGCTCATCCACCACCAGCAGGAAGCTTTACCATCATCTGTTTAAGCTTCACACTGGTATTGGAAAATTTAAAGGGACACTAATCGCATACTAAGTTTCTAGCTATTGGCCTTTTGCTTATTTAAACTAATTCCTTACTAATAAAATATCACAAGCCTCCAAAGACGAATGCACTTGGAAATACCACTTCATTCCCTTTGGTAATGACTGTTTTCAAAAAGACACAATATAATAAGAACGCTTAAAAAATAAGTCTTACCAAATGGAACTCTTATACATTACTTCCAGGAGCATAAATATTACAATTGCTTTGGAAGACATGTACACATTCTACACACCTAGGCATATACCCTGGAGAGAAACTCCTGCAGTAAGAAAAGAGACATGTTTAAGTATGTTCATAGCAACAGTGTTCATAATAGCAAAACCCTGGCAACAACTCAACATGCATGGATCTGAAACTGGATAAATACATTATGGTAGATTCATATAAAGGATAACCATGCATAGGCAGGCATGGTGGCACAGTGGTTAAGAGCTCAGCTACTAACCAAAAGGTCAGCAGTTCAAATCCACCAGCTGCTCCTTGGAAACCCTACCGGCCAACGCTAATTTGTCCCATAGGGTCACTATGAGTCGGAATCAACTCAAAGGCAACAGGTTTGCTTTTTTTTTGGTTTTTGGACTTCATCAAAATTAAAAACTTTTGTGCTTCAGAGAACACAATCAAGAAAGCGAAGGAACAACCAGAAGAATGGGAGAAAAAGATCTGCAATTCATGTATCTGATAAGGCTCTAGTATCCAGAACATATAAAGAACTCTTATAATTCAACAAAAAGACAAACAACCCAATTTAAAAATGGGCAAAAGACTTTAGAATAGATATTTCCTCAAAGAAGATGTACAAATGGCCAATAAGTACATGAAAAGATGATAAACATCATTAGTCATTTTGTTGTTGTTGTTGGCTGCCATCAAATTGGCCCCTGACTTATGGTGACCCATGCACAACGAGATCAGATCATTATGATCTGAAAGGTTTTCACAGACTGATTCTTCGAGGCACCTCTGGGTGGGCTGGAACCTCCAACTTTGGTTAGCAGCTGAGCATGTTAACCGTTTGTACCACCCAGACATATGACAAAAAAAAATTCCCGTTGGCTTTGAGTAGATTTCGACTCGTGGTGCTCCTGTGTATCAGCGTAGAACTGAGCTCCATAGGGTTTTCTTAGCTGTAATCTTTACAGAACCATCTCACCAGGCCTTTCTTCCATGGCACTGACGAGTGGGTTCACACCACCAACCTATTGGTTAGTAGCAGAGTGCAAAGTGTTTGCACGACGTAGAGACCTACCCCAGGCATATTAAAAAAAAACCATTGCCGTCAAGTCGATTCTGACTCATAGCGAGCTATAGGACAGAGTAGAACTGCTCCATAGGGTTTCCAAGGAGCAGCTGATGGATTCGAACTGCTGAACTTTTGGTTAGCAGCCAAGCTGTTAACCAATTCGCCACCAGGGCTTCCCCCAGGCATATAAAGAGTGTCAAATAAACATCGTACTGGTCTGTTTATATTAAGCTGGGCTGTGGGTTCACGGGTGTATTCCTTCAAACCTATACAATAAAAACAAAATTTTAAAAAGAAATATAATTTTTCCTCTTATTCAAACCACAATGAACACAAAAATTAAATCTAAATTTAAATGCCCATATGCTGGTAGTCAACATCAACTAAGCAACCATCACGTGTAAAGCACCATAAAAGGCCCTGTGGAAAGTTAGGAAGGAGGCAGTAACAATCATGATGGTCCGAGGAACCCATAATCTAAACCACGAACGACCACCAGCTTCAGAGAGCCATAAACAATCCTCCTTGTGGAATCATCTCGGCAAAGGTTTTGTCATTCCTAGCACCGGCTGTTAGTTTAAGGAATCCATTTTGTACAATTAAACAACTAAAATATTAAATATATTTTACTTTCAGAGCTTCCAAATTATATTTCGAAAATGTATTTCATCTCTCTTTTATAAGTCAGCTTGTAAGCACTCAGGATGTTTGAGGTGAACTGTGTCCCCCCAAAAGTTAGGTAGAAGTCCTAACCCCTGTACCTGTAAATACGACCCTGTTTGGAAATAAGGGCTTTCTTTTGTTATGTTAATGAGGCTACACCAAAGTAGGGTAGGTCCTAAACCTAATTCCCTCTCAATGGTGTCTCATAAAAAGAGCAGACTAGACACAGACCCAGACTCAAGGGGAAGACACTAAGCAAAGATGGAGGCAGATGAATCCACAAGCCCAGAACACCAAAGATTGCCAGCAGCTACTAGAAGCTAAAGAGACAAAAAAGGACCTTCCCGTATAGCCAACATGCTGAATCCAGACTTCTAGCCTCCAGAACTGTGAGATAATAAATCCTTGTTCTTTAAGGCCATCCACTTGTACTATTTTTTGTTAAGGCAGCACTAACAATCTAAGACTCGAGGCATTAGAACATGGTTATCGAATCATAAAGAATTTATATTTACCAGGCTTCCTTTTTCATTCGAAGTAATGTCTTTTTAAGGTCCTGACTTAAATGGTGTCTTTAGATTATTACACATTCTCATCAAGGCTCTATCACATCTTAGTTTCTGAATATTCATAAATGACATCCGAAGTGCCTTTTTGCAAGATACAGTCAAGACAAACATAGACGCTCTTCAAAAATCAAATTTGCCCGCAAGATTTATAATAGCTTTAAGGTAATCTAAAATTTTATCTCTGTTTCCATTTTTACCAAAGGATGGTAAATGCAAATATTTTTAACTTGAACAGACCCTTCCCACTAAGGAGGCCAGTATTCTTATTTTATGTCACAGTTTCTGAGATATATGGTCCAAAAATGTATCATTCCAGTAAACAGTTCAGGAACATACATCCGCTTTAGGATCAACTGCTTATATCGATACAATTCACTTGGTAATGAATGAGCGCCAATTTCTCTTCGTGGAAAATGGCGTTGTTGAAGAAAGCAAACGGAAGTTGTCACCAAAAAACCCTAGAGTTGAATCCCAGCTCCGTCATTCACTATCTGGGTGATTCTGGCAAATCCTTTGAGCCTCAATTTTCACATCTATAAAATGAAGGTATTAAGATCCACCTTGTAGGATGATTGCAAGGATGAAAAGAAAGAATTAACACATTGGGCCTAGCACCCTAGAATGTTCCCCAAATGTTGGCCCTCTGTATCTTCCCTTCCCCTGTGAAAGCAAAGCCTTGCTAAGTAAATAGCCACATAGACAAGTGCATAATCTGAATTAAATTTTTATACATTTAAAAAATTGACTTAGCTGTTTTCTAAATTATCTCTTCTGCATGCTAAATTATAATCTTAGCTAAGCTGTTTCACGAAGTATCTAATGAGGACTTTATTTTTAAAAAATTAATACTAATGAGGAAGTAGAGAATAATCCCTTCTTAAGCTTATTAATATAATAGGTTTCATTTCTGTACCCAAATGCCTACTGGTTTCTGTAACACAAAGGTAAGCAGTTATGATCTTTATTTTCTATTTAATGATCTGAATGTCACAGAACATTAGTGGTCTGAACCAAGCCAGAAAGCCGTGTTTATCATATCTGCCACTGAGCTAAGAGGGATGGCTAATATAATAAATAACAGAGGCAAGAATCATAACTACTTTTGTCAAGTTTAAAACCAAGGGATACAATTCATCACATTTACATTTCAAAGTCATCTGATTATGCTTGTTGGATGGTTTTTGGTAGATTTCAAACCCACAGGATAGAGAGAATTGGCTGTGCCAGGAGATCTAAGACATTGAGCCATGGTAGACCACCTTGTGGAAAGCTGCCGGCAGTCTGATGCAGCTTCTTAACATGACAGTGCTAATGCTAAAGCAGTAACAAAGCTTAAGGTGCTGAATTAATAGTCCCAATGTTCTCAGCACTGGTCCTCCAATATCTATTCTAGAGCAAAGGTCAGCAAACTATGGTCCACGGGCCAAACTTGGCCTCCCACCTGTTTTTGTATGGCTCATGAGCTAACAATGGTTTTTACATTTGCAAATGGATAAAAAAAGATCAAAAGAAGAATATTCGTGACATGTAAAAACTGTATGAAGTTTAAATTTGTGTCCATAAATAAAATTTTATCAGACCGCGGCCATGCCCATTCGTGTACCTATTGCCTATGGCTGTTTTCATGTTACAAGGGTAGAGCTGAGCAGTTGCAATAGGGACCCTACTGCCTGCAAGTCTAAAACATTTCTATCTGGCCCTTTACTGGGAAAGTGTGTCGACCCCCACCACCCCCCCCCCACCCTCTAGAGCATTTGCATTCAGTGTTTTTTTAAAAGGCAGTAACAGAATAGGACCTCAAGAATGGTGAGGAGGTCTGGAAACCATTTCCTAAGTAGAACCGTGGAGGGAATTGTGGATAATAAGTCAGAAGACCAAAGGACAACACTCTAGTTCTCGTTTCATATTTGAAGGACCAACATGTGGAAGTGGCTCATGTTTGTGCCACTACAGGGGAGGGAACGAAGATCATTTGTGAAAGTTCTAGGAAGTTAGACAGCAACTAAACATAGGAAAGCATCTTCTAACAAATCAAACTAGACAATGGTAGAAGAGGTCATCCCACAAAATAGCGAGCACCCTGCTATTGCTGGCACTTAAGATAAGAATCAAGACAATTACCAGTCAAGGTTATTATAGAAAGGATTCTTACAGTGGGTAGGAAGCCGAACTGGCTTAATGCTCAGGTTCTTTTCTTGCCTAAGAAAAGAAAATGGTCATAGACGGATGGCAGGGAAAAGCACAATGAGAGGTCAATGGAAACAATTTCTACTACCATGTTCACTAAGGATTAGACCCTACAGGGAACTACATATTTTTATATATATGTATAAATATACACACGCACATACACATATGTGCGTGTATATATTTCAATCAATTAAAATGAGCACGCAAAATAGTGATCTTCTGTTTACATAGAGTACATCAGCTATAAAAAGAATCACATGAGGAAAAGAAGGGCTATTTTTGGGAGGAGGACTCCAATTACACAAAATAAGGAAAGGACATCCACTGCTAAATAAAATGAGTTGGAATCTTTCCTTGTGTCACTATAGGAAATCGGCACGGCACTGCTTGAAAGAAGAAAAAAGTCTATATATAAAACAAAAAGGAGGAGGAACGTGTTAAAAAAAAAAAAGGAATATGCTAAAATACAGCTAAGGGCACAGTCATGCGGTTTACTTGCATGGGGCTTCTTCATAAAATAGTTCTACAAACAACTTCACAAAACACAGCCACCTGTTAAGCTGTTATTTTGGCCTATCTATTTTCAAGGGCCGTCTTGACACCCAAGCAAGAGACACACGACCATAGCAACATAAACATGAGGGTGTTGGAAAATAGTTTAAAGTAGCAATTTATAGCCCCTGCAGGGCTGGAAAGAAACTAATCCTTAAGCATTTGTTACTATGACATAACATTCCTACTGGGCAAGCTCTGATCCTAAGGACCTCTCCGGGTTTCCCAAGGGCTGCCATTTAGAAAGTAGAGACTCCAAAATGTCTACTGTAGAGGAGAATTTTCACCATACACTCCCTCCCCCTGCAAGAGTTTTAAAATACAGGTATTTAAAAGTGAGGCAATATGATCCCCTGCGCAGCTCAGGGAATGCGTGATTACTAGGTGTTTACGAAGCACTCAGAGAAGCATCATTACCATCACGCCTTCCGTCTGCCAAGCAGCCTCCCTATCTCCTGTGATCCTCACGTCAGCCCCCAGTTGAGGCAAGAAGAGGGGGATCTGACAGTAGAACAAACCAAGGCTCAGTCTTCCAGGATCAACTCATGGATACCACACAGTAAAGACTCAGGGAGGTCTTCGAACTCCAAGTCCACACTCTTCCCTTATACATCATCACCCTAAATTGGAAACCTCAATTTGGGGCAATTTACACAAATTTAGCCCTGGTGGGGCAGTAGTTAAGCGCTGGGCTACTAACCGAAAGGTCGACGGTTGGAATCTACTAGCCAGAAAGATGTGGTGGTCTGCTTCCGTAAAGATTACAGCCTTGGAAACCCTATGGGGGTTTCCTATAGGGTCACTAGGAGTGAGAATCGACTTGACCACCACGGGTTTAGTTTTTTGACTGGTTAGTGCAAACAGTTAAGTGCTCAGCTGCTAACCAAAAAGTCTACAGTTCAAACTCACCCAGCAGCTCCAAGGGAAGGCTTGGTGATCTGCTTCCATGTAAAGATTATTATTGTTAATTGCCATCGAATCAATTTCAACTCAGAGAGACCCCATGTGACGGAGTATAACTGCCCCATAAAGTTTTCTTGGCTGTAATCTTTACGGAAGCAAATTGCCAGATCCTCCTTTTACAGAGCAACTGGTGAGTTCCAGCCGCCAACCTTTTGGTTAGCAGCCCAGCAGTTAACGGTTTGCATCACTGGGGCAATAAAACTCTACGGAGGAGTTCTACTCTGTCATGTGGGGTCACTATGCCTCGAAAATGACTGCCAGCACACAACAACATCAAAGGTACTTTGACTCAGAGAGATGAATGCAAAGGCATTTAAGCCAATGAAAGGGTAGGGAAAAATTATTCTTCTCAGGGGTAAAACATCCTGTTGGAAGAGGGGTGATTACCAAGACTCAATATGTGAACATTGTAAGGCGTGGCTGATCTGCAATTCAAAAAGATCCAACAAAAGCAGAAAGACAGTAATCACCCTGCTTAGAGACACACCCAAAAGGTGTGATGTGAGGCAGCATGGCTTGGTAGCAAGCTTCTGGAGTCTGCGTCAGGGTGGGCAGGTTCTATCAAAGCCTGTTGTTTTGAAAGAGTCTCACTGTGGGTCCTGAGCCCAGGGTCAAAAACACAGGCCAGGACTGTAGCCCGGAACCACAATCCATCAGCCAGAACCTTCTCAAACACAGGCCTTTAAGGCTCTTGGGGCAGTTCCCTCTCAAGATCTACAGAAGGAAGAGACGGTACGCCAGGACAACTCCCCGAGTATAGACAGCCCTTCTGCAGATGAAAAAACAATGAATCTGTAGAAAGCTACCGTGGTGCAAAGGATTTAGCAGCTTTTCATCCAAGAACTAGAACTGAATACCTTCTTGAAAAAATAAGATGGGAGCTGGCAGACATAAAAAACACTGCCCTCAAGTCAGTTCCGACTCATACGGATCCTAGAGGACCGAGTAGAACTGTCCCATAAAGTTGCCAAGGCTGTAATCTTTAGAGAAGCAGACTGCCACATCTTTCTCCCTTAGAGTGACTGGTGGGTTTGAACCTCCAACCTTTTGGTTAGTGGCCAAGCGCTTTAACCACTGTGCCACCAGGGCTCCTCTGACAGACATAACCAACATTAAAAAAAAAAAAGAAGAAGAAGAAGAAACAACTCCTAGAGGAGGCAAAAGGCTGAGCACCTCCATAGATAATGGCTAATTTTAAACACACTTGACCCTTTCGGAAGTGTTTTTCTTGAAAAGGCTTACGGGGATTATTCCATTTAGACAATAATAGCCTAACAACCAAGCTCCTTTTCAGCCAGATCTTGGCATGAAAACATCTCTAAGTATGCCTGTATCTGCAGCCCCATAAGTCAAACTGGTCAAAAACATAATCACGCCCAGTTCGTCCAAGTTTCCATCAAACGCAATCCGGAAGAGGCGAACTACTGAATTCCGAATAGAAGATTTTTCATTTTGGACATGATGCCTCCTTATGAACAGCAAAAACATAATATCAAAAAAATGAGCGCTCATCACAGCCTTCAACAGCAAAAACATAATATCAAAAAATGAGGGCTCGCCACAGCCTTCAACAGTCCACAGTTTGGGCTTCCAGCTTGCCCTGTACAATCTGTACTTTGATGATAAAATATAAATCTAGTTTCCAAACTCTTTGCATTTAAGTGGGAGCAGGGATTAAATAACCACATTTCATATCTTTAAGCTGTCTCATTAAGCAAAAGAGAACCATCTATTTTCACAGTACTTTTTAAATATTTAGAAAATCACTTTATCTCCACTCCATCACTTTTGTCGTTGTTGTGTGCCGTCGAGTCAATTGAAACTCACAGCGACCCCGTGTGATAGAACAGAACTACTCCACAGGGTTTTCATGGGTGTAATTTTTAATCTTTACAGAAGCAGTCACCAGGTCTTTCTCTGGCAGAGATACTGGGTGGGTTCAAACTATTTCTGGGTTAGCAGCTGAGCACTAAACATTGCACCACCAGGGCTCCTTATGTCACTTTTATGTCAGCTAAAATAGCCTCTGTGAGACGTAAGGTCTACATTCAGTCTTTTCATCATCGTCATCATCATTTCAGATCTAGTCAAACGCAGCAAAACCATAGAGAACTATGTCACCAAGGCACTAACACAGAGAATTAACACATTTCAGAAGACACACACGTGACTCTAGCACAAACTTCTCTAGTGATAACCCCCATCTTCAGAATTACCTGTCCACGTAAGCAGATGATGACAGGCTTCCTTTCTCGCAAACATTCATTCAGTGTTCTTTTGCTATTTTGTTTAATTGCTAGTTACTAGCAATTTAACAAGAGTGTTGTAATTGCAGAGGTATATTTCAGCTACATTAAGGGTTAAGTGGGCACATGCAGGCTGCCCCAGGCACATTGGAAAATGCTTCTTAGGCTGGACTGAAACTCCTAAGACCAACATTCTTCTAGATCCTACTACTTCATGGCTTGTGCGTATAACTGTTCTTGAGAGTGCCAGGACTACTGCACTATAAAATCTAATGAAATTCAGGCCATTCGGTAGTGACTTGAAAGCTGTATCTGTAGGTCTCACGAAAAGAATGTAAGAGAATGAAATGTTATAAAGTTAATTTATTAATAAGCCACAATAAACCAAACCAAACCCATAGCTGTCAAGTAGATTCCAACCCACAGAAAGCCATAATACTGACTTAAATTATTTTTCTCCTAAGTCAAACATTTATAAAATCCTTTTTAAAAATAACATTTTAACTGTACTTCCTTACTCAGAAAAAGAGTCCAATTAATGTCTATTTCTACCTGGTACAGGAATAAATCATTACCGTTAATCGAATATTCCTTTTCTACGTTAAGAGAAGAACGCTTGTCGGTGCCAACCCTGTTTGTTTGAAGCATTTCTAAAATGCATTGATATTCTGTCCTGCCTCAGGAAATGTTCTCAACAAAAATGTACTTTTTCTGTTAAACGATGATGTAGTAGTACTTTGCGTTAAAATTGTCACACACCTCAGCTGTTGCTGCAAAAGTGTAGGAGGCATTATTGAGTCACTAATGCCACCGGAAATATGGATATGGGCTCACCTTGTTGTCACTCTCCTCCTTCTGAAGGAGGCAAAATTCAGAAAAAATTCTAGTTACTTAAAAAAAAAAAAAAAAGTTACTTAGAGTCCATTAATTTCAAGTTTTATTGCATTTGTTCCAGGAAATGATGTGTGAGTTGTAATGATAAAGTGATATAATCTATGCTTTTAAAAAAAACTGACCAGAATGAACACATCTAATTAGGTGCCCAAGAAAACAAACCCACTGCCATCAAGTCAATTCTGACTCATGGCGACTCCACGTGTTTCAGAGTAGAACTGCACCCCGTAGTGTTTTCAGTGGCTGTAATCTTACAGAAGTAGACCACCAGGCCTTTTTCTGCAGGACTGCCAGGAGGATTCAAACCACCAACCTTTCAGTCAGTAATCAAGCACAAACTGATTACATCACCCAGGGACCTCAATTAAGTGCAACACCAAAAAACCCACTGCCATCCAGTCAATTCCAACTCCTGGTGACCCTGTAGGACAGAGGAGAGCTGCCCCATAGGGTTTCCAAGGAGCAGCCAGTGGATTCGAACTACTGACCTTTTGGTTAGCGGCCAAGCTTTTAATCATTGGGCCACCAGGGCTCTCGATGAAGTGCAGTCACCTTTAAATAGTTCATTTTAGGTGAGATTACATGTTTATTTCACTAGCAATGACACACAGCAAAACGTCTTTGAAATTCCTCTGCGGAACCTAAAAGACCGTATTTTTTCCCCCATTCTTAGTAACGGTAAATCCCTTTCGAGGATAACTTTGAATTTTGGATAAAGTCTTTTAGAGCTCCATTTGGGGAAATAATAATCTTACCAGGTTAAAAAAAAATTAGTTTAGTCCACATGACAGAGTGCTTTGTCCAGAGGCTCTGTAGACGATTCCAGTAAAGGCAGCTGGGTGTTTCTGAGGAGCAGCCATTTCACATAGAAGGGTAAACACATAGCTTTGAAAAGATACATTCTGATCGTTTTTAAAATAAGTTCCAATTTGCTTACCTCCATGTGAAGAGTTTTAAGGGTTTAACTAAGTGTGCCAAAAATAGGGTACCATCGTTATTTTCAGATGCTAATTTTGAGAAACTCACAGGTGCTCATCAGCTAACATCTCTGCTGCTGATGTCTATGCAAGCCAAAGATTTTGACTACCATTAAGAGGAATAATTTCCCCCAAAATGAAGAGGTGGTTCTCTTTTTAAAGCATAGACTATTGAAGTTCTTTTCAAAGAGCAGTATGATACATTTATCCGAGTTAAACTGAGGGACGCCACTTGGTTTAATACTTGAGTAAAACGGATGGTTTGATGGAAGATAAGATTTAGGGCTCACTCTCTTCCCTTTTCGAGGCAGAAGAATGACCTTCCCTCAATTATTTCCTTTAATAATCCTGGGAAAGTTATTTAATCTCTAGGAAATCAGGTTTTTTAATTGTGATAGAACCGTATAAACTCTAAAGTTCCTCCCAGGTTTAAGACTCTGGTAGGTAGAACTTAGTAGAGCAAAGAGCATGGGCTGTGTACTCTGACCAGCCTAGGTGTAGATCTAGCCATGTGCTCTCTGCAAGCACCCATGAGCCACATCTGTAAAATAGATGATGAGATCTAACTCACTGAGGACTAAGTGAAACAAGAAGGCATTCAACAAACGTTACTTCTCTCTTATACTACTTTCCATGGGAAACAGGACGGCTCTCAGCTCAAATACATAAATTAGAACCCAAATTTTAAAACACATACTATACTTTCTAAATAGAATGTTTTATGGGATGCATTTCATAGGAGGCATAGATTGCTGACTGTTTTATTATTTTTATAAAGGCAAGGTTACTGCCAGGCACCACTCAATTAAGACATCACGTGCTATGGGGCAACTTGCCTAGCTCTTGATGGTTTCGACCAAGAGAGCCAGGGAAAGTAGTTTTCACCATTTATGTAAGACACAAAGACAAAGATGGTTCAGATGAGCAGAACAACTGTGCAACAGCCAGCTTTCTAGGCACTCCTCAGTCCTACGCAATACTTCTCAGGAAGTTTGCGTACAACACCCCACGAACAGAAGTCCTGTCACTGTCTCTATCAATTGTCTATACAAGTGGGACATATTTTTGCTCAAGAGTCAAAAGATAAATGAAGCCTTGCCATTTTAAGAGTAAATAAAACCTATGGGGCAGTTCTACTCTGTTCCATAGGGTCGCTATGAGTCGAAATCAACTCGACAGCAATGGGTTGTTTTTTTGTTTGTTTGGTGGTACAGTGGTTAAGAGCTATGGCTGCTAGCCAAAAGACTGGCAGTTTGAACTCACCAGCCATTCCCTGAAAATCCTATGGGGCAGTTCTACTCTGTACTACAGGGTTGTTATGAATCGGAATTGACTCAATGGCAACGATTTTTTTTTTTTTTTTTAATAATGATTAAAACTAGGAAATACTGGAGAGCTTTTGGGAAGTACAAAACAATCCAGCAAATAAGACCCAGTTTATCTGAAGGTTTTTAAACAGCTTAGTTTTGTTAGCATCCAAGTTAATGGCAACTTCTCACTCCTCAAATGATAAATTTTATTCTAGATAAACACACAGATCAGTTATTTTCAGTGTAAAAACACACAAACTAGTGCTTTACAACCTGATTGTTTCTTAAGTTACAATGTTCAACACCTGGATCTGGCCTTAATGAAGCAAATATAATCAGACCTGACCTGACCTCTCTGTGTGTATGCGCATGTGTGTGCATGCGTGTGTGTGTGTGCGTGTGTGTGTAAATGACATGGGCTGGGGGAGCAGCCTTTGAAGATTAGCTGCTTAGGCTAGGTGTTTAAACATTATTACAGGTTGTCATCCAATTACATTTGTTTGGCCAGTCCTACTTCTGTGAGTGATTCAGTCTGGGAAAGAAACAACACCCTAAAGATTGTCAGATATAATGCTAAAGGAATTAAAGGATGATGATGTTTATTCTTTGCTCGGAAACAACAGGAATTCTAGAAGGTCGTGTCTCACCCACTTAAAAGGGGCCAAAAAAAAAAGGGGGGGGATAAAATAAGTAAAGAATCATTAGATAAATTTGAACAAGAACGTACATCAATTACTTGTTTGGATATATTAGTCAATTTCCACTACAGTCTAAAGAAGAGTTTTAAGAGCAGGCCCCTTCTGTCAGAGTGCTGGGAAATGAAAAAATGACTTGCTTGATGTCAAAATCTTGGTGAGCTCTGGCTTTAGTGTTTCTAAGTCAACAAACAGCATTGTATAACATTGCTCAGGCAGTCAGGCAGGATGCGGCAGCCAACCCTAGACTCCATCCTCTTTCATGGGGTAAAGCCAGGGGCCAGAAAAGTACGTCCTCTGTGCTGCCTGATCTTCTGAGGGGCTCCCTTCTAGCAACCTGCCATCCTGGGAGATTTGTCCAGCCTAACCTGGTGTGATTTTGCCATCCTTGACCAGAATATAAAGGAGCCCTGGTGGCACACTGGTTAAGCGGTCAGCTGCTAATGGAAAGGTTGGTGATTTGAACCCACTAGCTGTTGCAAGGGACAAAGATGAGGCAACCTGTTTCCATAAAGATTACAGCTTTGGAAACCTTATAGAGCAGTTCTACTGTGTCATGTAGGGTCGCTAAGAGTCAGAACTGACTCGATGGCAATGGGTAGAAAGAGAATATAGGGAGCAGTGAGGGGACAATAGTTAAGCACTCAGCTGCTAATTGAAAGGTCAGCAGTTCCAACTCACCAGCAGCTCCACAGAAGAAAAGACCTGGCAATCTACTCCTGTAAAGATTACAGCCTAGAAAAGTCTATTGAGCAGTTCCACTCTGTCACATAGGGTCGCTATGAGTCGGAATCAACTCGAAGGCACACAACAGTAACAACAGACAGAGAATATTAAGACACAGTTTAAAAAGCCAGTTAGCCACCTTTAGAATAAAGCCCACAACACAAAGTCTTCAGGACATCTGCCAGGGATCAATAAGGCAAAGGAGTTGCCTCCCACATAGAACTATGTTCTCCAGAAAGTGTGTTCTGTGATTTACTCTGCAAACACATTATTTCTCCTTCAGTGAGCATAGAAAGCCCAGAAATGCACCAGAAGCCAAAGCTAGAGGACACCAGGGTACCGTCCTTTCTACTCATGGTGGCCAACACAGCTGCCGTCTCCTTGTGGGGTTCCTAAGGATTGTGAAATCTGTTGAAGAAGTTCCCCAATACCCTGTGGTCCTGCAGTTGGCTTTAGGGTGGGTATTCAAGCTGTAATTACTTTTTCCCTAACTATCATGTTGTGACCTAAACTGTGGTCACTCTGGTCCAAATCTGGCGGATTTTTTTTTTCCCACACTGCTGCAGAAGAGAATAACCACCTTGGGAGGGCTGTCTAAATTCAGAGCAAGCAGAGCCATCTTCTTGAGGACAGGGACCATAACTTTCAATTTACTCATAATTCAATTCAGCACTTGCTGTCAGTGGCTCCCTCTCTGCAGAGAGAGATGTCTGTTCAGCTAAAACAAATCCAGAGGTACCTCTATTTAAAAAAACAAACAAATATCTTTATTGAGATATGTTATGCAGCCATAATCTTTTCAACTGCCTCATATTCTTGTGAAAGCTGGACAATAAAAAGGGAACACAGATGAAGAACTGATACATTCGAATTGTGGTGTTGGCAAAGAACACTGAATATACCATGGAGTGCCAGGAAACAAATAAATCAGTCTTAGAAGAAATAAAACCAGAATCCTCCTTAGAAGCAAGGACAGTGAGACTTTGGCTTTCTTACTTTGGTCACATCATCAGGGAAGACCAATCACTAGAAGAAGACATCGTGTTTGGTAAAGTAGAGGGTCAGTGAAAACGAGGGAAACCCTCAATGAAATGGAGTGGCGCGACAGCCACAACAATGGACTCAAACATACAAATAATCATGACGATGGTATATGACAGGCAACGTTTTGTTTTGTTATACGTACAGTCACCAGTCAGAGCCAGCTCAACAGCAATTAACAACAATATCCTAGGTTTAGTACTTAGGCAGCACTTTTCAATATGGCAGCCACAAGCCACGTGCTGCTACTCAGCATGGAAGTGTGGCTAGTGCGAACTGAGATGCACCGTAAGTGAAAAATACACACTGAATTTCAAAGTAGGAGAAAAAAAACTAAAAGATCTCACTGGTATTTTCTTATATTAATTATATGTTGAAAAGATTATGATGAAGATGGATGACGAACAAGCAAATAAGTACAGATTATGATAAACACTATGAAGAAAATAAGTGAAGGATAGAAAATAAAAGGGGGAAACTAAGATGGAGTGGACAGGAAAGACATCTCTGAGGAGGTGACATTTCCATTTATTAACCTAAGAATTTGCTGTAAACTTTCAAGTTTTAACACGTGCCAACAGCAGGGGCTGGTTGTTTTCACACTCATTACATCACATCATTCCCATTGGGTTCCATGTAAATGGCGACCCCTGAAGGTGTGTACCGCTGTATGAGCCATTTTAACTTCCTATAAGTTGGAGGTTATAATGCTTCTAAGATAATTTTTCAAATAACTTTACATTTTCCAAATATGATTTGGGTTTTTTTATTATTATTATTCATTTTTTAGCTTTAATATTTATAACACATCTCGGTTTCATGCACCATTTGACCTACAAAAAGTCTCCACTTGGGAACACAAAGAACTTCCAATTTCTAGCACAAGAAAGGGAAAGCAGGCAGTTGGCAATTTACAATCTGGAATTCTCCTTTTCCTCTCCCAGTCAGCTGAATTTACTAAAGATATCTAAAACCCCCCTGACTTCTTGATTTAAATCAGCTTATTCCTGTAACTCAGCCCTCTTCTCCAAATCAGAGCAGGGTGTTAGCTAGCTTTCAAAGAGGGTTTCAGAGCTGCTTGACCATACAGACCTCCAAGCAACAGAAAACAGGCTGAAGCCCACACGGGCCAGTCAGGGCGCCAGTGACCTCACTCAGGCAGCTAAAGTAATGAACCAGACGTACTTTCCCAGTAATTACTGCCCATGAAAAACACCTTTATTGCCTGTCACTGTGCACACACTTTCGTGTTTAAAAAAAAAAAAAAATACCTTTGTGATTACCCCTGTACACACAGACATACTTCCCAAATTGACATTCTGGGGGAAGAAGAGAGTTAGATCTTAAAGAGGTTGACGCCTGAAATATTTTAATTTTTTTTTTAGAAAAACTGCTTACCAAAAAAAAAAAAAACCTGCTTACAAAGCATGTTTTTGTTGTTAGATGCCATGGAGTCCACCCCAACTCATGGTGACTCTATGCACAATAGAACAAAACACTGCCTGGTCCTGTGCCATCCCCATGATTGGCTGTGGATTGGAGCACTGTGATCCACAGCGTTTTCACTGACTGATTTTCTAAGGTGGATCACCAGGTATTTCTTCCGGCTCCATCTAAGTCTGAAAATCTGTTCAGCATCACAGTAACACACAAGCCTTAACGGTCAGATAGGCAGTGATTGGGGGCATGAGGTGCACTGGTGCTGGGAATCAAATCAGGGTCTCTTGCACGGAAGGCAAGAATTCTACCTCTGAACCACCAAAGCCCTCTTTACAAAGGACAGTATTCTCCACTCACCTGAAGCGATAGCCCTTCTGAAATGGATTACTTGCTTTTCTATGAATATCAGTAATATTGGCACAATCAGACACAGGGTTTTCTAAGTTCATTACTGAGAGCCTTAGGGACTTGCTTGACATCTTTTAACTAAAAAGCAGAAGCTAATTACTATCCACTTTTGACCAGGGTTTTATTAACAATAGTGTGCATTTTTTTCAAGGCCCAAAACCTGCTCCACATAAGAGGCATTCACACCCAAATCACAGGGAAAATGCACCGTCCTTCATACACAAAGTCAATTTCACCAGGCCTCCAGGAGGACAGCATCTGCTCCTTGTTGTCTGTTCCGTTAGTGGTGAAAGGTTTACACTTATCCATTAATCCGCCCTCCCCTCCTTGGTACCCCTCACAACCAAGAGCTCAAAACCCAAACCCACTGCCCTCAAGTAGATTCGGACTTATAGCGACCCTATAGGACAGAGTAGAACTGCCCTGGAGCCTCCAAGGCTATAAATCTTTACAGAAGCAGACTGTCACACCTTTTTCCCATGGAGTGGCTGGTGAGTTCAAACCACTGACCTTTCAGTTAGAAGCTGAGTCCTTAACCACTGCACCACCAGGGCTCCTCTGGCCAAAAACAGAGCTTTGCAAATGGCTGGCAGCAAGAGGAATACTGTTCTTTGGCCATACCTACATCGCCCAGAAATCAAACCCATGACCCTGGCCTTGGTCCCCCTCAACTGGGCTAACAGAAAAATTAAAAAAAAAAAAAATCCAAATAGTGCTTGTAAACGGAAAAGTTTCATACTGGAGGCACTCACATCAGATGTAAGAATGATGGTGATGGGGCCAATGTGCATTCCCAGGAAGAAGGACAGGATGTAAACCATTTGTTCATGGGAACAAAGTGTCAAAACGTAAATGATTTGTTCGGTGGGGGGTAAAGGGGGAACGTGTTCATGACTGCAAACATGTATAGCCTAACCGGCTGACACCACTCACCTAGGCGGTAACTCGCTCCCTCCTAGCCAAGTGGTTGACCTTTACATTTCAAAGGACTTCATGCTGAAGGTGATCTTGTCTACAATCGATCAATAATCCTCTACCTCTCCTTTGTTCTCTATGTATATACAGCCATGCACCACATAACATCCATGGTCCCATAAGGTTATAATAAAAACCCACTGCCGTCAAGTCATTTCTGACTCATAGCGACCCTAATCGGATGTAGCAAATGCAACAGCTTTCCACAAGCAACATGTCTATCTCACATCTCTTATATACAAAGCAATTGTGCTGCCAGGTGTATACAGTACAGTACCCATAATGCACATGTCTTGATAGGTCATAATGAATGCCTATGTTACTGGCTTATGCATGTACTGTACTGCACTTTCAGCCAACTTATGTACAACTCATAGTCAAGAGCCAACTCCCGTAAAGCCTATCACATTAAAATTTTGAGGCATGTACAATTAAAAAAAAAAAAAATTTTTTTTTTTTTTTTTTTACAATGGTTTGTAATAACAAATGGGCGCTACTTTGCGGTGCACATCAAAACATTACTAATATTGTATTATTGTGTTAAAGATATTTTAGTGTATCTAGAAGTGTTTCTTTAATGTTTTTTAGGCATAGAAAGGTACACTATATACTTTACACTAAGACAAACATTTGACTAACTGATGTTAGATATGAACCATATGTAACTGTTCTGACTCAACATATAAATTCAACTTAAAGACAGGAATGGAACTCGTTCATAATCCGGGGACTAACCAAAAAACCTGTTGCTGTCGAGTCAATTCCGGCTCATAGCAACCCTACAGGACAGAGTAGAACTGTCCCATTGGGTTTCCAAGAAACGCCTGGTGGATTCAAACTGCCGACCTTTTGGTTAGCAGCTGCAGCTCTTAACCACTATACCACCAGGGTTTCCAATCCAGGGACTGCCTGTATATAATATGGTGTTCACACAACATCCAAATCACGTAACATTCTATCTCACACAACGTATTGTGGACATTAAGTGACACATGACCGTGACTGTAGACCCCTCCCTCTGCTTGAAGGGTGGAATGCTTTGTATTTTTACTTAGTGCTGCCCAGGTTATGCTGTATTATTCCTCAATGAAACTCATTTTCTTTCACTCTTAACAGAGTGTGAAATTTTCTTCTTTGACAGTGCTCATTCTTGAAAAACATCTTCTGATTGATGTTTATGAGGAATCCTGGGAAAGGCCAATGAGATTAATCCAAGGAGCCTTTAACCTTTCTATGCAGAGGTATCACTTTGTAAAAGAAAAAACAAAGGTGATGCCAAAATCAAACTTAAAATCTCTTGCCTTAAAGAATTTCTGCCCCAATGTGTTCACAGATGCATTTCATGACAATCACTTAAAACTGAGCACAAGGAGCACTACTGGGCATTTTGGTGTCTCTATTTATGTCTTCCAGGGGCCGTACCACCCCTGGTGGCAAATCTATTCTCAGAAATGTGAACAAGAAAACTCTCCACGGACCCAGGAGAGCCTGGATAAAGTGCACTGACTCCCTGCCAGGGCAAAGAACAAAATAATATTCTGTATAAAAAAGGTGTTTTTCTTTTTTTTTCTTTCTTTCTCTTTTTTTTTTCTTGGAAGGGAGGAGAGTGTTTCTAAATTCTTCATTGTGCACTAAATCCCTAAAGACTACAAATAAATCCCTAAAGACCACACATTGATGTTAATACAGTCAGAACAGAAACTATTAAACAGTAAAGAAAGCAATGAAAACTAAAGGATTTCTGCCTTAGATAATATTAGGATGCGCTTAGCTCTTTCAAGATACTGATTTTACCAATAAATACTTCTGTCAAAGAGGGGTGATCTTCACACAGTGCTCCAGGGAGTCCTGAGGAACACTGGTGGGTGTGATGCTGGAACCAGTGACAGCACCAAGAAGGACTTTAGGGTGGGTTAAGGGGTGAGAGGGTAGGGAGATGGGGCAAATGCCTCCCCAAATAAATATACAATCTAAGGAAAGCCAGTGGGTTTGTTATACAAACGCAAGTTCAAATAGAGTCCCCTGGCTCCCCTTCCAGTCAGCTAAATATCCTCTAAATTAAAAAAAAAAAAAATTTTATTTTCATTTATTTTTTTTTTATGGATAGAGCCAAAGTCCCCAACTCACCATCAATTTCAGCATATCAGCTTTACAAATGGGATTTAGCGGTAATATTTCCTTTCAACAAAGGATCTCAGAGGGAAAGGAAAGTTGGAGAACCCTTAGCCGGTAGTATAACAGCTTTGAACCACAAATCAGAAGATCTGGGTTCTAGGGTAGACTTTGCCCTGAGCTATGAGGTAGGCAACTACCTGAACCTTCTGCTGGTCTTGGTCTTCTCTGTAAAATGAAATGGTCGAACTATAGATCATCTCTAATAGTTCTTCTAAGTCTAAAATCCTAAAATCTACATCACCAAACATTTCAAATGAAGTCAATGAGAACTTTCTCTTTATAGCAACTATCAGCCCCCAGGGGCCTTCACTGTCCATAACTTTCCAGCAGGCTTATATTTAGTCCAGAGATGACTACATTTAACATAATCAAATGAGAAATTATTCCAAAGAAGTTTTTGTCTTTTAAAATCAACTCATGAGATGTTACTTCTTATAATTATTTATTTATTCTGAAATTAATGTCTTAAAAAAAAAATCTTGATCTAGGCTGCAGTTTAGCTTTATTTTCTCTCCCAGAGCTATTCGTTCCTAGAACCAGGGAACATCTTATGAGTTAAAATAAAGCTAGAGAAACAATAGAAACTAGTGCTTTTTCTATAACCATTCAAAAGGCCTCGGATCTTTCATTTAGTTGATAGCACTGACTTTATCCATTTTTAAAAAACCTTCTTCCTTTTGCCGGGTTAAGAGCTAAGTGACAGGCAACAAGCAGAGAAAGGAAAACAATCAGCATGGCTTTGGCTCTGGCTTAGCTACTAAGTAGATGTGTGGCCTGAGGCACACAACGTAACCTTTCTGAATCTCAGTTTACCCATCTGCAAAATGTTGACATTCATACACCTTCCCCCCAATACTCCCCTCTAAACCCCCAGGTTAAACGGGATAAGGCCAGGGTCAAAAAAACAGACATACAGTGTTGGTTCTCTCACTGATTATTCAAAACAAGAGAATCTGCCTCATTTTCAAAAACAGGGACACTGCTACTAATTAACTCTGGTGGTTAAACAGAAACAACTTTCAAAAGTTCTGTTTAGGTTGAATCAGGCCCACCGCAAATCAAGAGTTGAAGCACCCAAATCTAACGCACGGAAATAATCTTTAAACCTTGCACCTAAAGTATCCCATGAAGCCATCGTTAAACTAAACAACAGTTTAGCCCAATTAATAAAGAATGTTTGCCTTGAGCACAGTGCTTTTGTAAAGTATTATCTATGAGTATTAGCTGACAAAAGAGCCCTGGTGGTCCAGTGGCTAAAGCACTGGGCTGCTAACCAAAAGGTCTGCGGTTCAAACCCACCAACTGCTCTGTGGGAGAAAGATGTGGCAGTCTGGTTCTGTAAAGATTATAGCCTTGGAAACCTATGTGGCAGTTCCACTCTGTCCTATTTGAGTTGAAATTGGCTCAACAGCAATGGGTTTCTTTTTGGTTTTATAATTTCACAATAGTTAATCTAAAGCACAGATGAGAACTTAAAGGGGCAGTGAGCCTAAATCAATGGTGATGAAAACAATATGGGTAGAGACAGTGAGAATGGTGACACAGTGTGAAGTATGTAACCAATGCTACCAAACTGTTCACGTAGAAATTGTGAATGGATGTATGTTTGGTTGTGTACATTGCCACTGAAAATAAATAAAATATTAAAAATAAATAAATACAAGCCCAGGGCCTTTATAAAGACACTAGGAACTTTTCAGATATCTCTGTGCAAGTTTTCAGTGACTGCTGCAGAAACCACCAGTCTACTACATTTGCCTGCATATAAAAGAGGTGGAAAAGAGAAGCTTGGAGGTTCCTACGGCTGAGGTGATCCTGGTCTTGCTTTCCCATTCACTGGTCTATTTAGTAATCTTCTCTTACAGAATGAATGGTGTCTTCCAAAAAGATACACTTAAGTCCTAAACCCTGGCACTGTGAACATGATCCTGTTTGGAAGCAGGGTCTGTAAAGATACTATCAGTTAACACGAGGTCATATTGGAATAGGGTGGGTCCTAACCCAGTCTGAGTGGTGCCCTTATAAAAGAGGATAAGAGCAGGGCTTCAAACCAGTTAAGAATGGTTCAGTAACTGCAACGTAAAGGAGGGCAGCAGATGGGCTCTATAGCCAAATCCATTGCCCTTTGGATTTCGACCCAAGTGGGATCAAAATCGTTTCAAGATGGCTGCCAAACGAACCGCTTTGAATGTGTCAGCTCTCCACAGTCCTGCCAATAATCCAATCTCCCTCATGGATCCAGAAAGTTTCAGGAGCCTGATGAGGAGATTGGATTACTGGTAGGACTATGGAGAGTTGACACACATTCAAAGTGGTGCTGTGTCGGCTGCCATCTTTGAGCGAGCATGGCTGTTTGTTTCCTACCGGGGTCAAAATCCCATGGGCAATAGATTTGGTTGCTCTCCAACCTATACACTGCCGTTGTTTTCTGTTGGCAATCACTGAACCATTCCGAACTGGTTCTAAGCCCTGGATAAAAGACACGGAGAGACAAAGAAGGGAGATGGCCATGCGATGACTGACATATGCTGCAGCTGCAAGCTAAGAACACCTGAGGCCACCAGGAGTTTACAGAGACAAGAAAAGATCTCCTAGAGCCATTGTAGTGAACTTGACCCAGCACCCTGAATTCAGACTACTAACCTCTACAACTGTGAGACAATACATTTCTGTTCTTTAAAGTTTTAAAAAAAAAAAAAAAAAGTTGACACAAAAGCAGGCTTCCAAAAGTCTACCCAAGTTGCTGGTAAATGTCTTCTCTGAAGAAACTGTTAAATTGCTTCCCAGTTTTCAGTGTTAAGGTCAGTGGGACATAGTGCAATGGGACATCATTGAGACTGTGGGTTTTACTATCAGTCAGGCTTTAGGGCTCTAACGTATCTGGCAAGCTAGGCCTGGTTTCCTTATTCATCAGCTGAGTTGGTTATTCTGAATCTTTTCAGTCTGAAATCTCCATCCATCTAAATTGTCCCTGTGCTTCTCTCATAAAGTGGGAAAGGACTTTAGAATATGGCCTTACAGGAACTGCAGCATGCTTGCTTCAGCCCAGATGAAGTATACACGTTAATTGCCTTATAATTATACATTCTAATACAGGTGGAGCCTGATTTTGTTTGCCAGTGGAGAAAGGAAGGGCCTCCACCTATACCACACAAATGTGGTTACTTCACCTTGTGCTTGTGGGTATTTATTTCAGCGCCAAAAAAAAAAAAAAAAAAACAGGTGAGAAAAGAGCCCTGACTGAGTGTTTAAGAAAGTCTGATAAGTGAACCAACCAGATGTTGTAGGTTGAGGGAAAGAGAAGATTCTAGAACTGACTATTCTCTTGACTATCACCTGACTTTTTTGTGTATTTCACACAGTACCCACACTGAACCTAGATTCCAAACTCCCATCAAATAAAATCATTAGGAGGAGATGAGTAGAAGCAAACACATCTCAGAGTGGAACTACCCCAGCTCAGCAGCCCACGGGGTGGGAATATCTCAATCCTTTCTGGAAATACTCTCCTTATCGTTTCCCTCCATTGGCCACCCTGATTCTTCACAAAGCTGTGCACTGCTCCTCTGCTTTATTTCTAAGATCTGGATGTGGGTAATGACCGTTCTAAAAACTCTGCCTGCCCACATGGCATCCATCCTTTAAGGCCCTGCTCAAATGCCAACAAACTCCAACGCTTGGCTGATCATTCTGGTCATGGCTCATCTCTCCCTTTCTGGTAGCCAGTGTTCCTATGATAACGTTTTGGGGACTCGGAGCTACTTTGATCTTGGCTTGTATTGTACTTGGGTCTTGCTTTAACACTTGCTGCAATGACAGATGAAGACAGCTCCTGGTGAGCACAGCCATGATCTAAGTTATACATCTTTCCCTCTCCCAAAGTACCGGGCCCCTTCCACAAAGTAGTAAATATCTTATAATTTAAATGATTTTTTAAATACAAATACGGTCTTGATCACTTTTTCATCTGTGTTGTCTCGCCACACCAAAAGTGAGTTTCAAAGTGCCCTGACTGGCTTCACGCTCCCTAGCTGTCCCTGGACAGAAAGAAACTAAGCAGTTGTGAAATCACCAAAAAGGTGGGGAGGAAGAAGGGAAAGAAAGGGAAGCCGGGCCTGAAATAATCCTCACTGAGTCACCATTTCCTGAATGATGGAGCTGACTGCTTCGGGGATCGGGAGAATGGAATCTAAGCACCCGCCCTCGCCCCTCGCCCGGTGCGGCGGCACCCTGGAGCTGGGCCGGGCCGGCACCCACGTGCTGGAGCGCCCCCCTGTGGCCCACCGCAGCCCCGGCCGCTCCCCGCCGACCACGCTCCCCGCGGCGGAAGAAACAAGAGACGCAGAAAGTTTCCGAGCCAGGCGGTTTGCGAAAGGTCGGAGCCGGGTCCCGAAGCCTCGCAGCGTGGGCGTGGCGGGAGCGGCGCCGAAACCGGCGGTGACGGCGAGGGGCTGGGGGCCCAGACGGTTCCGCGAGGGGCTCCAAGGTGTCCCGGGCGCCCCCGGCGGGGCTAGAGTCCTCCAGAGTCCGGGGCGAAGGGCTCTCCCGGCGCCCGACCTTACAGCGGAGGGCGAGCACCAGAAGGCTGGGCCCACAGCCAGGACCGGTGACACCTCCCACCCCCAGCTACCGGGCGCGGTTGGGGCTCTAGAGCTTGCTTTATTCCTGTTCTTAAGTGGAGGGAGGGGCGCGCGAAGTCCCTTTGGCTCATTATAATCCCCAACAATCTGGATTCCTGGGCGCCCCCCTCCCCCAGAGCCCACCTGGAGCCCACCGCCCCCACCCACTGCCGCCCTCCCCCACCTGGCTGGCAAGTGGAAACAGCAAACCTCCCTCCGCCTCCCCTTCCAGCCTCGGGTTTGCGAGGTAATGTTCCAACAGGATTTCCCTGCCGTCCGCAGTGGACCCGCCGGCCCGGGGAACGCGGCGCCCCGGGGCGGGGGACCTGGGCGGGAGAGGCCGGGCCCAGCGCGGCGCTTACCTCGTCCACGGTGAGCGGCATGCAAATCCGGTACTCCTTCAGCAGCATGGTCCTGGCGGCTGCCGACCCCCGGGGCGGAAAGCGGGGAGCGGCCCCCAGATCAACAAGGCTGCCGCCCAGGCGCAGGCGGGGCGCTCGGAGCCGGCCCGCGGAACACCCCGGCGGCGCTCTCACCTCCTGGCTGCCTCCTCTCCGCCCCAGAGCATGTCAAGGTTTCGGTCCGGGTGTTCGCCGCTCCTCCGCCTCTTGCCTCCCGGAACGCGGTGTTGCAAAGTCGGGGAGGGAGGGAGACCTGCTGGAAACGGTTCGGATCTGCAGCTCACGGCGGTAGGGGCGGCTGGAAGATCAGGACAAGCCCAGCGGCGGGCGCAGGAGGGGGAAAAAATCGGGATTTCCAAAAATGAGAACGAATGCACAAAAGTCACCCGCTTGATCTGCCTCCGAAACAAGAAAGGAACCTGGCGACCCCTCTCCGGCCAGTCGGCCCAATGCTAATGTCACCAGGAACACGTTACAGCCGAAGCCGGAGATGCTGACTTCCCAGACAAAGGCTCGCTCGGCTCCTCTCCGCGGGCGGTAAACAAGGTTTCCTTCTCTTTTTAGGGCCAGTCCCCGAGCCACTCCAGGGCTCGGCTGGGAGAGAAAAGGGAAGCCACCGCCGCCGCTCGCCTCTGCCGGCCGGGGTCACCGGTTCCTCCAAGCTCGACTGGCGGCTGCGAGGGGAGGGCGCGAGGAAGCTGGCGCCTTCCGCACGCTCCCCTCCCCCGAGTCCCTTCGCCCCGCGAGCGCCGTGCGTGCCCGCGAGTTTGCAGCCACGGCGCCGGGGCCGGAGAGTCCGCTGGAGCTGCAGTGTGCCTGGGGCCGCGGAGGTGGGTGCGGGAGGAGGGCGTGCGAGCGAGCGAGCGAGGCTGACATCAGCAGCGGCCGCAGCGGGGAGGGTAGCCCCATCCGGCCAATGGGGAAATGGCAAAGAATGTGGAGGATTTAAACAAAACAGCATGTCTCTCCCGGGCTGCTGCCAGACGGCCGGGCTGCTCCAGAGCCGAGGTTGGCGGGGACCGGGGAGGACTGGCCAAGGGGGCTCCCCTGGGCTCCTCCACCCTGTGAAGCTGTTCCGAAACGTGCCTTTGGTGCCACAGGGCTCCGTCCAGCCACTCTGGGAAGCTTCTGGTTTCAAGGTCCAGGCATGTGCCTTGATCTTGGGAAAAGGTCTTTACGAACACCCACCGCGAACATGTTCTCTCTGGTTCAGCAAAGCTAGTCCATTGCCTGGTTTCATAACTGGCTTGAGAGAGGGAGTCCTGGAACACCGACAAGTGCAGTGGTGTGAATGAAAACTCAGTACACACAGACCTGAAACACGAGGGAGTATGAACCCAGTGAACTCAAGGCAGCCTTTTACCTCTCCTGGCCCCGCTCGGCAGCAGTCCGAATGCAGGCATTGCGCAGCAACTGGAATGGGTTTTCCCGTCAGCACTCAAGTTCAAAAAGTCACAGTGAAATGTCAATGAAAATGCCTGGAGTGTTGGTATTTCATCCATATTAAACAGATCCCTTATTTTAACCACAAGAGGCACATTCTTCAGTTAGTCAGGAAGCAGCATGTAACTGCTGAAGTCTGTTTTTCATTTGTTTGGTATTTTTAAGCTTGTTTTTCCAAAAAGTTGCTGGATGAAAAAATGCATGGGGTGCCTGCATGCAGAATAACCTGTATGCATAATCTTTTCTAGAAAAAATATTCTCTAAAGTTCTGCAGCCAGTCATATAGTTTGGATGGCAATAAAGATGACCTCAATATTATAGTTATTTAAAATTATTATTAATAAATAATTAACCAATATAACAATGATGAGCTTATGGCAAAAATCATCCAGATGGCTGAGGAAAATGTATAGCTGTGTTAACATGATACAAAGCCTGCTAGAAAAATGACATCCTATATCCAGCTTATACTTCAGTGAAAACTATTTTCTAGATAAATGCTTCCCAGAGTTGGCTCAGAAAGATTCATAGCAACTAATTAAAACTAAACCAAATTCCTCGAGGTGGAGAATCTAAATTTGACACTGTAGTGTTGAATAATAAAATAACACAGTGAAAGCCTGTGATACGGAAAGAAGCTCAAGCTGTTTTTCTTTTTTCGGCTTCTTACTTGAAAACAAGTGTAGTGGCTTCGCTTCTGGCACCTAATATTCTTCCCAGAGGCAGTGAGCGAACGTACTGGCGAGCCAAACAGGCGAGTGCACAGGCGCACACCCACACCCACACGACCATCAGAATATGTAGGCTCTATTCCTGGCTTCCTGGACACCTCCAGACATAGAAAATGGATTCTGCAACGATGTATTTTACTGATAGGTAGTACAGATGAGGAACGACTCTGAATTTCACACTGTAATATGTTACCCTCCCTTGTGCTCATTGTTGAAAGCTGACCTCTCCACCAGACTTCTCCTTTTTATGCAGTCCATTCTGCGTGCCTGATCACATTTACCTAGTTAATGTGACCCTGGCAGGAGGTTCGAGGCACTGAATCTACCTTTGCCCACGTTATCCTCTTACCCTTCCATGTCCCTGCCCAGGGCCGATTTCCTTGGCTGGAGATGGCCTCCACTTTTCTACCTTGACCCTTCCACTCTTGCCCCACCCACCGTGGCACCAGTTTGAAGCAGGTCATTGACAGTCTATGATTTGGATGGTGTGTGTTGGATGGATTAGGGGCAGGACACCAGGAAGGAGGTTATTATATAATAGTCCAGGAGCCATACAGGGGAGGTCTGAGCTAGACAGAGGATGAATTGAAAAGATCTGGGTAGGACTTGGGGGTGCACTGGTGGTATTCACTACCACAGTGGGGTTGGTGAAGGGTGGGGGGGGGGGCATAAGCAGTGTATGGATTACACCTCAGAGAAAACAAAAATCCTCACAACTGGACCATTAAGCAACTTCATGATAAACGGAGAAAAGACTGCAGTTATCAAGGATTTCATTTTACTTGGATCCACAGCCAAAGCCCATGGAAGAAGCAGTCAAGAAATCAAAGGACACACTGCATTGGGCAAATCTGGTGCGAAAGACCTCCTCTTTAAAGTGTTAAAAAGCAAAAATGTCACTTTGAGGACTAAGGTACGCCTGACCTAAGCCATGGTGTTTTCAATCGCCTCATATGCACGTGAAAGCTGGGCAATGAATAAGAAAGACCGAAGAAGAATTGATGTTGCTGAATTATGGTGTTGGCGAAGAATATGGAATATGCCATGGACTGCCAGAAGAACAAACAAATCCACCTTGGAAGAAGTACAGCCGGAATGCTCATGGAGAGACTTTGTATCACACTTTGAACATGTTATCAGGAGGGACCAGTCCCTGAAGAAGGACATCTTGCTTGGTAGAGGGTCAGCCAAAAAGAGGAAAACCCTTAACAAGATGGATTGATACAGTGGCTGCAACAATGGGCTCAAGCGTAACAATTGAGAGGATGGCACAGGACCTGACAGTGTTTCGTTCTGTTTTACGAAGGGATGCTATAAGTTGGAACCCACTCCAAGGCACCTAAGGACAACAACATTCATTTCATTCATAATTCACACAAAGGAGGGAGAGTGCCACCTACTGGTCAAACATGATTCTTTTAAAAATATTTTAAGTCATCCCAGCAAATATGGCAAGGAGAATTGTATCCTTGTTTCTTTTCAACCCACAGAGTCCCCAGTATCTATTTACAAAGAGCCCTGAAGGTATTGCCATCATTATTATGGATGGTAGTGAAGTTCCATAAACAACATGCAATCTACAGTTACTGATGGGGTCACAAAGAATAAAAAGAGAAATAAAAAATAAAGTTACCAGACAGGAATGATATCACCAAAAGGAAAAGAATATTAGGCTGTGAATATCTGTGACAGCATATATTCTCAGATTAAGTGACAACCTCTGAAAGCCAAGGTTCTCAGAACGGGAGTGGGTATGATCGGGGGGAGATGAGGGGTGGCCAGTGGGAGAAGTATGCATCAAAATTAAAATCATTTGAAGAGCATTTTCAACCTGCTGCCTTCACTCGCATTCTGATGACACTCCCTCTCCCAATGCGACTTCTCAGTCAGTGGGTCCTGACCCACTTTTGTAAACAGCCTCTGAAAGAAGAGTATAGCAACAACAGTTTTTGTGACTCTATTCACATCATTTTTTATTCTGGTATCTCTGGTACTTCTAAAGCAAAACATAGTTCTTCCCACCCTCCTCTTTCCTATCCACTGTTTCTAAGGCCTACAGCTTCTTCAAGGCCCATCCCAAGTGTTAATTCCCATACAGAGCCATTCTAGATAACTCTGTCTTTCTAGACAACCGAGAACACATTATCTATTCATTTTGGTTCTTGTTTGTATTCAAGTGTGGCCTTTATATACAATGCCATATAGAATATTGTACGTGTTTCACCTTAGTTATCTAGTGCTGCTGTAACAGAAATACCACAACTAGGTGACTTTAACAAAGATAAATTTATTTTCTCACAGTCTAGTAGGCTAGAAGTCCAGATTCAGGGCGTCAGGCTTTCTCTCTCTGTGGGCTCTGGAGGAAGGTCCTTCTCAACAATCTTCCCCTGAACTAGGAGCTTCTCCATGCAGGAACCCAGGGTCCAAAGGACACACTCTGCTCCTGGCACTGCTTTCTTGGTGGTATGAGGTCCCGTCTCTCTGCTCGCTTCTTTCTTTTATATGCCAAAAGAAATTGGTCCAAGACACAATCCAATCCTGTAGATTGAGTCCTGCCTCATTAAAATAACTGCCACCTCTTCTCCCTGATTAACATCATAGATGCAGGATTTACAACACACAGGAAAATCATATCAGATCACAAAATGGTGGACAATCACACAATACTAGGAATCATGGCCTAGCCAAATTGATGCATGTATTTCTGGTGGATACAATTCAATTCATGACACACCTCTTCTCCAACTGCAAGAAACTTTGGAGAAACTTACTTTCAACCTATCAAAATCAGGGTTAAGAAGAGAGGAGGAAAACCAAACAGTAGCACACAGGTTTCCCCTTGTCATCCCCACACTCAGTTTTATATTACCAAAGGAGCCCTCTATAAAGTCATTAAGTCCAGCCTACACTCCAAAAAGGGGACTTTATACGTATTTATTTTTATTTATTTTATAGCTTGACTTACAATCCAATACTATGTTATTTATTTTCTTGCTCAAATTGTTCCAGCTCAGGCCGTTTGTGGCTCTTTCATGTTGGCTCCTGTGTCTTTTTAAAGGGCACTTTTTGAAAATCGGGGGTCTGGTGGTACAGTGATTAAGGACACTTGGCAGTTCAAATCCACCAGCCACTCCTTGGAAACCGTATATGGCAATTCTACTCTGTCCTATATAGGGTTGCTGAGTCAGAATCAACTCAACGGCAACAGGTTTGTTTTGGTTTGGTTTTTTTTTTTAAATCAACTGTTATGCTTTGTAATGAATTTTTTGCTTTACTAAATATTGTTTTATTCTAGCAAATTCTAACTATAAGTGTGTGTGTGTATGTTTAAATACCTATATGCCTGACCTTGTTAGATTACTATACAAATGTTCTTTCTCCATAAAACTTCACAAAGCAAGTCCCAAAGGCAATTCCTATGGGTAGACCCATTTATCAGGACTCTAATAAATACAAAGAATGTCTTTGATGTGTAATTGCTTCTAGCCCTGCAGTAAATGCTCATAAAATAAAAATGATTTGACAATGATGTGGTACAAATTGCTTTACATAGGGGAAAAAACATGGAAGTTCTGTGGCCGAAGGTGTAGTTAAATATATTTTTTTTAATAAATAAGCCAGTAATGAATTAATCAGTTTTACTTTTTGTTGTATTCCCTATGTTTACAGGAATTAGCAAAACAGTGGAATATTCTGGGATGAAATGAAAGGCCTAACTTTTCTCGCTGTCTTTTAGATACCTGCAGAATGGCCTAGGAGAAAAAACACAGGCTTAAAACCATGCTACCATAGTTACTGATTCCTCATTTCATGAGACCTAAGTCTGTCATTGTGACCTTCTTTTGGGAGGGAAGCCCAAGCCGGTATTTTGTTCACACTGAGACTATGTATAACGTATATCCACTAGAGAGAAATTCTAGTGATGAAAGAAGACTTTGTCCTTGAAACTGAGTGCTCTTAAAGAGGAGGAAATTCTGTAACTATAATCTATTGTAGTTCTTTACTGCCAAAGCACATTTGACCTAGGATCATCAACTGATGTCAACACAGATCTTGAAACTGTGTTTCATAGCTATGTAGTGCCATAAAGATGACATGTAATTTGACTTTTTATGGAACGTTTTAAATGTTACCAGGGAGAAAAGACAGATAACTGTATTTGCTATTTTAGAAGTATGTAATCATTTATATCAAAACCCCAGATTAAAGATTGCTGAGGTGACTACAGTAAGCTGAATAATGGTCCTCAAAGCTATCAGCTCCTAATCTCTGGAACCTGTAAATGTTACTTTATATGGAAAATGGGTCTATGCAGATGTGATTAAGGATTTTTTTAGATAATGAGATTATCCTGAATTATCCAAGTATAATCACAAGTGTCTGTATAAGACAGAAGCAGAGATTTGACACACATAGGAGAAGACAACGTGACCACAAAGGCAGAGAATGGAGTGCTGCAGCCACAAGCCAAGGAATGCTGGCCACCAGAAGCTAGAAAAGGCCAGCACTGGATTCTCCTTTAGAGCCTCCATAGGCATCATAGCCTTGCCACACCTTGATTTCAGCCCAGAATACTGAGGCTTCAGACTTTGGAATTCTGGCTTCCAGAACTAAGAGAATAAATTTGTTGTTTTAAGCCACTAGGAAATTAACACAGCAACTTAGGTATGATTTTATTCACCTGACATAACTGCACTTGACATGAAGTAATTCCAACATACAACCAAGATATTTACTCAAAGATAAAATACAATGTAATTTTCTTTTCATTTCCTTTTTTCTTGGTCTTTCCTTAGAATCGAGAGTGGCAAGATTTTACTTCCTTTACTTTGGACACATCATCAGGAAAGACCAATAGCTAGAAAAGGACATCATGTTTGGTACAATAGAGGGCCAAGAAAAACAAGGGAAACCCTCAATAAGACGGACTGACACAACAGTCACCACAATGGATTCAAACATACCAACGATCACGAAGATGGTGCAGGACCAACGTTTCCTTCTGTTATAAAGTCCACATGAGCGGGAGCCACCTCAATGAGAACTAACATCAACAATTTTCTTTACAAAATGACTCACAACAGATTTGAAAAAAGCAAGTCTTCCAACTGCCTTTAAGATAGGCAATTTACAAAAACAAGTATTTTAGGCACAACACTGCCGGGACAATTCTGTAATGTAAGCCTCAGGCTTTAGTACCATCGATATGCTAATGACTCCCAAGTTCAAATCTCCCCTTAACTTCAAATTTGTATATCCACTTGCCTTCTCAACTCACCACTTGGATATCCAGTAGGCATCTCAGAATTAACATATCCAAAACTGAGCTCCTGCTCTTTCCCCCTGACGTCTCCGTAAACAGCGACTCCATCCTTCCAGACGCTCAGGCCAGAAGTCTTGCAGAATTACTCGACACCTCTCCTCTCAGACTCGACATCTAATCCATAGAAATTCCCATCTTGGCTCTATCCTTGGATATATCCAGATCTAACCAATCCTTACCATTTCCACCACTTCCACCCTAGTTCAAGTATCTTAGTTATCTAATGCTGCTGTAACAGAAATACAAGTGGATGGCTTTAGGTCCAAATGCAGGGTGCCAGCTCCAGGGGAAGGCTTTTTCTCTCTGTTGGCTCTAGGGGAAGGTCCTCGTCATCAATTGTCACCAGTCTAGAAGCTTCTCGGTGCAGGGGCTCTGGGTCCAAAGGACGTGCTACTCTCCTGGCTCTTGTTTCTTGGTGGTATGATGCCCCCATGTCTCTCTGCTCTCTTCTCTCTTTTATATCTAAAGAGAGATTGACTTAAAACACAACCTAATCTTATAAACTGAGTCCTGCCTTATTAACATAACTGCCTCTAATCCTGCCTCATTAACATCATAGAGATAGGATTTACAACACAGAGAAAAATCACATCAGATGACAAAATGGTGGACAATCACACAATACTAGAAATCATGGACTAACCAAGGTGATACACAATTTGGGGGGGGGACACAATTCAATCCATAATATTCCATCCTTTGACCCCTCAAAATTCACGTCCTTTTCACATGTGAAACACACTCACCCCACCATATCATAGCAAAAGTCTTAAATCAACTCCAAGTCCAAAATCCAAAACTTCCTCTTCATCTGTGATATCTAGAATACAAGTTACCTGCTTCCGAAGTACAATGGCAGAACAGGCACAAGCTAGACACTTCCATTACAAATGGGAGAAACTGGAGGGAAAGAAGGGATAACAGGCACCAAGCAAGTCAACAGAACACATTACATTAACCTTTAAGCCTTGAAAATAATCCTCTGTTCTCTGAGACCATTTATACAATGGCCCTGCCCTCCAGACCCTAGGTATTGGCCACACTCTTCAGACTCTGGGTGGATATCCCTAGGCCCTGGGCTTCAGCTAGACCTTCCAGGCCCACTGGAATGGCAACTCTGCTCACTCAGCTTTGGGCAGCATCTTTTCCTAGTCCATCTGAGTAGTGACTCCACCCTCTGAGACCCCAGAGGTCCCTACTTTTTAAGACTGAAGCAGCTCTGCTTCCTGTGTTCCTTGTTTCTTCAGCTTCTCCTTCCTGATTCCTTGGCCTCTTGGCCCCTTGAGCCTCACTGCCCACATCTGCCCTGCTGGGGCAAGTGTTCCAAAGCTCTTTAGCTTCACCAACAAGTGTCTAGATGCACCCCACATCACCAATAAACTTTGGCTGTAAGGCACTCAGCTCTCTTGAGCCATGGGTTGGGAAGCCTAGCTCCACAGATAAGTACCTGCTGGCACCCTACTCTGCCAGGAAGCCTCCTGCCAAAGGCACTCAATTTTCTCACTCCGTGGGTCAGTTCCAGCACTGTCTCACGCTCGTCTTCTGGTTCTGCTGCTGCCGGTTCTCTGCTGCTGCCAATTCTCTGCTGCTGTTTCTCACCAACCGCACCATCTCCAATATAAGAGTTCTCTTCATTTCTTTGAGTTCTCACCAGAACTGTCTTTGATGTCCACAATTCCACCAACAGTCTCTTCAAGGCAATCTAGGCTTTTACTATTAGGTACTTTAAAACTCTTCAAGCCTCTATCCATTCAGTTTCAAAACTGCTTCCACATTTTAGGTATTTGTTACAGCAGTACTCCACTCTCTCGGTACCAAATGCTGTCTTAGTTATCCTGTGCTGCTGTAATAGAAACACCACAAGTGGATGAACTTAACAAAGAGAAATTAATTTTCTCACAGTCTAGGAGGCTAGATGTCCAAATTCAGGGTGCTAACTCCAGGGGAAGGCTTTCTCTCTCTGTCTGGCTGTTGTCATCAATCTTCCCCAGTCGAGGAGCTTCTCAGCAAAGGGACCCTGGGTTCAAAGGACACACTATTCTCCTGGCTCTTGTTTCTTGGTGGCATGAGGTCCCTGTATCTCTCTGCTGGCTTCTCTCTTCTATACTTCAAAAGAGATTCATTTAAGACACAACCTAATCTTGTAGATTGAGTCCCGCCTCATTACCATAATTGCCCCTAATCCTACCTCATTAATATCATAGACGTAGGATTTACAACACACAGGAAAATCACATTAGATGACAAAATGGTGGACAATCAGACAATACTAGGAATCATGGACTAACCACGATGACACATAATTTTGGGGGGTACACAATTCAATCCATAACATCCAAGGCCCCATTATTTTTCTTCTGGAATACTGCAATAACCTCCCAACTAGTCTCCTAGTTTTTCCCCAGTCTTGTCACCACACTGAACCCAAAGTGAGTCTTTTAATATGGAAGTCAGCTCATGGCACTCTTTTTTCCCAAACCCCCATTGGTGTCTGTCTTAGGTATCAAGGGCTGCTATAACAGAAGTACCACAAGTGGAGGCTTTAACAAAGAGAGATTTATTCTCTCACAGCCTAGGAGGCTAGAAGTTCTAATTCAGGGCACCAGTTCCACAGGAAGGCTTTCTCTCTCTATCAGCTCTGGGAGAAGGTCCTTGTTATTAACCTCCTCCTGGTCTAGGAGTTTCTTAGCACAGGGATCCTGGGTCCAAAGGACACGCTATTCTCCTGCCTCTTCTTGCTTGGTGTCAGAGAGGTTCCTTTGTCTCTCTGCTCCCTTCTCTCTTTTATATCTCAAAAGAATTGACTGACGATACAACCTAATCCTGTAGATTGACTCCTGCCTCATTAACATAACTGTCTCTAATCCTGCCTCATTAACATCATAGAGATTAGGATTTATAATAGTATAATCACATCAGATCACAAAATGGTGGACAACCTCTCCATACTAAGAATCATGGCCTAGTCAAGTTGATACACATTCTTGAGGGACACAATTCAACCACGACAGCATCCCATCTCATTTGCTTAAAAATCGAGTGCTTACAACGGTGCAAAGGTTAAATGCTCAGCTGCTAACAGAAAGTCTGGTGGTTCAAAACCACCAGCTGCTCCACAGGAGAAAGGACCTGGCAATCTGCTCCCATAAAGATTGTTGTTGTTTTATATGTGAGAAACTGACTTGATTTGTAAACTTTCACTTAAAGCACAATAAATTATTTTTTTAAAAAAAGATTGTTGTTGTCCGTTAGGTGCCGTTGAGTCAGTTCCCACTCATAGCAACCCTATGTACAACAGAATGAAACACTGTCTGGTCCTACGCCATCCTCATGATCATTGCTATGCTTGAGCCCACCCTTTTAGCCACTGTGTCAATCCATCTCATTGAGGGTCTTCCTCTTTTTTGTTGACCCTCCACTTTGCCAAGCATGATGTCCTTCTCCAGGGACTGGTCCCTCCTGATAACACGTCCACAAGTATGTGAGAAGAAGTGTGACCATCCTTGCTTCTAAGGAGCATTCTGGCTGTACTTCTTCCAAGACAGGTTTGTTCATTCTTTCGGCAGTCTATGGTATATTCAACATTCTTCACCAACACCATAACTCAAAGGCGTCAATTCTTCTTTGGTCTTTCTTATTCATTCTCCAGCTGTCACAGGCATATGAAACAACTGAAAACACCATAGCTTGGGTCAGGCGCAAAACTTACATCTTTGCTTTTTAACACTTTAAAGGGATCTTTTGCAGCAGATTTGCCCAATGCAATGCATCATTTGATTTCTTGACTGCTGCTTCCATGGGTGGGGACCGTGGATCCAAGTAAAGTGAAATCCTTGACCACTTCAATCTTTTCTCTATCATGACGTTGCTTATTGCTCCAGTTGTGAGGATTTTTGTATTCTTTATGTTGAAGTGCAATCCATACTGAAGGCTGCAGTCTTTGATCTTCATCAGTAAGTACTCAAGTCCTCTTCACTTTCAGCAAGCAAGGTTGTGTCATCCGCATATCGCAGGTTGTTAATGAGTCGTCCTCCAACCCTGATGCCCCATTCTTCTTCATATTTTTACCAGAATAAGGTTCTTGCCTCTCACTGGTCAAGAATGAGCAGGTAAGGCATGTAGTTTTCCACACGAGTAAAATTTTATTGAAGAGGCTTGTAAGCGGAGACGAGGAAGGCCTAGAGCAACGCTTACCCTCATCTCACAGAAGACAGGCCTGAGTTTTTAAAAGTTCTTGGGCGGGAAAAGATTCATGTTTATTCATAGGCACAGGCGGGGATATGTTAACTAAGGTGTGCACGCAGTAACTTTCCAAGATGGCTCCTATCCTGGAGGCCTCTGGGATTTGTAGCAGGACTTACTATGGGGTGTCAGGCCTGCGCAGTCTCCCACTCTCCAGGCTCGATTCCCTGGCTGGGGCTGTAGCCCCTCACTGCCCCTGGTGGAAGGTCACACATTGGTCACCGGTGGATGTTCTGCACATGTCCCTGGGCCTGGTTTTTTCCAGCTGCTTCTGAAAGGCAACTTTAAAGAAGTTTGTGGAGTATTTTTAGATACCCTGCCCTACTGTTCTGGGGAATGGCTTTGTTTCTGCGCCTTGCCTCATTTCTTGTTACTTTGTTTGTAGATTTGGGGGCCCCTGTTCCTTGTCTTACTAAGTCTCTAGGTTCCACAGTCAGCCCCCTATTACCTCCCTTACAATATAGTCTATTTCTTTTACTTGTTTCTCCTCTAACCACACCAGTCTCTTCGCTATTTTTCAGACAGGCACCCTCTAATCTCAGGGTTTTTGCTCCCTGTCTCAATATTGCCCAGCTTCTCAGATTATTTGCTCAGCATACAGATTGAATAAGTATGTTGAAAGGATACAACCCTGATGCACACCTTTTCTGACTTTAAACCAGGCAGCATCCCCTTGCAAAAGTCTGTTTGAACATTGATCTATGTACAGGTTCCACATGAGCACAATTAAGTGTCCTGGAATTCCCATTCTTCCCAATGTTATCCATAACTTGTTGTGATCCACATAGTTGAATGTCTTTGCATAGTCGATAAAACACAGGTAAACATCCTTCTGGTATTCTCTGCTTTCAGCCAGGATCCATCCAACATCAGCAATGATATCCCACGTTCCACCTCCTCTTCTGAATCTGGCTTGAATTTCTGGCAGTTCCCCGTAGATGTACTGCTGCAACTGCTTTTGAATGATTTTCACCAAGATTTTACAGTCTAAGAAACACCATGGGGCAGTTTTACTCTGTCCTATAAGGTTGCTATGAGTCAGAATCGATTTGATGGTCAAGTTGTTTCAATCTCATCTCCTACAACTCTCATCCTTACTCATTCTGGTCCAGTCACTCTTACCTCCTATTCTTCTTCAGACAAGCCCAGCATGATGTGATGGTTCTCATCTCAGGATTCTTGCACCTGCTGGAGCCTTTGCCTGCAATGTTCATTCCTCAGATATCTGCAAGACTTGCTCACTTACCTACCACAGACCTAGGCTCAGTGTCACTAGTGATGTCTTCCTTGACCACCTCCTGAACACTTATCACCCCCGGCACATATTTACATGATTATTTTCTATCTTCCCCATTAGAATGTTCACTTCACAATGGCAAGAACTTTGGGTCTGATAGGTGCCCATCCACTAGGTGTGAATGTGCTCGAAATGCCAAAAATGGTGAAAAAATATACTTAACATAAAACACCAAAAAAAAAAAAACCCGGCGCCGTCAAGTCGATTCCGACTCATAGCAACCCCACAGGACAGAGTAGAACTGCCCCGTAGTTTCCAAGGAGCGCCTGGCGGATTTGAACTGCCGACCCTTTCATTAGCAGTCGTAGCACTTAACCACTACGCCACCAGGGTTCCCATACTTAACATAGTGATTCAAATATGAATACATTATTTTCAATCATGTAATATACATCACCAGTGTTCTTTCTGAATAAACTCCTGTTTCAAATCAACATTTACCCTCATCTTTTAGATATTTTTTTCCTCCGCTGCCAATTTTTCCCTTTTAAAACCAAATTCTTTCTCACGAAGTCAGATTTAATCTCAGACTCACTCAAATAAAAAGAATCTTTCTGTAATACAGAACTTGTGCCTATTTTCTCTGACCATTGCTCAGACTTCTACTAAGGGCCTTCTTTATTTACTCAAATTTAATTTCTTGTTTTCCTCTGCAAGCTTTTCTTTACATTTCAATTTGTTTTCATTTTCCATTAGCTCCAAACCTACCAAGTAACGGCCTCAGCTTTGGTTTGGGAGCTTCTTAGAGTTTTCTCCACAACCTGCTTGCCTCTTTCTAAGTCCCTCCTTCCACTTTATTTAGTTTTAATAAATTAGGTGTACAGAAGAATTGTGCATGAAGTACAGAGTTCCTTTTACCACCACTCCCCACCCCCCACATTGTTTCTCCTATTAACATCTTGCATTCCTGCTTCCACTTTATTTATTTATTTAAATTCTGGAGACCATAAGCCTGTCTACTCCTTCACACTTCTGTTACTTTTTGTCTTTTCAAAGTCTTCAAGCAAAATTGAGACCTTCAGATCCCTTTGTCTACTCTAGTCAAAGCAACTTCACACAGAATATAGAGCCAGAAATTATCTCAGCCTAGTATATCTCAACAACACTAGCCCCTAGAATGCATCTGAGAAATCTGTAGGGGTATTTGGGTTGCCACCATCATCTGGGGTCAGGGGGACATGCTATGTAATTGGCATGCCAGACGTTCTGCAATATAACAAGCCTATACCAAAAAACCAAACCCAGTGCCGTCGAATCGATCCGGGGTTTTTTTTATAACAAGCCTACACACAAAAAAAAATTACCCTTGTTTCATCATACTTTTAAAGTCCCAACAGACATTCAGGTAGGTGAAAAACCTGCTTTGGATTATCTGAGCCCTAGAGGCCTTTAACACCATTTTACAGGACAAACTTTTTTTTTTCCTTGCAGTTTTAATAAGTTAAATTTTCTATGAATTCTGTGTGCAAAACAAGGAAGGTTATACTTTGATATATTCAGAATTTTACCCAAGAAGCTTTTCGTCATTTTGGAAAAATCATGCAGCCAACAGCAAGCTTTTATGATGCTTGAAGCACCAATAGACACACCTATTGCAGTTGTGGCTCTTACATTCACAGGCCTGTGCATGGGGGCAAGTCAAGGATTACTTCTTTGATTTTCTACTGTACACATACTTTTAGCTTTATATTGTGAAATATGTATTATTTTGCTATTCTTAAATGTGTTTCTCCTTTACACGTCATCTTTTTTTTATAAGTTATGCGTGTAAATGGGTTATGTTATCCATGTTTTTCATTTAAAAAAAAAACCCAGTGCCTTCGATTCGATTCCGACTCATAGCGACCCTATAGGACGGAGTAGAACTGGCCCAGAAAGTTTTCAAGGAGCGCCTGGTGGATTCGAACTTAAAAAGATCTGTTCAGGACATACAGAGCCCTGGTGGCACAGTGGTTAAGAGATTGGCTGCTAACCAAAACGGTCAACAGTTCGAATCCACCAGCTGCTCCATGGAAGCCCTATGTACTCTGTCCTATAGGGTCACTATGAGTCGGAATTGACTCAGTGGCAGTGGGTTAGTCAGGACACGGATAGGGGAGGGCTGTTGATTAAACTGAGAACCACTAACATAGTTCAGTGAATAATGGGAAATTGAGGCCAAGATAAGACATGTGACTTGGGTAGGATATTGTCACATTCTTTAGTATAACAGGTAGATCACTCCAAGATTTCCACTTTGTTTCCCCAGCTACTGTTGCCAGCCATTTTAACCTTGCCACACACAACCTGTTTACCACTCTCAAGGATTCTCAGCTCACCTGGAATCAAAGCTATTTTAAAAGGATCAAAAAAATAGTTTGTCATGTAGAACAGAGTTCGATTCTAGGGCTTAATTATACACAGGTTTTCATCTTCTTGAATAGTGAGGCCACAAGGACAAATGGTACAGGTAATAATAAAACGTGTACTGTTCCTAAGAATTTAAATGGCAGCCTCACATATATGATCTCATTTGATGCTCACAAGAGTCCTGTGTTGTTGTTAGGTGCCACTGAGTCAGTTCTGACTCACAACAGAACAAAACACTACCTGGTCCTGCGCCATCCGTACAATCGTTGCTATGTTTGAGCCCATTGTTGAAGCCACTGTGTCAATCCATCTCGTTGACAGGCTTCCTCTTCTTTGCTGACCCTCTACTTTACCAAGCATGATGTCCTTCTCCAAGGACTTGTCCCTCCTGATAACATGCCTAAAGTACGTGAGACAAGTCTTGCCATCCTTGCTTCCAAGGAGCATTCTGACTGTACTCTTCTAAGACAGATTTGTTTGTTCTTTTGGCAGTCCGTGTCAGTATTCTTAGTCAACACTGTAATTCAAAGGCATCAATGCTTTTTTGGTCTTCTTTATTCATTGTCCAGCTTTTCCATGCATATGAGGTGACTGAAAATATTATGGCTTGGGTCAGGTGCACCTTAGTCCTCAAAGTGACATCTTTACTTTTTAACACTCTAAAGAGGTCTTTCGCAGCAGATTTGCAAAATGCAACGCATCATTTGATTTCTTGACTGCTGCTTCCATGGGCATTGATTGTGGATACAAGTAAAATGAAATCCTTTAGCAACTTCAGTCTTTCCTCCTTTTATCATGAAGTTGCTTAATAGTCCAGTTGGGAGGATTTTTGTTTTATGCTGAGGTGTAATCCATACTGAAGTCTGTGGTCTTTGATTTTCATCAGTAAGTGCTTCATGTTCTCTTTACTTTCAGCAAGCAAGGTAGTGTCATCTGCTTAACACAGGTTGTTAATGAGTCTTCCTCCAGTCCTGATACCATGATCTTCTTCATATAGTCCAGCTTCTCAGATTATTTGCTCAGCATACAGACTGAATAAGTACGGTGAAAGATACAATCATGATGTACACCTTTCCTGATTTTAAACCACACAGTATCCCCTTGCTCTGTTCAAACAACTGCCTCTTGGTCTATGTACAGGTTTCGCATGAGCACGATTAAGTATTCTGGAATTCCCATTCTTCACAATGTTATCCTTAATTTGCTACAAGCCACTCGAATGCCTTTGCATAGTCAATAAAACACAGGTAAACAATAAACATCTTTCTGATATTCTCTGCTTTCAGCCAAAATCCACCTGACATCAGCAGTGATACCCCTTGTTCCATGTCCTCTTCTGATAAATGTATCACAATTCTTCTCAACATAGTGGATTGTACTAAAAACAAACAAAAACACGTTGCTTGTTATATTACTGCGCCATTGCCACCTTCTCTGATGAGACTTCAGAGATCCCACAGATAAACCACCAAAGTTATCAACCAAAGAAAACCTTAAAACTTTTTTTAAGGGTTACTTCAGCCTCCTCACATATTGATGATACCGAGGTCCAAGAAAAGTGGCTTGCCTATGGTTCTGAGAAATCATAATATTTCAAAGTAAGGATGTAAAACTATATGGCACAGCCTATTCTATCACACTAGCTTTTCTCACCGCCAACGTTGGGTAAAAAACCTGACGTTACAGGGGTCAAAACTGGACGCGGGCTGTAGTAGTAAGCCCCGCCCCCAGGGCTGTTCGCGGCAGTGCCTGACAGGAGGTCCGCACAGGGGGCCTCGAGGGGTCCTTCCCGCGGGCTTACGGCGCATTGCCTGATCGGGTGTGCAGGCGGCTTCCGGTGTGGGTGACGAACGGTGGCCGAAACGGAGACATCAAGGGACATTGAGGCAGAAACCATGGCGGACGGCGGCTCAGAGCGGGCTGATGGGCGCATCGTCAAGATGGAGGTGGACTACAGCGCCACCGTGGATCAGCGCCTGCCGGAGTGCGAGAAGCTGGCCAAGGTGAGGGGAGGCCGGCTGGCTGTTGGCGGGCCCCAGGGGCTGAGTCACGGCGCCGAGCCGGCTTAGGCCTCAGGGGGCCTGCGGGCTATAGCACGCATCCCTTTATTGCCTGCCCAGCCCTGGTTGAGCCAGCGTGAGTAGGAGCCCCCCGGGTCTGCCCGGCCAGGGAGACCCCGCAGCCGCAGTACCCTAGTACATGTTGTTAGGTGCCGTCGAGTCGTTTCCCACCACAGCTCCCCAAATCCTTCCCAGCGCAGATGTTCACTTCCCGTAGAAGTTAGGGCACCACAGCAGTTGTTGCCTTTTCTTGGATGCTGTTTAAGTAACGTTTACGTTAGTGTTTCCTCAGGGGTTAAGGCCGCTTCGGCATTCAGACAAGATCAGAGAGTTTAGTTATAGTCTCTTGCCGAATCAATTTATGCCGATGAATGGTTTATGGATCATGGCAATGTGCTTGGCATTTGGCTGGGAGAAGGGGCAAGAGAGTGATACTGCAAAGATGGGTAACATAGGGCCCCTGCCCTTAAGGAGTTCGTGTACACAGCGAACTAGTCAAGTCATGAGCGGTGGCGAGTGCCATACTAGTATAAATAGTTACTGGAACACAGAGAAGGAAGCTGTTCGCTCGTCCTGGTGGGTTAAAGGGAAGGTTTTACAGAGAGCTTAGGGTTACATTGGGACTTGAAGAATGATTAAGATTGAGACTGAAGAAATTATTCCTGGTAGAGGGAACTACAGAAATAAAGACAAATAGGCACTAAAGTCCACAATAACCTAATCAGGGGAGGTAATGAACAATAATTCATTGATAGCAACTGCTTCTCAGGGAGTAGAAATTTAACTTGACCCAAACATTTATCACGCCCCCTGCCTGTCAGGCGACTTTGTGTATCATTTTGCATGTAAAGAAACCAAGGCCGAGAGTTATTTGCCTACGGTTACAGTTAGTAATAGGTAGAACCAGGGATTCAAAACTAGGTTTTCCTGACTAGGGTGTCTGTGGTTATTGAATTAACTTCATCATGGGCTATTGCTAAGGATTATGCTCAGGCATATTAAATTCCTTGATCAATTCAGTGTCAAACACTTACTGCCTTGGATGCATTCACTAATAGAGTTGTTCTTGTCCCTTAAGGAGCTTACTACATATTAAGAAAGAGTCATATAAAGAAGTAAATACATGGCAGTGTGATCAATTCAGGGGCAGGAGAAGTTTCAGGTAATGCTTCACATTCAGATTTTGGAAAGAAATACTTTCCCTTTTTCCAAAAAAGAATTTACTGGGGCTTTGTAAAAAACAAAGGAGCCCTAGTGGCACAGTGGTTAAAGTGATCCACCGCTAACCAAAAAGTCAGTGGTTCGAAACCACCAGCAGCTCCAAGGGAAAAGATGTGGCGGTTTACTTCTGTAGAGATATCAGCTTTGGAAACCCAATGGGGTCAGTATGAGTTGGAATCAACTTGATGGCAGTGGTTGGGTTTGAGTTTATAAAAAACAAGGGTAGGTGATGAAGTTGATACTGCTATGTATATTGTGTCCAGTACACTTGATGGTGGACAGCCACAAATTAAGCTCTGAGCTTTCTAGCAGCTAGTGTAGGTAGTTCTTAGAACAGCATAATGCTCTTCGGTCAGTTTGTTGTATTGTGGTGGCTTGCGTGTTGCTGTGATGCTGGAAGTTATGCCACCGGTATTTCAAATACCAGTAGTGTCACCCATGGTGGAGAGGATTCAGTGGAGCTTCCAGACTACGACAGATTAGGAAGAAGGACCTGGCAGTCTGCTTTGAAAAAAATTGGCCAGTGAAAACATTATGAAGCAGTGGAACATTGTCTGATGTAGAGGGTCAGAGAAAAAGAGGAAAGAGGAAGACCCTCAATGAGATGGACTGATAACAGTGCCCACAACAATGGGCTCAAGCATAACAACGATTGTGAGGATGGCACAGGACCAGGCAGTGTTTTGTTCTGTTGTACATAGGGTCATTATGAGTCTGACTGACTCAATGGCACCTAACAACAACAGTGGGAAGAAATAGCATCTGTTACATAAGGGGTGGAAAACTCAGATGCCTACAGTGACAGGCAGATAACAATAGCTGAAATTTATTGGGTACTTTCTACAGTTCCAGGCAGTCTCTAAGCATTTTAAATGCATTGTCTCATTTGATGATCAGGTCAGCCCTGTGTGGTAGGTATTTTCCTCATTTTGCAGACAAGGAAACTGAGGCTAAGAGAAGTTAAGTCACATGCCCTGAGGTCATACAGCTAGTAAAGTGGTGGAGCCAGGATGCAAACCCAGGTAGACTGATTCTAGAGCTGGTATTCTCACTCACTGTGCCATCCTGCCTAGTGACCCAAGCCTAACAAAAGCCTGAACTCTGAGCACCTGCCCAGGGAAAGGGGGCAGCAACTGTCTTCATCTCTAGTTAATTTTTCCTATTGGGGATGCAGACCCAGTCTTGTCATCTCTTCCAATTTGAGGGTTAAACCAGGTGTCTTAGTTATCTAGTGCTGCTATAACAGAAATACCACAAGTAAGTGGTCTTAACAAACAGAAATTTATTGTCTCACAGTCTAGGAGGCTAGAAGTCCAAATTCAGGTTGTCAGCTCCAGAGGAAGCCTTTATCTGTCTGCTCTGGAGGGGGTCCTTGTCACCAATATTCTCCTGGGTCTGAGAGCTTCTCAGTTCAGGAACTATGAGTCCAAAGGACATGGTTCGCTTCTGGCTGTTCTTACTTGGTGGTAATAAGGTACCTTTCCTCTCTGCTGGCTTCTCTCTTTTATATATCTAAGGAAATTGACTCAAGGTAAAACCTAATCCTGTAGATTTGAGTCCTGCTGCATTAACATAACTGCTTCTAATCCTGCCTCATCAACATCATAGAGGTTAGGTTTTATAACACATGAGGTAATCATGTCAGATCACAGAATGGTGGACAACCACACAATACTTGGAATCATGGCCTAGCCAAGTGGACACACATTTTTGGGGGACACAATTCAATCTATAGCACCAGGAATATGGATTTTTTATATGAAATGCCTCAATATTTAGAAACTGGGCACTAGTCTGTTTTAAAATAATGCACCAATACAAGGTGGATCAAACAAAACATACCTACAGGCCAGAATCAGCCACTGACCCACCACTTTGGAATTAATAGAATGATAGTATGCATAAGGAAGAGACAAATAATTTGCTTTGGGGAAGTACCACTATTGCTAGAACTGAGATCTGGGAGAAAGCATTTTCCCTTCTCCAGGTTCATCTGATAGCCTACTGTTTGTAGGGCCTAGTCTGTGCTAAGCACTGTGGGACGTGTAAAGATTAGACAGAACTTTTGCCCTCAAATAGCTTATAGGCTACTAGGAAAAAATATTTTGCTGTTGGTTTAGTGATCATAATGTATGGCATTTGTTTAGGACATTGTTGGTATGTTCAAGACAGTTGAAAAGACTTGCAAACTTAATTTTCAAATGACTTTTTAGATGTCAGATGGGTAATGGAAGTGTTTAAAACTGTGGGAATGTTGGGGCCTGTTAAACTAGATAAAACTGAAGGCATTTGGATTTTTTTTTTTTTTTTTTAAACCTGAGTGCCAGCCAAACAAAAGGTATATGTGTAGATTGTTGTTTTTTCGGGGGGGGGGGGGGGGGCAGGTAGAAGGGAGGGCTAGGAGGCATGGTGGTTCAGTGGTAGAATAAACCAGTGAATAAAACTATGAAAATGTATGGTTATTTTCACTTTATTACATGTGAGAAAACTAAGGCTTAGGCGGCATAAATGGTTTATCCAGAGCCAGATCAAGCCCAGGCCTCCTGGCAATAAGTACAGTGTTCCTTTTGCAACGTCCCACTACCTCTTTAAGGGATTATCAATTCTGGGCTTTATTTCCTTAAGATGATTTTTGTTTTTAATGTTAAAGACATTTGGCAGTAAAAATTATTTGTGTCAAAAAAAAAAAAAACCAAACCAAACCCAGTGCCGTTGAGTCGATACCGACTCATAGCGACCCTAACGGACAGGGTAGAACTGTTTCCAAGGAACGCCTGGCGGATTCGAGCTGCCGACCCTTTGGTTAGCAGCCATAGCACTAAACCACTACGCCACCAGGGCTTCCAGTTATTTATATGAAGACTCTTAATTAGAATGTGTCAGGTGAGAAAACCGCATGTAGCAGAGCCTTAAACAGGCAGACCGAGTCTAGATTTGCATAGTAAAATTGCCCAATCTGGACCATTTGGATCTCCTTCACTTGTGATTTAATATAATTCTGTGTGTATACCCTGACACCCACCTATCAAATAACAACAATAACTAATATCGCTGTATAATTATATATAAATATTGACAGGGATAAGGAAGAGGAGCATACTATGTTCCAGGAATTTTGAAATTCTTTATAGGTATTGATTTGATCCTCACATCAGCCCTTTGCCTTAGGAACTATTATGCTCATTTCACGAAAGAGAAAATTGAGGGTCAGAGAAGTGGAGTGTCTTGCCCAAGGAAACCTGGCCACTCTGGCTGCAGAGCCTATGGTTTTAACCATTGCATTCTACTGCCTCTGGTAGGTATGTGAGGATCTTTTATTAGGTTGGTGACATAGTGAAAGTGATACTAGTTCTTTTTTTTTTATTATTTTGTTGTTGAGCCTATATATAGCAAAGCATATACCAGTTCAGTTTTCTGTGTGTACAGTTCAGTGACATTGATTATATTCTTCAAGTTGTGCAACCATTCTCATCCTCCTTTTCTGAGTTGTTCCTCCTCCATTAACCTAAACTTACTGCTCCCTAAGGTTCCTATCTAATCTTTCAAGCTGCTGTTGTCACCGTGACCCCATATAGGTAGTTCTTAAAAGAGCATAATGCTCAAGGCAGACTTTTTTTTTACTAGTTAAGCTAAACTATTGTTTGGTTTTAAGAAGACTTCAGGGGATATTTAAGTTTTAAAGATTATCTCAGGTTGGTAGTTTCAGGGGTCATCTGGCCACCATGGCTCCAGAAAGTCTAGAGTCCATAATAATTTGAAATTCTACATTTTCCCCCTTTTGATCAGGATTCTTCTAGAATCTTTGATCAAAATGTTCAGTAATGGTAGCTGAGCACCATCCAATGCTTCTGGTCTCATGGCAGAGGCAGTAGTTGTGGAGACCAATCAGCCATACATTCCATATCCTCCTCCTATTCCAGACTTTTCTGTCTCTGTTGCTCCAGGTGAATAGAAACCAATTGTCATACCTTGGATGGCTGCTTGCAGGCTTTTAAGACCCCAGGCACTATGCAGTGAACTAGGAGGTAGAACAGAAGCACTGAACACGTTATTAGGCCAAATAACTGGGAAGTCCCATGAAAACATGGCCCTAAACCTCCAAACCAAAGAACCAAATCCCATGAGGTTTTTGGTTCATAAGCAGCCCCAGCAGCTACTCTTTTTTTTGTTGTTGTAAATAAATGTATCACACAACTTTTGCTGGTTCAACTTTTTACAGGTGTGATACTCGTTCTTGATGATGGTTACCTCTTCTGCCTTGTATTGGGAAGTTAGAAATTAATCTAAAGAGCCTTTTCTGAACTGTAAAGATACGGTATTTAGCAGCTCTTGATGCACAGGTACCCCCCCCCCCCCACACACACCTTTTGACTATGGTATATTTGGTGAATGGTTATTTGGGGACTACTTGCATTCTTGGATTGAATTTATCCTTTGGTTCACCTTCCTCTTGATGCCTTTTCATCTCTTCTAGTCACATGCAGCCTCTTCTCAAGGTTAATATTAAAAATAAAGAGAAGGTGAAATGTAAAACAGCTTACTGGTTGTTAGTAGCTTGGACAGAAGATGCCTGTAAGAGATAAGCTCTTTTAAATCATTGGATTGGCTTTAATTCCAGTTATTTTTGGTGACTCTCTACTGGTCTTTTTCTTACTTAGGTTTAACAAATCACTAAAAGATTGGGTCCACTTAGGAGTTAGAGGAGACAAACATACAGAATTTACAGATACCCAACATATATGCATTGATATTGGACAAACTCATTAGCCATTTACTTCATGTACAAGGATTATTATTATGAAAAAAATGAGACACAGAAATCATATGTTCTGACAAGTTGGTTTTGGATAGTCTCACCATCGTGTTCCTTCAGAGTAGAAAGGCAGCATTGAGGAGGTAGAATTTTGGGAACTGTGCAAATAGACAGGAAAGGCAGGAGGAAGATGTTTACCCTTAGGATTGAACGTGGAAGATTAGGAGGGAAGAAGCGAGATGATTGGAGAATTGAGAATTGTATTTAATGAAGTTGGTGGTTTTTATGGATTGAATCTTGTCCCCCAAAAATGTCTGTCAACTTGGCTAGGCCATGATTCCCAGTATTGTGTAATAACATTGTGTCATCTGATGTGATTTTCCCATGTGTTATGAATCCTACCTCTGTGATGTTAATGAGGCAGGATTAGGGGCAGTTACGTTAATGAGGCAAGACTTAATCTACAAGATTAGGTTGTATCTTGAGTCAATCCCTTTTGAGATATAAAAGAGAATCGAGCAGGGAAACAGAGAGCCATCATACCAACAAAAAAGTAGTGCCAGGAGCAGAGTGTATCTTTTGGACTCAGGATCCCTGGGCTGAGAAGCTCCTAGACAGGGAAAGATTGATGAAAAGGACTTTCCCCCAAAGCTGGCAGAGAAAGTTCCCCTGGAACTGACATCCTAAATCTGGGGTTCTAGCCTCTTAAACTGAGAGAATTAATTTCTCTTTGTTAAAGCCATCCACTTTGATATTTCTGTTATAGCAGCACTAGATAACTAAGACAAGGGTTATATCCCTCAAATGTCATTAAGTTATCAGCTATATAATTTGTCAGTCCTACTTATTGTGACTGCAAGAATCAGAAATTGTAAGCCATTGAGATCTATTGTCAGCTGAATAGGGTCAGTACTGATTATTTAACACATAGTATGTATAAGTTTGCTGTAAGGGAAATAGCAACTAGTCAAACAAAGATTAGGCCCTAAAGGAATTTATATTCCAGTTGGGAGGTTAAAACAGGTATGTTAATATGATATAAGGTATCAAGGGATTGTACCATATTATCTGCTGAAACAATATTATGTGCCTGGCATGGTGCTGAGGACTGAGCTACCATAGTGAACAATATAGCCATGGTCCCTGACTTTACAGAGTTTGCATTCTAGTACCATTACAAAGACAGTAAACGTTAAAATAGAGCATAGTTTAGGGTAATTGCAAAGCAAAAAGTCAGTAAGGTTGAATGTCGAAGGGGTATTAAGTGACTGCTGACTAGAGAGGGCTATCCACCAGGCACTCCTTGGAAGCTATGGGGCAGTTCTACTCTGTTCTGTAGGGTCGCTGTGAGTCAGAATCCACTCGACAGCAACGGGTTTGGTTTTGGTTTCTCCACGAACTGCCTGCGGACATGGCATTTAATGTCGTGTTGATTCGTGCAGACCATGACTGTGTAGCTGTGTGTGATTCTTCTAGTGGAGGATGCAGTTCTTTAAAACTCATGCTTCTGAATCAAACCTGTACCCGTTGCTGTTGAGTCAATTCTGACACATAGTGACCCTGAATCAGAGTACCATATATAAAACTACACTCTGTTGGTCAGTCCCCTGACTTAATATAGTAATTGTAAAAGTGACAGGACATCTCGATTATGGTCCCAAGGTGACCATCAGTAAACAGTATTTTGAATCTTAACTAGTACTTCATTTGGTTGCCAGACAGTCACCATTTCCCTATAAAAATGGCTTTGATCAAAGCAGAAGGCCTGGTTTAAACTACTATGTTAAGGGGAGTATTTAGTGACGTAGAACAGCGGACCAGGAGGCAAAGGGCCCTGGTCTCTGGCTCTGCTGACTGGTTTTGTGGCTGAGCGAGTCATTTAAGCGGCTTGGTCCTTGGTCTTTAATCTCTAAATCGAGGTGATTGAATTAAATAATCTCTAGCAGTCTTTCTAGTTCTAAGATTCTATGGTCTCTTGTGTTTATTAGCCTTTAACGTTGGAGAATTTATGGTTTTGTTCTTCGCTCTTTTTCTCTGATGGGTATTTAGCCAGCATGTATTGTATGCATGAGTCTCTAGAACTTTCAGAACTGGTGCTGTCTTTGCATAGGAAACATTGTTAAAAAGTTAATTATATACATTTCAGATTTAACTAAAATCAGTTCAAATAATGGCCATACTATACATATGCAGTGGTGCGTAGAAAAGTCATAGTTTAAAAATTATGTGGAAGCAGTGTTTTGAAAAGTCCAAACATTTTTGTGCCTTTATTTCAAACACTGTTTAGTTTCTTTCATCAGTAGAAAAGGATGGTACTCGTTATTCATGGCGTCCACGAATGTCACTAAAAAAAAAAAAGTTGATTGTTGGTTAAAAAATCAATTTCTGAATGAAACTTTCCTCATCACTTCCAATTCTTACCATTGTCAGAGGTTGGTGTGCATTTGATGGTTATTAATATTAGGATTTTAAATAAATGTTGTTTTTGTGTGTGAGTTGTATTTTCATTTATCAAAGTCCTATTTCCTAATAGCATGACTTCTTTTAGTCCCAGTGTGTTATCATTTAGGTTTTATGTTATTTGAAGTCTTTTATTCCCATTTCTTGATATATGTCCCAGGGAGAATATTTTGGTTTTACATATGAGATAAAAGCATGGGAAGGTTATTATCACTTAACATGGGAGAAAATAATTTGGCATCATTTGTTTTAAAGGAGTATATTGAGAGTACTGGGTCAGTATCTGCTTACGGGCATGACTTACTTTTGGTGGAGCCTGTGTGGGCACTCTCTGGAAGGCCTTCATTTCTTTTAGGCACGACCACTAGCTTATTTTTAAAGTTACTGGAAAATTAAACCAGGGTTTCCTGATCTTTTTAACACCAAATAGCCTTCTTATTTCCCCTAAAATGCCATGTTTTAAAATACTTTGTTATGGTGAATTTTTAAAGAAATCGCTTATTTCCCCATTTTTATTCTTCAAAGACACTTGTGAGTGCTAGTGGGAGTCTGTTGAGAGCAAGATAAACAGGTGTGACCACACCAAGTTGATAAATTTGAATCCCAAAGACTTGTGATGTTTTTCTTGGGTGTATAATCATTGTTAAATGTTCTGTTTCTGTTGGGCTTTTTAAAATGTTAAAAATAGCATGTGGGCCTCATGTTGGGAACCACTGACTTAGGGACTCCACTGGAGAAGCAAGTACTATTGTACAAAGAAGAGAAACAAAACAAAAATATTTATAGAGGTTGTCCTTTTCCTTTAGAATAGGGTACTGGTTTTTCCTTTTCTGGGTCAGAAACGTCTCATCGTAGACTGTTCAGTTAGTTTTGTGTTGAAGTTGCTGTTTTCATTGTTCGTTTTTATCTTTTGTTTTAGGAAGGAAGACTTCAAGAAGTCATTGAAACCCTTCTCTCTTTGGAAAAACAGACCCGTACAGTGAGTAGATTATAGTGAAAACCACATTTACCATTTTTTCACTTAACATTGTTTCATTAACTTTTAATATATTTTCATTCTTACAGGCTTCTGATATGGTGTCTACTTCCCGTATCTTAGTTGCAGTCGTGAAGATGTGCTATGAGGCTAAAGAATGGGATTTACTAAATGAAAATATTATGCTTTTGTCAAAAAGACGGAGTCAGTTAAAACAAGTGAGTTCACAGTTGCTCAAAAAACAAATAAACGTTCCCATTTAAATAAAGACTTTTAGAAAACTATTCTGTGAATCTGTTTAGAATGTATTGGTAAAGCAGCATTAAAGCCTTATAGAGGGTTTTAAAAAGTTCTGCCCATATTCTCATAATGACTTAACCTTTTGTATTTGTTTTTTTTTTTCTTATCATCTTTATATATTAGCATGTTTTTACAAAATCGTACTTAGTATGTCGATGCAGTTTTGCTCTACGTGTTGCTTCCCACCTTCATATTTGTCATTTTAAATGTTTTATAAATCTATCATGTTGATAATCTATTATTTATTTATTTATGCCTCTTCATTCATATTTAATATTTAACTCATTTTTGAGGCCATTTTTAGACATTACTTTGACTGCTCATTTGGTTTTGAGTATTTTAAGTTCTCTTTTGGTGTTATTGTTTAACTGAATTTAATGTTTCCCCATTTTTTCTGCTTGAGATATATTTAAATGATCCTCTGTAGAGGTAGATTCTACTTTGGACATTTGTATTTTTTTCTTTAAAATGCCCTTCCCTAAGTTGTTTCTGGATTCTTGTTCTTTTGCTTTCAAATAATAAAGATAACACCATTGTAAAACAGCATACTTGTGGAACCAAGACAAGAATTACAGGGTCCTAGTCCAAATCCCATGTTTTAGTCATTAGGCTGCTGCTAGGGAAACCCTGGTGGCATAGTGGTTAAGTACTACAGCTGCTAACCAAAAGGTTGGCAGTTTGAATCCACCAGGTACTTCTTGGAAACCCTGTGGGGCAGTTCTGCTCCTTCCTATGGGATCAGTACTAGTCAGAATCAACTCTAAGGCAATGGGTTCGGCAGTGGTTCAGTAGGGTGAGCTTAGTATTAGGATGAGTTATTGTAATTGTTTTTGTTTTTTAAAAGATATGTAAGAATTAACATAGGTTTAATTGACTCAACCTAGTACATGTGCATGTGAAATTTATTTAAATATGCTTTTTGGTGCTCAAGTGTGTGGTTTTGAGAGACAATCATCTTAATCTGTTTTGCTAAAAAGACTTCTGTGGGACTGTTTGATAAGGCTACTTATTTAGAAGTCTTGAGGCAACTTAAGCAGCCCTGATGGCGCAGCGGTTAAACACTCGGCTGCTAACTGAAAGGTCAGCAGTTTGAACCCACTTGCTGCTCCGCGGGAGAGAGATGTGGCAGTCTGCTTGGAAACCCCATGAGGCAGTTCTACTTTGTCCTGTAGGGTCACTATGAGTCAGAATAGACTTGACGGCAGTGGATTGGGGGGCAACCTGGGTTAAGATAAACAGAAATATATGTTTTATGTAGTATTGGGACAATTCAAATGACATACACTAAAATACAGATTTAATTTCAAAAAATCATAAAACTTTAGAGGTAGAATAGGGGGCTGTTTAACTCTGATACTTTTCAGATGGAGACACTGAGATTTATATGTAAGGCTCCGGGAGTGTGAAGAAATGCACGTACTATATAGCTCCTGTCCTGAAGTCTCCTGTAGTCTAGTAAGGAGTAGAAATCATAAGTAATCATAGCACACCTTTAACAGATGTCCTTAAGACTTGGTGGTGCGAATGGTTTGCGCTCAATTACTAACCTGAAGGGTGGTTGTGGGAACCTTGACAGAAAGGCCTACCAAGAAAATCCTATGGAACAATTCAGCTCCTAATACATGGGGTGCCATGAGTCAGAATTGACTCAACAGCAACGGATTCAATTTTGGTTAAGACTGAAGAACGAAATTACATATACACACTAGACTATGGTAAGTGTCGTAAGAGTAATGAAAGGTACTAGAAATGTGGAAGGAGAGGAAGATAGGATTTTCGATTAGGTTTATTAGGTTAAGCTTCTTGGAAAAAGTGGTATTTAAGCCACTTTCACAGTTGGCTAATGGCAGAACTGGAACTGGACCTGCTCCTTTCACTATAATGTATTACATCTTCATAGCTGTGGAAAAGCTTAAGGACTCAAAATGTCTGTTTTCTCTTCCCATAGTTACTTTTTTTTTTTTAATCGAAAAATTTCTTTTTTGCTTTAGCAAGCTTAGAAAATAATGATTTTTCTATAACCTTTTCCAAATATGCTTAAAATTAATGGTTTCTGATTCACTGTCTGTCACTTGAGCACAGGGGTAAGCCTCACTCCAACCATAGCTTCCCTAAAGACTTACCTACTTTTTATTTTTTCAGAAAGCACCAGGATGTTCACTTCTCATTAGAATATTGATGTAGGTTTTTTTTAACCCCATCTAATTTCTATTAACATATTTTTTACATAGTTTATAGAATTATCAAGTTGGTGCCCCTCTAGAAATCATTGTTATAATTATTTTAAGAGGGTTCATATGTTTTGTGAGATACTGGGTGTCCTTGAGCTTTGCATTTATTGCAAGAGTTATATTTTGCAATAAAACCTTGGCTTTCTGGAAACCCTGGATCTCTAAACAGCCAATTTTTCACACAGTTAAAAGTTTAACCTGAGCTGCTTGAACATTAAATTTTTTATGGAAATCTTTCCAAGGCGTGCTATTCACTTCTGCTATCTTAAACAAGATATACTTAATATAACTTGATGACTAAGGGTCCTAATTATAATTGTCAGTGATTATGATATGCGTTTAGAATCTAAATTAGAGGTCAGCAAACTGTGGGTTGTGGACCAAATTTTGCCTGCCACCTACCTATTTTTATAATAAAGTTTTATTGTAACAGAGCCATGCCCATTTGTTTACACAATATCTCTTGCTGCTTTCACATTGCAATGGCAGAATAGAGGAATTGCCACCCAGACTATATTGCCTTCAGAGCTTAAATTATTACTATGTGGCTCTTTACAGAAAAAGTTTACCAACCCTTGAGAATGTTAAAGCTAGAGGGAACTTAACTCAGAATATAGTCCAACCTGCTTATATTACTTATGAGGGCAAGAGAAGCTGTGCTTTAAATGTCACGTTTTATTGAGATAAACATGGGTGACTGTGCCTTCCCCTTCCCACCTTCAGCTTCTGCCACTGATTCTTTTCTCTTCAGTCACAATGTCCACTGGTCATGGATTTACTGCTATCACAGCCACTGTTGAACTCTGCTTTTCTCTTCCCTGTTTTTTTCCCCTTTAGCCTGCTGCCACGTCTTTCAGGCTTTACTGCTTGGCTGCCAGAATGCTAGCTAGCCTTCTAATAATGTTGCCAGTCAGACCTCTTGCACCTTCTCTTTTGTGTAATCACCTCGCCAGTTCTGGTGTGTGGAGTAGAGCTTTGCAAAGGCTGAAGTTTTCCTCGCCTTTATTCATTTGCTTCTGGGTATTTAGGGCTACTTCTTTTTTTGTTGTTGTTTCTTAGCCTTAGGGAGTTGCTGATGTTCTTTTATGGGCATTTCAGTATCCATAGTTGCTTGGGAAAACCACATTTTTTGACCATAACGCTTCTGTCAAAATAGTCTTAGGTCTTTTTCTGGTATGAAGAATGAATTTTACTTCCAAACTGTTTTCATCATTTTAGGCTGTTGCAAAAATGGTTCAACAGTGCTGTACGTATGTTGACGAAATCACAGACCTTCCAATCAAACTTCGATTAATTGATACTCTACGAATGGTTACAGAAGGAAAGGTAAGTTTTCTGTCGGCATAACTCAAAATGATAAGTATTGTCTTATCTGTATTCAGAGAGATGTCTGTAGATGTGTGTGGTGTGTATATACATATATATGTAAATACATGAGTATGCATTTAAGAAGAAGACACACACCACCACCTTAATTCCACCAATAATACCTTTGCATATCCTTTTAATACCCTTCCATATGCAAATGAATATGCTTAAATAACGGCAGTCTTGGTACCCAGATTTTTTTAGGAATTAATGGTCTTATTCCAAATTTACATATGGTGATAATGAATTAAACATAAAGTTAACTCTTCACCCTGGCCTAGATCTGCTTGAAAAGTCTGTATTTGGGATAGCAAAGGTTTGCCTCTAGTATTTAAATTAATACAGTATTTTCTGTGGAAGATTAATCTTCACCCTGGCTTACCAGAGTCTATTTGTATTTCTTTCTTTCTTTTTTTCTTCCCTACAGTTTCTTTGTTTTCTTAAAAAGGACAGGTGTGAAATGGTAACTGGTAGATACGTGTCTTTCTAGGTAGATTTTTTGTGGTTTGAGGACAGAACTTTAGCTTATTTATATTGTCTCTTTGACTCTCAGTTCAGTTCAGTAAGTGTATTGAGCACCTGTGTTGTGCTAGTTCCGTAATGAACAAGAAACTATTTCTCATCTCAAAAAGATTAATGTACTAGAAGACAAGATCATATAAATGAGTAGTCACTGTGCACTCTCTTGACAGTAGCAGTGTGCCTGCAGTTCCCATGTAGCACAGAGATAGGGATTGACTGGCGGAGATGCCCAGGGAACCTTTAAAGAGTAGATGATTGCTGAGCTGGTTTTTTAAGAATGAATAGAAATTCTACAGGGCCGGGGGTGAGGAGAAAGGCATTTTAGACTTTGTTGTTATTAGGTGCCATTGAGTTGGTTGACACTAACTCGTAGCCATCTTACGTAACACAGAATGAAACGTTGCCTGGTCCTGCACCATCCTCACGATCATTGCCATGTTTGAGCCCACTGTTGGCAGCCACTCAGTCAGTCTGATTGAGGGTCTCCCTCTTTTTCTCTGATCCTCTTCTTTACCAAACATGATGTCTTTCTCCAGTGATTGGTCCCTCCTGATGACATATCCAAAGTAAACAAGACAAAAAGTCTTTAGACAGATGAAATTATATACAAACATACTAAAGTAAAAAACATGATGTATTTAAGAAACGATTTTGTCATTAGTTGCTGTCAGTTGGCTCTGATCATGGCAATCTTAAGTATAACCATAAAACGTTGCCAGGTCAGGTACTATCCTTATGATCAGGGGTACGTCTGAGCCCATTGTTGTGGCTATTGTATCGGTCCTTCTACCTCATTGAGGATCTCCCTCATTTTCGCTGACCCAAACGTGATTTATTTCTCCAGCATTTGATCCCTCCTGATGACCTGTCCAAAAGTAAGTGAGACAAAGTCTTTAGATGTAGGGAAAATTATATACAAAATACTAAAGTAAGAAATACATGATATGTTTAGGAAACTATGCTGTTAGTTACCGTCGAGTCAGTTCTGATTCATGGTGACTTTATGTTGCCAGGTCATGTACCATCCTCATGATCATTAGTGTGTTTGAACCCATTGTTGGGGCTATTTGTTGGAAATTATAAATCCACTAACATTACTTACAGCTACAAAAAATTCGGTAATTCTTTGTATTTCGCAAGACCCGATATTTTAAAGCAAGTAACTTTGTATTTAAAGATAAACAGAAATTAAAATATTGGTTGAATTGTAGATATTGAATGACATAGGCTCTTTGTAGAGTGTGCTATTTTCTGAAGAACCAGTTCTTTTAAAAGCCGTTTTTATTTTCTGTTCCATTTGTGTAGCTTGTGGTCCTCTGACTCATTAAACACAGTAATTTCATATTTAGGTTTTCAAAGTAAAGGTGTAAAATATGGATAATGTTTTATAGAGACATTTGCTTAAAATTATGATTATGTTTATAAAACATTTCACAGCTTTATTTGTATATGGCAGGTTAAGGGCACAAGAGTTGTAAGATAAAATACTGTTATGCTTATCTTGAATGATGGTTGAGTTCTACCTTTTTAATTTTAATACTTTTTCTACAAGCATTTTGATCATGTAAATTTCTCTTATAGATTTATGTTGAAATTGAGCGTGCTCGACTGACTAAAACATTAGCAACAATAAAAGAACAAAATGGTGACGTGAAGGAGGCAGCCTCCATTTTACAGGAGTTACAGGTAAAGTGCTGCATTTTGGCGTTTATAAGATAAAATTTATATTTAGTCAGCATTGTTTTCTTGTGGAAGTAAATTATCATGTAGCCTTATCCCTTTTTCCTAAACCACTCAGAGTAAGAGTGCACACAGTAAAGTGTAAAAAATACTCCAGTCCCTGCAAATTGTGTAATTACACTCCAGCTTAATTTAACTGCTAAAAAAGCATTGATGAAAAGGTAGGATCAACACATTTGTCTTGATTTTGTGTTATTGTTTGAACATTTTAATTCTCTTTTAGAATCTAAATAAAATAGTTTAACTCATATACTATTTACTTTTGCCTTAGGAAACTGCTGTTAATCATTGGCTTCATTCTTAATTCTTAAAGAATATTTGATTGGTGGTTGATTGCTAGGTTAAATTGGTTTAACCACGAAAAATTACCTCATAATTTGTCATGTTTCAGGGTAACCATTAAGAGAGGCCTCAAAATGAGGCAGCAGAGAGCTGAGAAACCTGAGGAAAGCCAGTACTCTTTCACCAGAAAAGTATACATATGAACTATGCTCAAAATTTTGCATAAAATTTTAGGGAATTCAGATACTCTCCTTGGGATTCCTCAAGTCCTCCTCCCCCATCAAGTTAAATTGATTATTCTGATGTTTCAATTGTGTACCTTACCCACTAGCTAAAGGAAGAGAAAAAATAATATTATTGTGAGAGTCTTTGTGCCATGCATTATCCTCTTTGTTGTTTGTTTTTGGTAAATATATGTATAACGAAACTTTTGCCATTTTAACATGTTTTACATGTACAATTCAGTGACATGAATCACATTCTTCTTGTTGTTGAACCATCACCACTATCTGTTTCAAGATTTTTCCATCACCCTTAACAGAAGCTCAGTGTTGCCTAAGCAGTGAGTCCTCCTTTCCCCTCCCTCTCACCTTCTCCTGGTAAACAGTAATTTTTTTTTTTTTTTGTAATTTTTTGGCAGAACTTAGGTTTTATATAATGGTCCACACTCTCCCAATAGACATGAAGGTTCTTATTATTTGATGAGGGCGAATATTTTAACGTTATTTAATTTTGTGACAACTCTTAAAAATTACTGAATAACGTAAGCTTACAATTACCGTACTAGGTGGAAACCTATGGATCAATGGAAAAGAAAGAGCGAGTGGAGTTTATTTTGGAGCAAATGAGGCTCTGCCTAGCTGTGAAGGATTACATTCGTACACAAATCATCAGCAAGAAAATTAATACCAAATTTTTCCAGGAAGAAAACACAGAGGTAAGCATATCTCAGATTCCATGTTTACTTGCAAAATATTTGACAAAACCTGTAAAACACAATTTATTTTGTTAACTTTTTTTCAGAAATTAAAGTTGAAATATTATAACTTAATGATTCAGCTGGATCAACATGAGGGATCCTATTTGTCCATTTGTAAGCACTACAGAGCAATATATGACACTCCCTGTATACAGGCAGAAAGTGAGAAGTGGCAGCAGGTAAGAATGTATTCCTGTAATTGACGTGGACTTATGGAGTTTACATTTTTAATTTGTTCTGAAACCATTTAACTTTAGTTACTGTATACAATTGTATTATGGTGCTTTTTCTTTCAGTGTGTGGTATATACTAGTTGGTATAGTGGTCTGAATTATGTAACACTTTTAAATAGATACAGACTCCCTGTTAAAGTATAGTGGGTTACCTGTTAACAAGGTTACAGATAAAGACCCAGCATTACTTTGGAAGTTATTTTACAAAAGCAGGAGTCGAGGGCAACTAACAGCAACCCTTTTTAATAGCTCATATGTACATTCCACTTACACTGTTTATTTGTTATCAAAAATTTTTTCTTTAAACACTTGTCACAAGTGAATGTCAGCTCAGGTGGTAATTCAAATTAACAAAACTTTATTGTAATGGTTTTATGAAAACTAAATATTGCAAGAAACGAAAAAAAACCAAACTCAATGCCATCAAGTCAGTTCTGAGTCATAGCAACCCTATGGGACAGAGTAGAACTGCCCCATAGGGCTTCTAAGGAGCAACTGGTGAATTCGAACTGCTGACCTTTGGGTTAGTAGCCGAGCTCCTAACCACTGCACCACCAGGGCTAAAATATGACAACAGGACACTATAAAGAGAGCAACCTGGTAAGATTTTTTTTCCCCGAGACATCTTCAGTAGAAAATAAAAAATGAATATTACTCCACAATTTTTCAGTTCCTGCAGAAGTTTCCATTTTGTTTCATAGCTTGTAAATAACCTCTTGTGTCATACAACTGACTTTTTAGGCTCTGAAAAGTGTTGTTCTTTATGTTATCCTGGCTCCTTTTGACAATGAACAGTCAGATTTGGTTCACCGAATAAGCGGTGACAAGAAATTAGAAGAAATTCCCAAATACAAGTAAGTACTTTTGTAATTAGCATAGTGTAATCATTTTGAAACAAATTGGTTAACCTGAGTGTACATTTCTTAATTGCTTGCTGATAGATACATGAAGGGCCTGATTATATTAGAGAATAGAGCTATGAGATAATAAAGTGGTGAAATGTTTTTTAGCGTTGCACTAGAAATTAATGTAGTGAGATAAGACACTTCATTCAATACCATTTATCAAATAGAAATTTTATTTCAGGCCCACTTTAGCAACTTTTGGTTAATTAACCATTTGCTACTAAGTTGTATCATTAGTAATTTGGGGTTTTGTAATTTTGGAAATAGGCATTTCTGAAAATCCATTCTATAAAACACATTTGCTTCATTATAAGCACAGTAGACTTTCATTTTTTAAAAACTGTTTTCCTTTTATCTGTTTCTTTAGTAAGTCCACAGCTGATTATTATATTCCAGAGATCAGCAAATGTAACAGGATAGAGCAGAATGTTAAATAGGAGAATGCACTGTTCAGAACTACTATGGAAAAATTGATAATGAAGTTAGTAAAATAATAATAATCGACTTGTGTCCTGTTCTACTAAATAAAAATTTATAGAAACAGTCTGTTGATTTTGAAAATTAGTTATTACTACAAAAGTGGTTGAAATGGCAAATGTTTTATTATATTTATTTTACCATAGTAAAAAAAAAAAACTTTGCTATTAGGTGATATTTAATTTTTGATAGATTTGGAGTATTTATTTTTTTTTTTACAATTTACAGGGATCTTTTAAAGCTTTTTACCACAATGGAGTTGATGCGTTGGTCCACACTCGTTGAGGACTATGGAATGGAATTAAGAAAAGGTTCTCGTGAGAGTCCAGCAACTGATGTTTTTGGCTCTACAGAGGAAGGTGAAAAAAGGTGGAAAGACTTAAAGAACAGAGTTGTTGAACATGTAAGAACCTGGCATGAGATGACAATTTTTATTTTAACTTCAGTAAATTTTATTTTTTAGAACTATCTTAGAATTAAACTTTGCCAAATTTGAGCATAAACTTTTATTTTTCAAGCTTGCTGATCAAATGTTTCTTTTGGATGTTATATCTTTAATTCTTCAGAATTGTTTTTTCCTATGCCCAATGTAGAAGTGATATATATTTGTTGTTCAGATGCTTTATAATATATTCCCCAGAGCATATTAGAATTTATCTCATCCATCTTGTCTTTTCTATTTTTAGCCTTTCAGGAAAGGCAATTAAGTTTTAGTATGCTTCATTTTGAGAGGCTCTCTCAAGAAACAAAATTTTATGGCATATAAACCAGAAGGAAGAGGTGGGAGAGGGTTTTAGATACCCATATGCTGGTCTTGGAAAGGCGTAACATATCTTAAACCTGAACTTTGATCTGCGATCTTCTTGGTATCACTACAGATTTCATTATGTCAACATTCTTTCATTCACTCAACAAATACTTATTGTGAGGCTACTATGTGCCAGCCCCGCTACAAAGTGCTGGGCCACATGGGTGAATAGGACATGGTGTCTACTTTCAAGGAGCTTAAAAATAGTAAAAGGGATAGATATGTTCATAAGTAATAAAAGCATTTTAGATATTATGGTATAGGTATATCTAGAGTAGATGGGAGCATAGGAGAGTTGATTGGTTCTACCTGGAAGAAGGATCAGGATATATAGGAGTTGATTTGTAGGTGGAAATTTTAAGAGGAGTGTGCAGTTATCAGCAGACAGTGGAGGGCCATTCATATTTGGCAGATGGGATCGTATGAGCAAGAGCATAGAGGCACAAGCCAGTAGGGTATGCTTGGAGAGCTGCAAGAAAAGGGCTCAGTGAGAAATGAAGCTGGAGATGTAGAAGGGGGCTGTACAAATTTTGTAACACCCCACCAGTAAAATCTTATAACTGAGAGGATAATGATTAGGTTTGTATATTACAAAGATCCCTCTGGGAGTAGGTGGAGAATGGATTTGGAGAAAAACAAGACTGAAGAAGACTAGTTGAGTGAGGGACTATATGTGCTTGTATTAAGGCTGTAGCCAAGGAATTGGAGATGAGTGAATGGAATGGATTATTTTAAGGAAGTAAATCAGTAGAATTTGGCCATTGATTAGACGTAAAGACTGAAGGAAAAGTTGGGATCTAGAATGATTCTCAGACTTCCTGAGAGGTTAGTATTGCCATTGACCCTGACAGAGACAGGAGGAGGTCTACTTCCTTAAAGATGCTAAATAGTCATTTTTCTCCCCACTGTTCCCCCTTTTTCTGTATGAATGCTGCCGTTTTATTAATAATTTTAACACTAACTAATGAAGGGGAGCCTGCTTCCAGTGAAAAACGAGTAATTTCAAGTTACCTTTAAGTAGTTGGAATAATGATAAAAGGATGAGTGTTTTGAGATGATCTCTAAACCATTTTTGGGTTTTAGCCTTTAAACATTTGTGTCATAATTAGAAAAGCTTAACTTTAAATTCTTACATTTAGCAAAAATATTTTAGTACAGTTATAATTTTGAACCACTAACTTAGTTATGAAGAGTATATAATTTGTATATTTAAAAGAAGTTGTGTTAGGAATTCATGGTAACAAAAAAACTGCAGAAACCAAACTATCAGTTTTATTACTGGAATTTAGAACCAGCTTCATTCCAGTGGTGGCTGTAAAGAAATAAAAGATCTGAATCTGACATTTTAACTAAACCTATTTGGATATGAAAGCAAGCGGACTTTTAGCCTCATTGACCACTGTTATGTGTTCTTCCTGTACTCTGTCCTCCCCAGAATATTAGAATAATGGCCAAATATTATACGAGGATAACAATGAAGAGGATGGCACAGCTTCTGGATCTGTCCGTCGATGTAAGTAATAAACATCATTATTGGGGTTATTTATAGCCATTCATTTTTAATATCAATCCACTTAAAAATTTAAGTGAGAAAACTCATTTGTTTTGTTATTTAAGTTTATATTTAGGTGATAAAAATTTCCCAAGCTATCTTATACCAAAAAATAGCCTAAACATCACTCACTTAGCTTTGTTAGTTTTACATTGGTTAATTTGAGATCCGAGGTATATATTTATGTAGTAAATGTGGTTCACTTCCCACAAAAATGAACTGCATAAATAAAAAATGTGAGGAAGACTTGATTTCAGTTCACCTGAAAAAATTCCGGAGGACTTGTTAGAGGAGTATTGTATTCAGGTCTTGGTTTCACTTTGATAAAAAGTACCATATACGAAGAGATAGGAGTTAACTGAACTGTGTAGTAATAGTCAGAAAAGCTTTTCTATCACCAGAAAGAGTCGTGACAGTTTAGCTGAAAAAGAATCATGGAGTGTTAGAGCTAAAAAGATTGCTCATTTGGTCAGCTAGTTAGCTCTTGTCATTTGTGGATGTGAGGGGACCAGAGGCCTTAGAAGTCAAGTACCCGCTCATGGATAAGTAGTTGCCAAGTGGCAGAACAGATCAGATGTTCTAACCTAGCTTTTCTGGGAAACAAATTAACAGACAGTTCAAATCCGCCAGGCGCTCCTTAGAAGCTCTATGGAGCAGTTCTACTTTGTCCTATAGGGTTGCCATGAGTCAGAATCAACTCAACAGCACTGGGTTTGTTTTTTGTTTTTGTTTTTTTTTTCTGGTTTTCATTGCCTTTTAAGGGGCGTATCATACTCCCTTTGTAGAAGAGGGAGTAGACCAACTTGCTGTTAGAACAGGCTCTTCCCTAGTACAGCAGGCATACATTCACAGGGAGGCCCATTCAAACTCAGCACTGACACTTGTAGCTGAGAGACTTCCATATAAAGTGGCAGTCAGCTCAGATTCTCTTAATTGCCTAGGCTAGCAGTAGAATAAGTACATTATTACAGGAGAAGTTGTTAACTATTAGTAATGAATTTTAGCACGCTTCTTCTTGGATTAAGAATTTAGAAAATGGTTTCCTTAAATTTTGTTTATTATCAGTGTAAATTGTCTTAATCCAACTTGTCTTTCTCTCTTGCAGGAGTCAGAGGCTTTTCTCTCAAATCTAGTTGTTAACAAGACCATCTTTGCTAAAGTAGACAGGTTGGCAGGAATTATCAACTTCCAGAGACCCAAGGATCCAAATAATTTATTAAATGACTGGTCTCAGAAACTGAACTCATTGATGTCTCTAGTTAACAAAACCACACACCTCATAGCCAAAGAGGAGATGATACATAATCTACAATAAGGGTCTTGGTGCCCTTAATGCTTTTAGAAAAGAGTAAAAATTGAAAGTCATAAGAAAAAAGAAAGACTTATTATCATGGTGTATATGTTGGGTTTTTTTCGTCTATTCTCACTTCCATTGTCTAAAAGTGAAAAGATAGTGAATATGTTTGAGGCCCTTTTTAACCTTAAGTTCCCTTATTTCATTCATTGTTTAACTTTCCGTTGGCAGTTGCTGCAAAAATACACCATTTTTATTGTCTGACTCAAAAAATTGTGTCATAACTTACCCAGATATGTTTGTCTATCATTTGACACTTTTTTTTTTTTTTTTAGCTCTTACTTGTTTTCATTCAGCCAGCAACCATAATTATAATAAAAGTGGTATGTGCACATTTTCCTTTCTTTGGTTACCTGTGTTTTCTGAGCATTTCATTGGGGCAGTGATTTGACAAGTGTTTTTTTGTTTTGTTTTGTTTTTTTAATAAAATAAATCCTGTTGTAAAGATATCATTTATTAAGTAGAATAAAAAAGCAACATAGAAATAACAAGAACATTTGGGGGTAGAGCTGTGACTTGTGAAGAGTTTGTGTTTTGGTATTGTGCCAGATGTGATCCAATAGGCTATGTATGGACTTGATTTTTTTCCCCCCAGTCAAGCTGGTTTCAATCATAATAGTTTGGCTTCTTTTTTATTTTTTTTGTAACCTCCCTCTCCTGACTTGACCAGTTGTGTAACAAAATCAAATGGCATCATGTTGATACAGGCTGTTAGGTGCTAAATGCTGTCTGTATGGTTAGTGAGTTTTTCTGGTTTGGGCTGTTTTATGTTTTTTCTTTTTCTCTTTTATTGTTTTAAATTTAGCACAGAGTTATTTTTATAAGGCTTTTTTGAGTAAGCCTTATAACAAGCAAGGTTATGAGTTATTTACCAATTTCTTAGTGTTACAAAAAAGAATCCACTAGCATAGGCATCAACTTACAGGTTTAATTACATCATTAATACTCCAAATTTATTATCTCTGTATAGGAACTTTAGTTCCATTATATGAAGGCTGGATAACCTGTTTAAAATGCTTTCAAAAATGGCAAAAAGAAAAACTTCTCACCCTCATAGCAAGTGATACAGTATTAAACTTTTTTCTCACCAAATTAAAACAAAAGTATTTCTACTGTCAAAAGAAACATCTGAGATCAGTTAGTGTGAGCAAATTTGGGAAGTGTTTTTTTACTTGATTTATTTCAGAGAAAATATAAAAATGAAACCGTCTTAGAAGGTTATTTAAAATGATGTTTAAATCAAGAAAGTGTGAGGTCTACTTTTTTAAAAATCCAAATAAAGAGGGAAAAAAAACAAGCTAGCATTTTAGAAACACCATGTCTCATAATTCATTTTCCATTTAGTGATGACTAAATCGTCCCATTCCATAACCCTAGGGCTGGGGACAATTGCAGGATTTCTGTAATACTTACGCTCTGAGTCACTGTGGGTAAGACGCATAGTATTAAAGTAATTAATTTTCTTCTGTGGAAATTTAATGCATTGGTCACATTGACAGCATTAACATCTGTTATCACTTATCTTTTAAAAAAAAAAAAACTAACCAAGAATATGCCAAGTTCAGAAACATCAGAAGTTCACACTAACAGTAAGAATGTGGTTTTAATTTTCTTGGGAATGAAAGGAGAAAAAATGAAATATTTTTAACTTGCAAATAAAGTCGGAGCTAATTTGAATTTAGCTTCTCATTACCTTCATCTTTCTGGGTACTGAATCCTTTTGGCTTTGCCGAACCGGGACTCTTTAGCCAAGTATGATGCTGTAGCTCTAACATGCTCCTTCTCTTTGGTCTTTATTTACCACTTTGACTTTCAGACGGAAGCTCTTTGTGTATTCTAATTTGGTGCCATTTGTAACTGTCCCAGTGCCCAAATCTCAGTTGACTTGATTAGCTGTTAATGTATTTCTTGTTTTATTTCTGTCAAACATTAACCAAGCAAACATGAGTTTTTACCAATTTCTTAGTGTTTTTTAAAAGAACCTAAATGAATGTCGTATTTCAAACTTAAAATTGGCATTCATGGAAAGTATAGAACTACTTTGTTTTAAATATGGAGAAGATAATACTTGATTCATTAACATTTCATTAGTGTACTAACAGCAAGAGAAGTGATGAACCTTTGTGGGGTTTTGTTTTTGTTTTTTTAATGTAGCACCTTTACTCAGCCTTTTATTTCAGTGTAATTTATGTTTTAATTTTAGAGGTCAATCAATAGCTATTTCTGTAATTCTCAGTTTCCATATGCTTATTATTAAATCGTTGAAAAATTTTCTTTACAATTATACAGTTTCAATCTTTTATAAGTGTTAATGTATGATAAAAGCACGTATTTTAAATTGTTTTAAGTTCCTGGATATAGTAGCAATAAAAACACTAATTTATGGGTACTTAAGAAAACCTCGAGAATAAACTCATACTTTAAAAAGATTACCTCTTTTTTCAGTTCTTTTACTGTTTAAAACAAAAAGCCATGGATAATATTCATTTTTATCTTTCAAAAATCTTTATCATTAAATTTGTTTTTAATTAGTGGGAAAACATTTTAACATGTTTGGTACCGAAGCCAACTGATGGACTTTCTTCCCCCAAACTATTCCTGAATCAGATTTGGTGACTTACACACTTAAAATTTATTATACTCTTTGCCAGTGTTCCAAACTTAGCTCACATCCAAATCTTCTGCAGGAGCAGCACTTTGCAGGCCTGATCCCAGAGTTTCATTCAGTAGGTCTGGGTGGGGCCTGAGGATTCTGATTTCTAACAAGCTCTCAGGTGATACGGTATTGCTGGTTGACAGCCCATCCCTGTGGTAAGCTCGAGAAAAGAACTATGTTGTATTTTTTTAAAAAACAGTTTTAAGAGAAATAAAACCAAACAGTGAACATAGACATCAATAGTTAGGATTGTGCTACACTGTGATGCCTATCCAATTGCAGCTGATACTGCGTTTACTGATGAGAAAGTCTAGTCCTGTACTGCCCCCTGAGATGTTAAGAAATGTTCTCACTTTTTGAGTGAATATTTTAAAAGTTCCTGACTTAATACATTGAAAGAATTGAATGGCATTTCCTTCATTGAAGTTGGCAAAAGTTCCATTATCTTGCTATTTTATCCCTGTAATATAGATTGGGGATCATGTTTATCTTGGTAGCCGTCATTTCTGTTAAATAGTAGGAATTTAAGTCCTTGTTGAGTTAAATTGTTTAACTCATTCCTTTTTTTTAACTCTTAGTTATCATGCTTCTGTTAATTTGTTTTGGATCCTCACTTTGAACTTTGTATTACCCAATAAGGTATGTTTCTTTTCTGAAAGTAGGTTCACCCTAAAAAAAATAAACATTTAAAGCTTCTGAAATACTTCCCAAGTTGTAGCTTCCCAGGTTTTATTCATTTCTTCGTGTTTTCCAAGAGTCTGAAATGCCCTGTTCATAAGAAATAGAGATTCACCTTTCCTTTGTAGTTCTTCCACTTGCCATCCTTCAGGCACTTCTTACTTCATTAGAAAGCTGAAGATCCTCCCACTTTCTTTTTTGATTTATTTAATTGCTTTTTTAGTGAAAGGTGTGGTATACCACCTTCAGGATTGAAGCACTCATTCCTGGGAGTGTTGATAGCTGATGAATTGCAGCTGAGTCTGCCCTCCCCTCCTGCAAACCCTGTGGATGATTGCCTTCAGCTAAAGAGAACTGTCTCTTATCCAGTCTCTAGTTGATGCCGCCCCCCCCAAAAAATAAATCCACTGCTCTCAAGTTGATTTCAACTATAGTGACCCTATAGGACAGAATAGAACTGCCTCAGAGTTTCCAAGGCTATAAATCTTTACGGAAGCCGATTGCCAAATCTTTTCTCCTGAGGAGCAGCTGATGGGTTCAAGCCACCGACCTTTGGGTTATCAGCTGAGTGCTTTAATCACTGTACCACCAGGGCTCTTTGACTACTTTATACAGGGATATAAAGTCCTGGTCAGCTTGATGCGATTTGGGACAACTCCAAAGGGCCATTCCAGCTCCAGAGAATTCCCCCATTAAGATTGAGGCCATTGGTGAAACTACATTGTGGTTCAACTTCTTTGCTCAGTCCTGCTTCCTGAACTTGCCCACAGGTGTTACTCTCCCAGCAAGCCCCAGTAAACTTCCTGTATGCAAATACCTGTCTGAATCTGCTTCTGGGGAACTAGACCTATAAGCTATCGGTGCTGCAAGTGGTCATAGAAAGCCGACTCTACAATGGGGTCATGTAGTGGGATTACCGAAGGTGGGTTGACAATGAAGATCCCCCATCGCTGGCAATAGTTGGAGCATATATAACCCCTGGCATGCAGTAGAGATGCAGTAGTTAAAATTAGCTGGTAATGAACTAACTAGTATTGCCAGTAGAAGGGATTGCACAGGCCCTTTAGAAATACCGTGGAAATAGTTAAAAGGATAATAAATGGTGTTGCTGAGGGCAATCGATACTTTGAAGAAAGACAAAGACTGATGGTGATGAATCACAGATCGAGGGCTAAGTGTGAAAGCCAGAGCCCCTCTCCCCTCTTTGTGGCAGCATATAAGACTCCTCCTCAGGGGGAGGACATAAAAACCTTTGAGCATCAGGCCTAGAAATTATTTAAGAGGTCCAGAGGAACTGAATTGTCAACTTCAACAGGTTTGTTAGGCTAATATGAGGCTTCTGATAGGATTGAAAAGGTGGGGGGTGGGGGGTAGGATCCTGAGAGAAGGAATGGGGACATCTGGGTTCATGTACTCTAGAATCCTGAAGCCTTAGATTCCCCTGAACCCTTCGAGACTGTAGAAGTGGCCCACCCCTTGTTAAACACTACCCTGCACCCTTGCCTGAAGATGACACAGACATTTCTGCCTTGCAAGTCAATACGAGCACTTGTCTTAGGCTGGGTTCTCTAGAGAAGCAAAACCAGTGAAGCATACATATATAGAGAGAGATTTATCTCAAGGAAATGACTTATGCAGTTGTAGAGGCTGGCAAGTCCAAAATTCATGGGTCAGGCATCAGGCTGGAGGCTTCTGATTCACATAGCTGCAGGGGCTGATGAACCCAAGATCAGCAGGTCAGATGGCAAGCCACTGGCTCATGGACTATGAATCCAAGATAGGCAATATGGCAGGCCACTGGATCAAGTCCCTAGAACTGGAGGTCAGATGGTGACTAGCTGGAGCAAGCAAGTGAACTTTGCCAGAGTGTCCATGTATATATTAGATGTAGGCCACAGTCCTGAGGAAACTCCCCTTACAATTGATTGGCTGATCACTTCAGATCACATCATGGAGGATAACTACATCATTACATAACTGCCAAACCACTGAGAATCATGGCCCAGCCAAGCTGACACAATCCTAATCATCACAGCATACCCTCAGGATCAGCCTCCACTTCCCTTCCTATCCACCAGACCAATAACTAGGGTTAAGTTACAAGATAACCTGGCTAGAGAGCACCAGTTAGGGATAAAAGGGTTTACCAGAGAGGAGCTACAGGGCCTAGCCAGCAAGAGCTAGAAGAATACATATGGGATTGTGTTCTGAGGATGCTGAATCAAGGGAGTAGGAACATAAACTTGGACAAGGAAGAGTTTATCAATATAGATGCACTCTCCTGAGATAAAAGATGTATACCCTTAGCAAGCATCCTGAAAGATGATGGTAGGATGGCTTTGAGAAGTTTAGAGGAAGCAATAACTCACACTAAGTGAAGTAGAAATGCTAAAACTACCATGCCAAAGGGTGTAAGAAGGATTAAGACTCAGAGAAGTGGGCATGCTAGAGTGGATGTACTACATAAGCCCAGAAAACCCATGAGATGTCTATGTTCCAGAGGAGGACCTAGAGGACACACCATTTATCAGCAATGAGGAAGGCTCTGGTGAGAAATGCCCCTGCATCACCTAGAAGCTGTCCTCTGTAGGCCAGTGGCAGATGCAATTACAGAACTGGCCTCGCTGGTTGCAATGGGAATGATAGGATTCCAAAATAACAGGGATTAGGACTCTTAACCATGAGAAACAAGATGGGTGCAATAATCATAATGAGTGGCAAAGTCAGAATGGTAAGAAGGGCCTGACCTACAGAAAGCTATGCAGAATATTAATAAAACATGGCTTCTCCAGGGGCAAGATAGATGAGCAATCATTAAGGTGTTGCTCTATACAATCAGAAGAAATTAAAGCACCCCCCCCCCCAAAAAAAATAGTCATGATTCTTTGCCCCAGTTCTGGACCTGAGCCAGTTTTCATACCCTGACTGAAGGAGGAACTTGGTCCCAGGAGAAAGAACCCTGTAACATCATGCAGTGTATACAGTAATGATTCCCCCAGTTGTCCCCAAAGGGACCTATAGCCATTTACTTAGGTAAGCACACACTGGGCAAAGGAGAATACGCAAACATTCCAAGAACGGTTGGACACAGTGCCCGAGCTGACACTGATACCCTAGGGCCCAGAGCATTATCATGGCCCCCTTATTTAGGGGTGGAACATAGGGAAGCCAGGTAATAAATGCAGTCCTGGGTCATACCCAACTCACAATGTGTCACTGGGTCCGTGGTCATTTCCCTATCCCCAAATAGATAACTGCAGTGGACCTACCTGGTGTTGGCAAAGCCCCCACATTAGTTCCTTGACCTGTGGCACAGCAATAACTGTGGGGAAAGCTGTTACAAACTATTTTAAAACTTATCCTACTAACCATAAAGGCAAAATCCACAACTTCTCCCTTGTCCCTACTGTCGAGGTGGCCAAAAGCCACTGGAATAAGAACTACTAGTGATCAGAGTCATTAGATCAAGTCCCAGTCATGTAGCATGTGTATCATGAGCCTAAGTTGCATACAGCAATTATAATTAAATAAGGCACTCCTTGTCTTCACAATAGGTGGTCCTGTGTCTGAAATCCATTAAGGACACTGTACGGTTTTAGAACCAAAAAATCTAAAGCACATTTGGCATCACTGGGGACAAATAAAAAGAGAATTATTCAATATGAGTAATAAAAATAGCTAAGTAAGCACATTATTTATACTTCCACAAAGAAACATCTGGACTACGTTTACAGAAACTTCATGTAGAAACAGTTTCTCAATAGGTTTTATCAACAAAGAAGAAAGGTATCATGGAGATACTTTTTCCTAATTTTTCTTTGCTATCACATACACAGCTTTATCATTATTCAATATGTAACGTGTATCAACTGCGGTAAAAATCATCTTTGTCTTTAAGATACCTAGTATTTATTAATTTAGGACCCTGCTCAATTTGATACCGTAATTTGAACTTCAGGCATTTTCCCCCCTGAAACTATGGCGCCCCGGATGCACTGTTAACCCAGAACGGAAGGCATTCCTGAAGCCCACTCTTCAGACAAAGATTAGACAAGAATATAAAACAAAAAATAATACAGATGAGGAATATGCTTCTTAGTTCAGACAGATATACAAGACCAAATGGGCAGCTCTTGTCCAAAAGCAGGATAGGACAGACACTGGTCAGATGGACACAGGGAACCCAGGGTGGGAAGGAGGAGTTGTGGGGATTACAACTGTTCCAGGGAAAAAACATCACAAAGTTTAGTAAAGCAAAAAGAAAGTTTTATTTGGCATATATTCAAAAAGGCAAAAGTGGGAAGCGTACAAGCATGCTGCCAGAGCTAATATCTGCCCAAATCCAACGAAATTACAGAATAGACTCAAGTGGGAAAACAGACAAGCATGCCGCTAAAGCCATGTCTGCCCAAGGCCAAGGAATGTTACAGAACCATCAGTATATATTAACATTACAAATGGGCAAAACCATTGAAAGCTTCACCTTTTCACAAATAGGCTAGAAACTGTGATCCTACATTTTGAATTGTCTTTCTTAACAATCATTGATACAGGTTTCAGTAACGACAGTCAGGAGGAACAAATTTTCTGTTCCCTAAACCCTGAAACCCTGGTGGTATAGTGGTTCAGAGCTAAGGCGGCTAACCAAAAGGTTGGCAGTTCAAATCCACCAGGTGCTCCTTGGAAAGCCCAGGCGGCAGTTCTACTCTGTCCTATAGGGTCACTTGCTGTTGTTGTTAGGTGCCGTCAAGTCAGTTCCAACTCATAGCGGCCCTATGCACAACAGAACAAAACACTGCTCGGCCCTGCACCATCCTTACAATCGTTGTTATGCTTGAGCCCATTGTTACAGCCACTGGGTCAATCCACCTCTTTGAGGGTCTTCCTCTTTTCTGCTGACCCTGTACTCTGCCAAGCATGATGTCCTTCTCCAGGGACTGATCCCTCCTGACAACACATCCAAAGTATGTAAGACGCAGTCTCACTATCCTTGCTTCTAAAGAGCATTCTGGTTTTACTTCTTCCAAGACAGATTTGTTCATTCTTTTGGCAGCCCGTGGTATATTCAGTATTCTTCGCCAACACCACAATTCAAAGGCATCAATTCTTCTGTCTTCCTTATTCATTGTCCAGCTTTCACATGCATATGATGCGATTGAAAATACCATGGGTTGGGTCAGGTGTACCTTAGTCTTCAAGGTGACATCTTTGCTCTTCAACACTTTAAAGAAGGCCTTTGCAGCAGATTTACCCAATGCAATGCATCTTTTGATTTCTTGACTGCTGCTTCCATGGCTGTTGATTATAGATCCAAGTAAAAGGAAATTCTTGCCAACTTCAATCTTTTCTCTGTTTATCATGATGTTGCTCATTGGTCCAGTTGTGAGGATTTTTGTTTTCTTTATGTTGAGGTGTAAGCCATACTGAAGGCTGTGGTCTTTGATCTTCATTAGTAAGTGCTTCAAGTCCTCTTCACTTTCAGCAAGCAAGGTTGTGTCATCTGCATAAGGCAGGTTGTTAATGAGTCTTCCTCCAATCCTGATGCCCTGTTCTTCTTCATATAGCCCTGCTTCTCGTATTATTTGCTCAACATACAGATTGAATAGGTGTGGTGAAAGAATACAACCCTGGTGCATACCTTTCCTGATTTTAAACCAATCAGTATCCCCTTGTTCTGTCAGAACAACTGCCTCTTGTTTATGAAAAGGTTCCTCATGAGCACAATTAAGTGTTCTGGAATTCCCATTCTTCGCAATGTATCCATAATTCATTATGATCCACACAGTCTAATGCCTTTGCATGGTCAATAAAACACAGGTAAACATCCTTCTGGTATTCTCCGCTTTCAGCCAGGATCCATCTGACATCAGCAATGATATCCCTGGTTCCACGTCCTCTTCTGAAACTGGCCTGAATTTCTGGAAATTCCCTGTCGATATACTGCTGCAGCCATTTTTGAATGATCTTCAGCAAAATTTTGCTTGCGTGTGAAAGTAATGATATTGTTCTATAATTTCCACATTTGGTTGGATCACCTTTCTTGGGTATAGGCATAAATATGGATCTCTTCCAGTTGGTTGGCCAGGTAGCCCTCTTCCAAATTTCTTGGCATAGATGAGTGAGCACTTCCAGTGCTGCATCAGTTTGTTGAAACATCTCAATTGGTATTCCATAAATTCCCTGAGCCTTGTTTTTCGCCAATCCCTTCAGAGCAGCTTGGACTTCTTCCTTCAGTACCATCAGTTCCTGATCATATGCCACCTCTTGAAATGGTTGAATATCGACTAATTCTTTTTGGTATAATGACTGTGTATTCCTTCCATCTTCTTTTGATGCTTCCTGCGTCGTTTAATATTTTCCCCATGGAATCCCTCACTATTGACAACTTGAGGCTTGAATTTTTTCTTCAGTTCTTTCAGCTTGAGAAACACCAAGCGTGTTCTTCCCTTTTGGTTTTCCATTTCCAGCTCTTTGCACAGGTCATTATAATACTTTACTTTGTCTTCTCGAGACGCCCTTTGAAATTTTCTGTTCAGTTCTTTTACTTCATCAATTCTTCCTTTTGCTTTAGCTGCTCGACATTCGAGAGCAAGTTTCAGAGTCTCCTTCGACATCCATCTTGGTCTTTTCTTTGTTTCCTGTCTTTTCAATGACCTCTTGCTTTCTTCATGGATGATGTCCTTGATGTCATTCCACAACTCGTCTGGTCTTTGGTCACCACTGTTCAGTGTGTAAAATCTATTCTTGAGATGGTCTCTAAATTCAGGTGGGATATACTCAAGGTCATATTTTGGCTCTCATGGACTTGCTCTGATTTTCTTCAGTTTCAGCTTGAATTTGCATATGCAGTGCAGCAATATAGGGTCACTACTGTTTCTTTTTTTTGGTTTAAATGCCAATAGAAAAAGATAAGAGTGAAAAGTCTTTTGTGTTCTGTTTGATGATTTGTTTATGTGAAAGTTTCCCTAAAAGATATATTATCCTAGCTATTGCCTTTATACCTCAAGGCCCAGTTGATATGTCCTTGTGAGTGAAGCTCCACCTGGGTCACATTCTCTGTGCTCAAGAACAGAGAATAATGACCCCAATATTATTTCCTAAATCACAACTAATGTCACAAAACAATGTGTGTGTAAATTTTTGAATGAGAAATTGCGCTGTAAACTTTCACCTAAAGCACAATTAAACAAGCAAAATCTTCAGGCATTCTCTTTGAACTGTGAAAGAAAATGATCTGGTTTCAAAAGAAAAATTTTTTTTTTAATGCAGGAATGCCATTTGCAAGTGCAGACACTAAAAAGGTTAAAGCAATGTGATATACTCACGTTTTACTTGGTCAAGGTTTTAGCACTATACTCATTTAAAAATTTTGAGGATTTGAAGAATTAAGCCACTTTATAAGAGCTAACTCACCTTCAAGAAAGAGCAATGATAATGTGCAGAAAGGACGTTTCTTAATATGCACAGCGTGTCTTACCGACTGCTGAATGCACCATGTAGTACCTCACTACAGAATACTAAACAGCTGGTTTCCTGATGCGTCTGCATTGATTTCCACTGTGTGTAGAATGCAGTGCAGACATTTTATTCAAAGTGGCCCCACTTAATGGAAATGCTGTGGAAGACCACATTGCCTTCACCTTTTAGAATGCAAATAAACAATCTCAAAAGAGGATAATCGGATTTTTTTCTGCCACCAGTACTTCAGGTTTATGGTAAGAGTTTAGAAAATAAGATCTCCCTCTAAAATTTAGATTAAAACAGCAACAAATTCGGGACCAGAGCAGATAAGTAGATACATAATGGCTCCCAGGCTGACAAAATCTGACTACAAGAAGGTAAGCTACTAAAATTAGAGGGCAACTTTTACAAATAGTGTACAACTAAAATCCTTAACATCCGCAATAGAGCCTGGCACATATTTATAAAATTTTTGAGCTTTTAAGATAACTTTAACTTGGCTACATTTGAGATATATAAAGCAAGAAAGAATGTGGCCATCAAGACGAAAGCTAGAAAAATGGAAGTCGCAGAAGCACACTGAGCTGGTATGTGTGGGAGAGAGAAACTTAGCTAACTGAATTCAAGTGTTCCTGACCTTTGGGCAAGGCCATCCTACAACGGAAATGGATACAGGATTTATAGCCAAAAACCTGTGATCTCCTTGTTGGGAATACTTCTGTCGTGAAATTGAGACAGCATGCAAAAACAGCCCAAAACCACAAATATTGTATGATTCCATTTATATGAAGTAAGCAAATGTACAGAGACCAGAGAGTTCCTGGGTGGTGCAAAGAGTTATTGCATTCAGTTGCTAACTGAAAGGTTGGAGGTTCAGTCCACTCAGAGGCACCATGGAAGAAAGGCCTGCCGATACACTTCTGAAAAAAATCAGCCATTGAAAACCCTATGGAGCACAGTTGTACTCTGACACACATGGGGTCACCATGAATCAGAGTCAACTCACCAGCAACTGTTTTTGGGGGGGGGTTATAGAGTTAGGGGTTACCAGGAATGGGAGGGGACAGGGAGTCTTTGCTTAGCGGGCACTGAGTTTTTGTTAACGGTGGTGGAATAATTTGGAAATGAATAGAGGTCATGGTTATACACTGTGATGAATGAACGGAGTCGAAGTCACTGATTTGCACATGTAAAACTGTTGAATGTTTTGTTATATGCATATTTTTACCACAATAAAACAATTAAAAAGCTTTTAATAGCCCCAAACCATGAACAAGCTCTCCTTAACCAGACTCCATGCTCAACAAGCACCTTCTGATGATGATTTAACTTGCCATTCTTAAAGTGTAATTATCAAAAAAAGGTAAAATTACATGACCCTTATGCAAATATAAATGAAGCCATGTCAAAGGTTTTAAAACCAGTTCAGAGAGCACTTGAAAAGTAAGGATATTTATATGAGAGTAAGATTGCTGACCTGTTGCTGGTGAGTCAATTCCGACTCATAGCGACCCTATATGACAGAGTAGAACTACCCCATAGAGTTTCCAAGGAGTGCCTGGTGGACTTCAACTGCTGACCTTCTGGTCAGCAGCCAAACCACTTAACCACTATGCCACCAGGGTTTCCATGTAAGATTGCTAGTTAGATACAAAACTGTTTGAAGTCCAACGGGACTACACACTGTAACATTTGAGGGTTATCTGTTTTGCCAGATAGAAATTATTTGCATCTCTTGTGGATAAGAATCTATAAACTAATCTCTGCCAGACAGAATTTTAAAATAGCCTAGACTGGACAATAGGAAGTCAAGTTCAACACCACACTGAAAGAAAACTCAGGAATCTTATTTACCTATTTTCAAGTTTTGGCTACTTTTTCTGACCTCATATATATCTGCCTACTAGGAGAAAACTGGACAATGAATAAGGAAGACCAAAGAAGAATTGATGCTTTTGAGTTGCGGTATTGGCGAAGAATATTGAATATATCATGGACTGCTAAGAGAATAAACAAATCTGTCTTGGAAGAAGTACAACCAGAACACTCCCTGGAAGCAAGGCTGACGAGACTGCATCTCACGTACTTTGGACATGTTATCAGAAGGGACCAGTCCCTGGAGAAGGACATTATGCTTGGTAGAGGGTCGGCAAAAAAGAGGAAGACTTTCAGCGAGATGGATTGACACAGTGGCTGCAACAATGAGCTCAAACATAACAACAATTGCGAGGATGGCGCAGGACTGGGCAGCATTTCACTCTGTTGTGCATAGGGTCACTGTGAGTTGGAACCAACTCGATGGCACCTAACAACAACAACACTAGGAGAAGCTGGGTTTATCGTGTGGTTTTCCGAATGACAGCTAAATTTCTCATTAGTAATCAACGAATAGTCATTCTGATTTTATGTACCAGCATTGCAAGCTTCCTCCAGTTTTTTATACGGGGGTGGCTTACACGTTATGATGCTGGAAGCTATGCCACTGGTATAGACTAGGAAGAAAGACCTGAGATCTACTTTCAAAAATTAGCCAATGAAAACCTTATGGATCACAACAGACATTGTACAAATTGATTGCTTTGGACACATCATCAGAAGGGATCAGTCACTAGAGGAGGACATCACATTGGGTGAAGCAGGGGCAAGGGAGATCCTCGGTGAGAGAGATTGGCACCAGAGCCACAAAGATGGATTTGAACATACCAGTGATTGTTGGGATGATTCTGTCGTACAACAGCAAACCGCTTAATGTATGTCCATCCCTGAGAGAGGGCTCCACTCTTTCTTACTGTGCTGGATGCATGGAGTTTCTCCGCCTTTAATGCTGGAGGTCAGACTTGGCCTACAGAAAATCCATCAAGACAATGTAATCCAGTGAAGTCTTTCTTGATAGACAGCTTTTTGGCTTCCTCCGAAACAAAGACATTCCCTCAGCATTGTTGTATCTGTTCAAGAGAGAAAAGAGCCCCTTTCTTATTTTCAATTTAGACAACTTCATTTTGACCTTGACCATTTTTTTTCAGATCTTGAAATGTTTAATCATTTACACGTTTTTCTGGCTTTTTGAGATACATTGTATTGTTGAAATAAGTTTGCTAAACTCCAGTTAGGATTAAATGTTTGATGGTCTATTGAAGCAAATTATTCACTACTTGAAGTTGTTCTAGTAAATTCTATCGTCAAGCAAGAAGTTGGATGGGAAGCAAATAAATATAAAATACTTGTGTCTTTGTAAGGAAGTCATGTTCCTTCCCAGGAGATGACTATCACTAATTTCCTTCCTGGTTTTTAAATTCCCGTGCTATTTGTGCATGTTTATGGCAGGGTTGTATGTCAAGGAAAACATTGGCTGTATTACATTCAAGTTCTTCTTATGTGAAAAGTATTTCCAATCTGGATTAGGTCTGTCTGTTATTCCCAGTAGTTAAGCCACAACTTGCTAGCATTGTATTAAATGCTATGTCTTTTGGGATGTTATCATGCTGAAATGTGTGTGTTGATGAATTACTTGCTTCTCCTATAAACAGTAAACTGAGTGTAAAAACTGTTTTCTTGGAGGCCCAGAGGTTCCTAACAAAACCATCGAGCTCTGCTACTCAAAGTGAATTTAAACTGAGAGTTGCTGTCGTTTTCGTTTCCTTCTTTCAGATGCACCTGGGAACATTAAGTCACCTGTTGTTTTCAAAATTTATGTCCTGTAGTATTTCCACTCACTTTTGGTAAGAAAATATTGGAACCCTACCCAACCAAACTTGAACCAAGATGGGGGAATTGTGCATTAATCCGTCTCTGTCACGTTACCAGTGTGGAAGAGCATCTCTTGAGCTCTTAATTTGATGCTCTCACTGCTGGGGGAGACTCAAAAACAAACAAGCAAGCAAACAAACACAAAACAGAGGCGTTTTCCCTCCCTCATTCCAAGAAACCTTTGTGTTTGAGTCTGATATGCCTTTCCTAAAAGGGCTTTTGTGGTGTGGACTGAAAAGAGAAGTTATGGGATTCTCTCTCACTCCCCTGGATTTCTTTGTGGAATGACCAGTTTACCGAGGGAGGCAGATAGTTTTGGGGTGGGGGAACAGAGAAGACGTAGAACTCCAGTGAGGAGGAGAGAAGTGTTTACTTCCTCTTTTAGGCTGGGTTCTAGAGAAGCAAAACCAGCCAAGTATATAAATGTATATAAAAAGAGAGAGAGAGATTTGTGTCAAAGAAATGGCTCACGAGGGTGTAGAGGCTGGAACATTCCAAGTCCGACGGTCAGGCTGGAGGCTTCTCCTAATTCACATAGCCACAGGGGCTGGTGAACACAAGATCAGCAGATCAGGCAGCAGAGCTCTTGCTCACAGGCTGCAAAGACTGATGAATCCCAAGATCAGCAGGAAAGATGGCAAGTAAGCTGCTAACTGAAGTCCCAAGGACCAGAGGTCAGACAATAAGGAACCAGCTGCTGGATCCAGAGTGAGCAAAAGCCTGTGAACCTTGACAGAAAGTCCGCCTATATTGGATGCAAACCACACCCCCAAGGAAGCTCCTTTTCAAGTGATTGGCAAATCGCAGCAGATTCCATCATAGAGGTAATCACATTATATCAAATCTCATCATGGAAGTTGTCTTGGTCATCTCGTGTTGCTATAACAGAAATACCACAAGTGGATGGCTTTAACAAAAAGTTTATTCTCTCACAGTCTAGTAGGCTAGAAGTCCAAATTCAGGGCACCGGCTCCAGGGGAAGTCTTTCTCTCTCTGACATCTCTGGAGGAAGGTCCTTGTCATCAGTCTTCCCTTGGTCTGGGAGCATCTCAGAGCAGGAACCTCAGGTCCAAAGGACACGCTCTGCTCTCGGCACTGCTTTCTTCGTGATATGAGGTCCCTGTGTCTCTCTGCTCACTTCTCTCTTTTATATCTCAAAAGAGACTGGCTTAAGACACTATCTAATCTTGTAGATCTCATCAATATAACTGCCACTAATCCATCTCATTACATCACAGTGACAGGATTTACAACACATAGGGAAATCACATCAGATGACAAAATGGTAGACAATCATACAATACTGGGAATCATGACCTAGCGAAGTTGACAGATATTTTTGGAGGACACAATTCAATCTATGACAGAAGTGATCACATCATCATTTGACTACCAAACGACATCATAACTGCCAAACCACCGAGAATTATGGCCCAGACAAGCTGACACACAACCTTAATGATCACACTTCCCCAAGACTGGATGAGGGGTCAGTGTTAGAACATTCTATGTGTTGTCAGGGATCTGTGCTGCCCTCCCATGCAGCCCCCGGCTTTGGATGGGCAGATGGCAGAACTTCAGGTGGGATGAGGTAAACGTGACACCTTTTGGGGGATTGTGACATATAGTACATAGGAAAAGCAAACCTGCTCCATGTTCTTCTGGACAAGAGAGGCAGAAGTGTATAAAGGAGTCCAAGATGTAGCACAGAATTTGAAAGAAGCATTTCGTACAGCCTTACTCACTGCATCCACTTCTCTCTCCCGCTTCTTGCCCCAAACCTATTGCAGTTGAGTGGGTTCCAACTCATAGCCACCCTATAGGACAGAGTAGAACTGTCCCATGGGGTTTCCCAGGCTGTAATCTTTACAGAAGCAGATCGTCAGGTCTTTCTCCCATGGAGTGACCATTGGGTTCTAATCGCCGACTTTTGGTTGGCACCTAAGCACTGTAACCACTGCGCCATCAGGGTTCCTTCTTTTCACCCAGCTCGCTGCATTCTGGCTTTCATCTTCACCACTCTTCTGAAATGGCTGTCAGGAGACCAATGTCTTCTATCGTGTTACATCCAATGTCCAGGTGTCCCATTCCCATCTTACTTGGCTTCTCAGCAGCATTTGGCTCAATACTACCTTATTGAAGGACTTTCTTCTCTAGGCTTCTATGTTAGTTTTCTAGAGCTGCCATAACAAATTACCACAAGTGGGTGGCTTAAAATGACAGAAATTCATTGTCTCACAGTCCTGCAAGCCAAGAGTCCAAATTCATGGTGCTGGCAGGCCATGCTCTTTCTGGAGGCTCCAGTGGAAGGTCTGTCTTGTCTCCCAGCTTCTGGTGGCCCCACGTGTTCCTCGGCTTACAGCTACAGCATAACTCCAATCTCTGCCTCCATCTTTGCATGACGTTTTCCTTCTGTGTGTGTCGCTATGTCTCGTCTCCTCTTTTTTAAGGACACCACTCATATTGGATTAGGACTCACCCTACTCCAGTATGGACTCAAGCTAACTTCAAAGACTGTATTTTCAAACAAGGGCATGCTCACAGGACCCGGGGGGCAAGACTTCAACACATCTGTTTTGAGGACACAATTCAATCCATAACAGCTTCCATGTCACCATTTTTGCCACCACATTCTACCACAGTGGTTGCTCCTCCTTGGCCACCCCAAGGGAGCCAGGGTCCCTTCTCAGCCCTCTTCTCATTTCCATCCATACTCTCTCCCCATGTAATCTCATCTAGTTCCATGGCTTTAAATACATCTCTAGGTTGATGACTTCCAAATCACTATCTTCTCCCTTGCCTTTGTCCTGAACTTCAGACTACAATATCTACTCATTTTTTCTTGGATATATAAGAGGTGAGGCATTGGTGGTTCAGTGGTAGAATTCTCACTTTCCATGCAGGAGACCCAGGTTTGATCCTGGCCAATGCACCTTATGTGCAGCCACCACACATCTCTCAGTGGAGGTTTGTGTGTTTCTATGGAGCTGAACAGGTTTCAGTGGAGCTTCCAGACTAAGATGGACTAGGAAGAAAGGCCCAGCAATCTACTTCTGAAAATCAACCAATGAAAACCCTATGCATCACAATGGTCCAACCAGCAACCAATCATGGGGATGGCATAAGACTGTGCAGCATTTTGTTGTGTTGTGCGTGGGGTCGCCCACGAGTCAATGGCAGCTAACAACAACAACATATAAGAGGCAACTCAAACTCAACACATCCTAAACAGAAGTCTTTATTCTCCCCTAAAACTGCTTCTCATCTTCCACATTTCAGAAAATAATGCCCCCATTCACACAGTTCCCCATGTCAAAAATCCAGATGCCATTTGTGGCTCCTCCCTTTCTTCTATCAGCAAGTCCTGCCTGTGTTATCTTAATGAAACTCCCTCCTCAATTAATTCTGAATCTGACCACTTCTCATTACCTCCACTGCCACTCTCCTGATCCAAGCCATTGCCATGTCTTACCTAGACCACAACAGTCTTATAACTGGCCCCTCTGAGCTTCTTTTGCCCTCCATATATAGCATGTGAAAGCTCGACAATGAATAAAGAAGACTGAAGAAGAATCGATGCCTTTGAATTATGGTGTTGGCGAAAAATATTAAATATACCATGGACTGTGAGAAGAGCAAACAAGTCTGTCTTGGAAGAACTACAGCCAGAATGGTCTTTAGAAGCAAGGATGGCAAGACTTCATCTCACGTACTTTGGACATGTTATCAGGAGGGACCAGTCCCTGGAGAAGGACCTCATGATTGGTAAAGTAGAGGGTCAGTGAAAAAGAGGAAGACCCTCAATGAGATGGATTGACACAGTGGCTGCAACAATGGACTCAAGCCCAACAACGACTGTGAGGATGGCTCAGGACTAGGCAGTGTTTCATTCTGTTGTACACAGGGTCACTATGAGTCAGAACTGACTCGACAGCACCTAACAACAACAGCAGCCAGCAGCCAGAGTGATTTTTGTAAAACTTAAGTCATCACTGCTTAAGATCTTCCAACAGCTTCCCTTGCAAGGAGAATAAAATTCAATCTTCTTACCATGGCTCCCAGGACCCTACCCGATCTGTCCCCTGCTGCCCTCTCTGACCTCTTCTCCTCCAGCTCCCCTCCTTCTCCCTCTTCCTCTGACACTTCAAGGTCAGCAGGCTTGTTCTTGGCTCGGTATCTTCGCACTACTTGCTGATCTCTCTTCCTGAAGTATTTTCCCCAGACTTTGACGTGGTTGGCTTTTCTTGGACTTTTTCTTATCACTTGGGGCTTAGCATAAATGCCATTTCTCCAAGAGAACTTTCCTGGCCTCTCTGATTAAGTTGAGCCCCTTCCTCCCATCTTGAGGTCCTCTGTACCCCATTAAATCCATTACTCAGCTTTATTTTAGCCATCACTTATAACTGTATTATATTATAACTGAAATTATTTTATTTACTTATTTTATTTTTTATTACTTATTTTACTACTTCTTTATCCCGTTGTCTAAATACCGACTGTGTCCTTCCTCTAGACTACCTGACCCAAGAGGGCAGAACTATGTCTAGTTCCCTACTCTATCCCTGGACTTTAGTGTCTGCAACACAGCAGGAACTCAATATGTATTTACTGAATTAATGGGTAGTGCACAGTAGCATTCCAGATTCATTAGTATTCTTCAGCAGGCTAGTTGAACGACCTGGGACAAAATGAAATCAGAGGGTGGTTTTCGGTCTTTGCCAATAACCAGCTTTTCTACCCACTAAGAGTTAAATTTTCTGGTCTTCCTTTCATGATGTTTACAGTTATTATTTTCCCCAAAGAGTCAGGGTCAGCAAAGAGCTTATTGGAACAAAAATCATTCTGCACCTCCCGTTTGTACTTCGGAGGCTGGAGAGCATCAGAGCTGTAAGGCGCAGGTGTGCTCATCAGGGAGGTCCAACCTCCTCACTTTACAAAAGAGAGATGTTGGGTCCAGGGAGTGAAGGGACTTGTCCAAGGTTTCATGAGTGACCAGTAGCAAAGCCAGATGGAGGTGGTCGTGATGATGTCTCAGGAGGTAGCCGAGACATCAAGAACAGTCCATGTGGTGACTCCAGCCAAAGAGAGCATCCCGAGACCCTAAACCTCCCTGCTGGCTTGCAGAGTGTAGGGGTTCTAGAACTGGAGGCCGAACACAGATCCAGACTCTTTATTTAATAGCTCTGTGATCCCTGGATAAGTTACTTATTTGTGCTTTGTAAAATGACGGTAATGATAACAGCAGCAACAACAATCCTACCAAGGGTTTTTTGTTTTTGTTTTTGTTTTTTTACTAAGAATTAAATAAATTAATCTATCTCAATAAAACATTTGGCACAGTTACCAGGCTGGGTTCCTAGCTAGTTTGGTAAAAGAAGCCAGGGCTTGAGGTAGCATAGAGCAAATGGCCTTACGGTTCTTTTAGGAAAATGTGTAGCTTCACCTCATTTTTATTAAATAGGATAAAAATCCCACCCCTCAGTCCCTTCAGCACCTCTTACCCTCCTGCTCCTTTCTCTCCTCTCCTGTTTCCTTCCTCTCTTCCTCATAGGTATTGGGGAAAAGATGAAGAGGATTGTAAATATTCTCTCCAACATTTAATTTTTTTTTTTAAGCTTCTGTTTTGTTTGTTTTAAAGAAATTTAATTCTGAGGGAGCCCTGGTAGCACAGTGGTGAGGCACTCTGCTGCTAACTGGAAGGTGGGCGGTTTGAACTCACCAGCCACTCCGCGGGAGAAAGATGTGGCAGTCCACTTCCGTAGTAGAACTTCCTTAGTAGAACTGCCCCGTAGGATTTCCAAGGAGCGGCTGGTGGATTCGAACTGCCAGCAGCCAAGCTCTTAACCACCACCCCGGCAGAGCTTTACAGCCTTGGAAAACCTATGGGGCAGCTCTACTCTGTCCTATAGCGTCGCTATGAGTCGGAATCTACTCCGTGGCAATGGGTTTGGCTTTTGTTTGGTTGCTTGATTCTATTCAATGACTTCCCGCAGAAGCCAGCACGACCCTAAGCAGCCACAAGGGGTCAGCTCTGTTCACGCGTCTGATCCAGTTCGCCTCTCTTGGGGTAATAAATACGCCGTAAATAATGTCTGTGAAATCCCTTCCACTCCTGGCTCCTGTTATCCGAAGGAAATCCGGGCATGTGCCGGGCACGCCCTCTAGTCTCTCCAAGGGCAGTAGGAAATAAAAAAAAAAATAGCTGCCGCCTTTTTCTTTCTGTGGCCCAGATGATCAGAGCGCCCACTGGGGACCTTTGCCACCAGAAGTCGAGAGTCCCCTTGGCCTTGGTGCAGGGCCATGAGCTACAGCCCCGAGGACTACGCCCACAGGAGAGGCCAAGGCTGAGTCCTTAGGGGGATTTTCCTGTGTGACCTAGAAGGCCAGGACAGTGGTAGAGGAAGCAGAGTGACAGAAGAATGCTGGAAGGAGATAGAAGGATGGACTTTTCTCCCTCCTTCCCAGTACCCACAAGGTTGGGTGCATCTACAAGACCAGAGGAACAAGGTTGGGGTTGGTTGTTCTCTCTCCTCCCCTCAAGCAGGGACTCAGAGAGGGCCTGAATCCCTTCATGGACAGGAAGGAGCTTTCCTTCCATATAGGTCTTTTATCATCCCCCCCAGATCAACAGGCAAAAACCCTTGACCACCCAACTGACGTGGACACTGGGCTGTCCCTAGAGAGATCTGGATATAGCAACAGATTTTGTGTGTGTGTGAGAGAGATCTGGACATAACAACAGACTATGCGTATGTGTGTGAGTGTATGTTGTACCTGGAGTTAGTAATAGCTACAACAGACTCTGTGTGTGTGTCTGTGTGTGTGTGTGTTGTACTTGGAGGTAGTAAGAGTCACAGCAGCAAGAAAACTTTCTAGCTCTCCTCACTGCATAGTTGCCTCAAGCTGGGACCAGTTCCTAGCGCTCACTCAGTTTCAGACTTACCTGTGTTTCTCCTCTGTATTCCTAAATATTAGTCCATCTCACAAATCACCTGGAGAATCTAATGGTTCACCTTCTAAGGTTCCATCCAGCCCACCTGAAAAAGCAACTTGAAATTAAGTTATAAAGGGGCCATACATGATTTTGAGGTGGGCTGTGGTATAGCCTCACCATGGTATTTATGTGAAGAAAATTCATTCTTTAGGAAATTCAAAAAAAAAAAAAAAAAAACCCAAACCTATTGCCAACGAGTCGATTCCGACTCATAGCGACCCTATAGCACAGAACAGAGCTGCCCCACAGGGTTTCCAAGGAGCGACTGGTGAATTTGAACTACTGACCTTTTGGTTAGCAGCCAAGCTCTTAACCACTGCACCACCAAAAATCTAATGATCACAAACCTGCTGAATCTAGAGGTTATTGTATCTCCCCTAAACTCTCTTCTGTTTCTTGGGATGAGCTAAGTTTTTTCTTCCAAGAACCGTGCCAAATGTTTCCAAAGGACAAACTCTGTCTATGTCATTATCCAAGTGGCTGCTGGTGTTAGCAACGTGGTCCCAAGATGGCTGAGGAGGCAGGAGGAATTGTTTAAAGTGAAGCAGAAGACCATGCGGGGCTGGAAAACACCAGGCCCCCAGGGAACTTTGGCCACACTCTCACAAGTGTCAAAAGATGATCTGCGCGAAACCCTTTGTGAAAAGTACACACACACAAACACTTCTTCCTGGAATATCAGGTGAGGGACATGGGGCAGGGAGCAGTCAAGCAGCTAATTTTGCATGAGGAGTTTGGACTATATTTCCTGGGTAAAATAACATCTGCTGCTGTGTTTCTTGCTAAATAGGCCAGTAATCAGGGAAACCACAGTAACTTTGAGGGAAACTATAACGCAAAAGTCAGGGGGTGTGCTTTCACTTTGGCCTTCCAGAAGTTTCCCCTTGGCAGCAAGCATATCACATCTGCCAAATATTTAAGAAGAGCTTTCCTGACCCATTTTTCCATAGCCCACACCTTGCCCCAGGCCGAGGAGTAACAGGGTTGGCGTAGTTTGGGTTGGTTATTAAATGTGTTTATGGTTATAAAAGCACACATCCTAATTGTAGGAAAATTTTAAAGCACAAAAATATAAAGAAATAAACAACTACCTGTTATCCAAACTACACAGAGAATGTCACTGATAATACCGTAATACAGTGAAACCTGTGCGAGCCGATGACAGGACTGCCTTGTTTTTCCGGGTCTCGTGAGTTTTCCGCCTTTGTCAGGGTTCATTCTTACCACTTTTCTATCACTCATTAGAGTGGAAAGTATTTGAGTTTTCCTTCTCTGACAGGATTTCCTTCCACCTTACATAGGTACCGGCTTTCCCAGGTTTTATTATATACTATACACACACACACACATATATTTCATTTTGATTTTGCTGCGGTGGCGTCCTTTTGAGAGAATTCCTCAGACATCAGAGGAAGCTTACCACGCATAGCCTGTAGGGACAGGATGGCTCTCTCCACCACAGACTGAAAAAGCGCAGGGTGTAAGCAGTCAGGGTCTGAGCACAGACCTGGCTCTTCCCCCAGATTGGTGTTCCCTTCCAGGGTCAGTCAGAGCTGTTTGCCTGCTCATGCCAAGCTTCCTCCCATGGGGCCTTCTGAAGCTTTCCACAGCTTACAGATCAACGGCACTTTTGTCTGCTCCACTTGGGGGAGAGGGCTGGTTAGTCTGTTTTCTGTGTCCCTGATGGACACCACCCAAGTGCGATGCCCCCATGTGCTTGATCTGTCTCCCTACATGGCCCAGCTCCAAGAGCAGCTCAGAAATCAAGGAAACTAAAATCTCTGCCTCAACAGCTAAAATGCACAGGCTGTTTCCTGATTGTGTGTGTGTGTGTGTGTGTGTGTGTGTGTGTGTGTATGTGTGTTTAGTGAGGCCTGGCCTGCAGTTTTATTTCTGTGATCATATGAAACAGCACAGGGCATGATCCAAGCTGTCTTCCCCTTGCTTTCATGCAAATAGATGACCTATTCCTCAGTAGCTGACTCAGTTGTAAAGAAGAACCCATGACTATGAATGAAAATGTTTGCAAATGAATCTGACCATGAGCTGACCAGAGCTTTGTTGATGATGGAAATAATTCTGTGTTTCAGGAGAAGGCTGGTCTCCTCACGTGTGAGTTGTGAGGTGTGTTACAGGCAATTTGTTACTTTTAAATTGATGGTGCAAACTGTTTACTTCCTCTGCCGCCAGCTGAAACGTTTGAGTTTGAGTCCACCCAGGAGTACCTCAGAAGAAAGACCTGGAGATCTACTGCTGGAAAACCAGCCATTGAAAACCCTATGGAGTAGTTCTACTCTGACGCACGAGGTCGCCATGAGTCGGAGTTGACTTACGGCAACTGTTTTTTGTTGTTGTTCTTTTTTTTTTAATTGTACTGTAGATGAAGGTTTACAGCACAAACTAGCTTCTCATTAAACAGTTAGTACACATATCATTTTATGACGTTGGTTAACAACAGTACAGCATGTCAACACTCTCCCTTCTTGACCTTGGGTTCCCTCTTACTAGCTTTCCTGTCCCCTCCTGCCTTCTAGTCCTTGCCTCTCGGGCTGGTGCGCCTCTTTAGTCTCGTTTTGTTTTATGGGCCTGTCTAATCTTTGGCTGAAGGGTGAACCTCAGGAGTGACTTCATTACTGAGTTAAAAGGGTGCCCAGGGGCCACACCCTCGGGGTTTCTCTAGTCTCCGTCAGGCCAGTAAGTCTGGTCCTTTTTTTGAGTTAGAAGTTTGTTCTGCATTTTTCTCCAGTTCTGTCCAGGACCCTCTATCGTGATCTCTGTCAGAGCAGTCAGCAGTGGTAGCCGGGCACCATCTAGTTATACTGTACTTAGTCTGGTAGAGGCTGTGGTAGCTGTGGCCCATTAGTCCTTTGGACTACTCTTTCTTTTGTATCTTTAGTTTTCTTCATTCCCCCTTGCTCCCAAAGGGGTGAGACCAGTGAAGTATCTTAGATGGCTGCTCAAAGGCTTTTGAGACCCAGATACTACTCACCAAAGTAGAATTTAGAACATTTTCTTTATAAAATACATTATGCCAGTGGGAGCTAGATGTTCCCCAAGACCATGGTTCCCATAGCACCCATCGCAGCAACTCGGTCCCTCAGGGATTTTGGATATGTCTATGGAGCTTTCGGGAAACGCTGGTGGCGTAGTGGTTAAGTGCTATGGCTGCTAACCAAAGGGTCGGCAGTTCGAATCAGCCAGGCACTCCTTGGAAACTCTATGGGGCAGTCCTACTCTGTCCTATAGGATCAATATGAGTCGGAATCAACTCGAAGGCACTGGGTTTGGTTTTGGGATGGAGCTTTCATGATGTTGTTGTTATTCTTGTTGTTGTTGTTGAATGGTTAAAGCACCAAAGTTTGCAAATGACTTATTCTTAATACAAATTAGAGTGTATTCTAGGTTATCCTTATATCATCACTCACATTCGTTCATTCACTTATTCATTCAACAAATATTTATTGAGTGTCCACCCCTGTGAACAGAACAAAATATCTGCCTATATAAAGCTTACATTCTTAAACAATAAACTGGTAAGCAAATACATAATTTAATGTACAGTACTCGGAATTGATTTGACAGCAACAACAACAGCAATGGTAAGTGCCATTTAAAAAAATAAAGCTGTATAAGGAGACAGTTATTGAGTGGTCCAAGATGGTTTCTCTGAGGGGGTGAAATTTTTGTGGAAACCTTAAGGAAGTGAGGAAAGGAGCTATGCAAAAATCTGAGAGAAATGCTTTTTTTTTTTGTACTTTAGATGAAGGTTTACAGAACAAACTAGCTTCTCATTAAACAATTAGTACACATAGTGTTTCGTAACATTGGTTACCAACCCCACAACATGCCAACACTCTCCCCTTCTTGATCTTGGGTTCCCTTTTTTTATCTTTATTATTTCCTTTCTTCTGGTGCCTGTGGGCTTCTTTTGCTGTCCTCTTTCTATTTGTTCTAGTTGTGTAGCTAATGTTTTGATTTTGTCCCTTTCTTCTTTTTTTGGTGTGTGCATCTATTGCTATAAATTGACCTCTGAGCACTGCCTTTGCTGTGTCCCAAAGGTTTTGGTATGATGTGTTTTCATTTTTGTGTGATTCTAGGAATTTTTTAATTCCATCTCTGATTTCTTCTGTTACCCAATGGTTTTTAAGCAGGATGCTATTCAATTTCCATGTAACTGATTTTTTTCCTTGCTCTTCTTGTTAACTTCTACTTTGTTGGTGTGATCACAGAAGATAATTTGTATTATCTCAATGTCCTGGATTTTGTGGAGGGTTGCTTTGTGGCCTAAGATGTAGTCTATTCTGGCGAACTTTCCACATGCATTGGAAAAGAATGTGTACTTTGCAGCTGTTGGATGGAGTATTCTGTATATGTCTATGAGGTCAAGTTGGCTGATTGTGGCCTTTAGATCTTTGCTGAGTTTCTTTTTAGATGTTCTATCCTTTACAGAGAGTGGCGTGCTGAAGTCTCCTACTACTATTGTGGAATTGTCAATTTCTCTTTTCAGTGCTGTTAGTTTCTTTTATGTATTTTGGAGCCCTGTTATTGGGTAGGCAGATATTTATTATGGTTATGTCTTCATGATGGATCATCCCTTTAATCATTATATAGTGCCCTTCTTTGTCTTTTATGGTGGATTTTGTTTTAAAGTCTATTTTATCTGAGATTGGTATTGGTACTCCTGCTCTTTTTTTGGTAGCTATTTGCTTGATACATTTTTTCCCATCCTTTGATTTTTAATAAATTTCCATCTTTGTTTCTAAGCTGTGTCTCTTGTAGACAGCATATTGATGGATCTTGTTTTTCTTATCCATTCTGTCACTCTCTGTCTCTTTATGGATATATTTAGGCCATTTACGTTCAGTGTAATTATAGATAGGGGTGAGTTTATTGCTGTCGTTTCATAGTGCTTTTTTTTTGTTTGTTTTTTGTGGTGCTGATGTTTTCTTTGTTCCTCTTACTCTCCTGTGCTGAATTCCTTTCGTTTGTGGATTTTTTTTTTTCCTTTGTTTTGGTAGATTTTTTTTTACTGAAACTTTAGGGTTTCTTCTTTATTTTGATAAGTACATTTGTTAACTTTCTTTGTGGTTACGTTGAAATTTACCCTTATCTTCCTAGGTTTGAGCCAGTATATTATTATTTGTTATCACCTTGCCTTCCTCTCCATTAGAAAGTTCTGTGTCTACACCATTTATTCCCTCTTTGATCGTTCTGATGTTGTGGTCATTTACAGATTAACCTCTCTGGTCCCCTGTTGTAAATCTTTTGGTTTTGAATAGTCCACGAGAGTTCATTTCCTAGGTTGGTATCTGGCTGGTGTGGTCTTGTGTCCTAGATTCAGGCTACGGGCTGATGTTGTTTGTTCTTAAACCAAAGGACTCCCTTTAATAATTCTTGAAAGTTTGGTTTGGTTTTTACATATTTCCTTAATTTCTGTTTATTTGGAAATGTCCTAATTTCACCATCATATTTGAATGAGAGTTTTGCAGGATATATATTCTTGGTTGGCAGTTTTTTTTCTTTCAAGGTTCTATATATGTCATCTCATTGCCTTCCTGCCTGCATGGTTTCTGCCGAATAATCAGAGCCTAGTCTTTATTGTTTCCACTCTGTATGTGACTCTTAATTTTTCTTGAGCTGCTCTTAGGTTTCTTTCTTTGTCTTTAGTTTTAGCGAGTGTGATTATGATATGCCTTGGTGATTTTCTTTTGAGGTCTATCCTATATGGGGTTTGTTGAGCTTCTTGGATGCTCAGCTTTTCATCTTTCATGATATTAGGGAAGTTTTCTGTCAGCAATTCTTCAATGATCCTCTCTGTGTTGTCTGTTTTCTCCCCCGTTCTGGAACTCTGATGACTCGCCAATTTTTGCTTTTGATTGTATCCCATATAATTCTCAGGATCTCTTCATTTTTCTTTGTTCTTTTTTCTGATTTTTCCCCAAAGTGATATCCAAGTATCTGTCTTGAATTTCACTGATCCTGTCTTCCATTGTTTCAAACCTGCTCCTCAGACATTCTATGACACTGTCCGTTTCTAAAATCTTGATGTTTATCTTTTGGATTTCTAATTGTTGTGTTTGTATGATTTTTAGTTGTGAATTTATTTTGACTTTTGTTCCCATAATTTTTCCTAAATTCTTCCTTTTTTTGTCTGCATTTTCCATGAATTTTTCTATTTTTGCCTCATTTTTGCCTGCTTTTTGCTTCAACTCTTAGACAGCTATGAATATCAGAGATTTGATTTCCCTATCAGGTAGTTCTAGTGCCTTTTATTCTACTGGAAAGTCATCTGGTGTTTTATTTTGGACACCTACTGGAGCTGTCCTGTCCTAGTTTTTTCATGTGTTTTGATATTGTCTTCTGTCTTTGGGACATTCGGTAGTTATTTTCTTCATTTAGTGATTGTAGACTTGTTTGTTTTGTCCTGTCTTTTTGTTTTATTTGGTTATGTTTGAGCAGGAGGGCTGTGCGTTATTTTTGTTTGCTCATCTGTGGGCACGATTCTTTTCACCTCCTTGTCCAATGGACAGGCCCAGTTGCTCAGCTATGGTGCAGCAGGGCAGGCCTAGCTGAAGGGGAAGGGCTAGGATGGGTTGTTTGTGGCACATTCTGGGGCCAAGAGGGTGAGCCAGGGATCAATGCAGGGAAGGCTCTGGTAGGCTGTGCCTATGTTGCTTGGGGGTGTGATGTTTAGCACATACTGAAATAGGCAGGAGGGAGGGAAGAGGTTGCAATGTGCAGAGCTAAGATGGGTATGTGAAAGAAGAGAGACAGGAGAGAGAAACAGGAGCCAAAAAACCCAAAACAAAACAAAAAAGTGCTGAGGAATCTTGCCCTTGAAGTTAAGAGATGAGAAACTAAGAAACGAAGAAAAACAAAAAGGGAAAAAGAGAAAGAAAATAAGTAAAAATTAAAAAACAAAACAAAAAACCCAAAAGAAATGCCCCCAGGGATCCTGCCAGCTACTGGGGAAGTGGCTTCTAGGCCTCAGGGTGCAGCCTGTCTAGAAGGGGTGGAGATGGCACACAGCGCCAGGTATTCAGTAGACAGGAAAAGAAGGAAAGTAGAGGGAGATGAGAAACTGCAAAATGAAGAAAAACAAAAAGGAAAAGAGAAAAGAAAAATAAATACATAAATAAAAAAGAAAGTCCCCTAGGGACCCCACTGATGCAGTCGCACACACTGAGGAAGTGGCTCCTAAGCCACACGGTACAGCCTGGCTAGAAGAGGCGGAGATGGAACACAGGACCAGTTATTCAGGAGACAGGAAAAGAAGGTAAGTAGAGAGAGAGAAGAAACTGAGAAATGAAGAAAAACAAAAAGGAAAAAAGAAAAAAATAATAATAATAAAAAAGAGAGAAAGAAAAGCCCCCAGGGATCCCACTTGTGTGACTACATGGACCAGGAAGTGGCTCCCAAGCCTCACAGTACAGCCTGGCTGGATGGGGCAGAGACGGCAACTGGACCAGGTATTCAGGAGACAGGAAAATATGATAAGTAGAGACAGACGAGAAATTGAGAAATGAAGAAAGGAAAAAAGAAAAAAAAAGGAATGCCCCCACGGATCCCACCAGCACAGCTGTGCAGACCTGGGAAGTGGCTCCTAAGCCACACAGTACAGCCTGGCTGGAAGGGGCTCCCAAGCCACAAAAAGAAAAAGAAAATAAACAAACAAACAAATAAATAAATAAAAGAGGCCCCGGGGATCACATCAGTGTGGCAGCGCGGACCAGGGAATCAGTTTCCCAGCTGAGCAGCCCTTCACAGCCTGTCAAGAAGAAGCAAAGGTGGCACACGGAGCCAGGTGTTCAAGAGAAAGGAGGAGTAGGAGGTGAGAGGCAGGGAAAAAAACAAAAGAAGTCAAAAAAAGCAAACAGATTCCCTATTACCAGCTTTCCTGTCTCCTCCTGCCTTCTAGTCCTTGCCCTTGGGCTGGTGTGCCCCTTTAGTCTCGTTTTGTTTTATAAGCCTGTGTAATCTTTGGCTGAAGGGTGAACCTCAGGAGTGACTTCATCACTGAGATAAATGGTGTCCGGGGCCGTACACTCAGGATTTCTCTAGTCTCAGTCAGACCAGTAAGTCCGGTTTTTTTTTTTTGAGTCAGAATTTTGTTCTACATTTTTCTCCAGCTCTGTTCAGGACTTTCTATTGTGATTCCTGTCAGAGCAGAAGGTGGTGGTAGCCGGGTACCATCTAGTTGTGCTGGACTCAGTCGGGAAATACATTCTTAGCAGAGAAAACAGGTGCACCAATCCTGAGGGCGTGTATCTGGTGCAATGATTTCTGCTCCATGTAGTGGAACACCCAGAGTTCCTGGGTGGTGCAAACAGTTAACACCGTCAGCTGCTAACTGAAAAGTTGGTTGTTAGACTTCATCTAGAGGTGCCTTAGAAGAAGGCCTGGTGATCTACTTCAGAAAAATCAACCCCATGGAACACTGTTCTGCTCTGACACACAAGAGCAAACAAGTTCTTTATATTAACATGAAACGGTTTTACTGTTTTTATTTTTAAAATTAATAAATATGTAAACATTTAAAAAGGTCCCTGGGTGGTGCAAATGGTTTGCACTAGGCTGGTAACGAAAAAGTTGGCAGTTTGAACCTACCCAGTGGCACTGTGGAAGGAACAGGCCTGGCAATCTGCTTCCATAAAGATTACAGTCAAAAAAACTCTATGAAGCAGTTCTACTCTGAAACACATAAGGTGTCCCAAGTCACAAAACAACAGAAAACAAAAATCAACAATGTAAACATTGAAAAGTTCTTCTATGTTTTAATTTCTAACGTGGTGAATATCAAGATGTAGTGTGCTTAAACACAAGTCCTTTGTGGTCTTGAATAATTTTTAAGAGCTTAAAGAGTCTAAGATACAACTATTTGTCTCCACTTGTTCAGAACAAAAGAGAAAGAAGGAAAACAGAGATTCAGAGAAGTAGTCTACAAGACTAATAGCATACATGAACCACAGACTCATCTCCCCTGAGACCAGGAGAAGTACATGGTGCCCAGCTACCACTACTGACCATTTGGATCAGGGCCACAATAGATGGGTCTTGACAGAATGGGAGAAAAATGTGGAACAGAATTCAAATTCTTAAAAAATCCTGACTTACTCGGCCAGTTGAGATTAGAGGACTCCCCAAGACTATCGCCCTGAGATATTCTTTAAACCTTAAACCAAAATTATCCCTTGAGGTCACCTTTTAGCTAAATAACAGATTGGCTCATAAAATAAAGAATATCACCTGTAAGTAATGAGCTCCTTTTAAAAAATCATCAATATGAGACCAAATGGTCAAAAATTACTCTAAACGAAGATGAGAAGGTAAGGGGGCAGGGAGACTAGAGTACTGGAAATGGTACAACCAGAATGTAATGAATGAGAAAGATGACACATTGTGGAAAATGTAACCAATATCGCTGAATAATTTGTGTAGAAATTATTAAACGGGAATCTAACTTGCTGTGTAAACTTGCACCTTGAACATAATTTTTTTTTTTTTTTTTAAAAGAGCTTAAAGCAGTCCTGAGACCAGAAGCTTGGTAACTGTGTGCTTAAACAATGAAGATATGTATTACGTGATGGGAGGTCTGGAGACAGAGCAGTGAATTCCAGGGTGCATGCAGTGGTTCACCCAAGACATCGAGGACCAAGTGCTTTTCCACTTTCCAGCTTTCCACTTGGCCATGCTCAGCCTGTCAGCAGCATCTCTCCTCATGGTCCAGAGCCGGCTGAGCAGTTTCAGGCATTGCAAACATGCACACGTGTAGCCAAGAAAGGCATTTCCTCCCAGGAGTCTCTCTGCATTAGGGGAAAATCTTTCCCTAAAGCTCCTTCGTGGGTCCCATTGGCCAGGCTCAGGCCACATGCCATGTTCCAGCAGTGAGGGCGCTGAGAAGAGAGGCTTGGCCGTTTCAATCTCTAAGGAAGGGGGCTCCTGCAGCAAGAAAGGTGGTGGAAGTTGTGGCTGTTCCCGCGGGAGTCAGCTTGGCCTGTTGGAGAAGCAGCAAGCAGGTGGGAGTGTGGGAATGCTGTCGTAATGTGTGCGGAAAAAAGGGGGGAAGACTGGGATCTGCTCTTTTAGTTTAACAAACCAGTTGCTATCAACGCCAACTCATGGTGACCCCATGTGTATCAGATTAGAACTGTGCTCCATAGGGTTTTCAATGGCTGTGATCTTTCAGAAGTAGATCCAAGGCACCTGTGGATGGATTCGAACCTCCGACTTTTGGTTAGCAGCCGAGAGCATTAACTATTTGCACCACCCAGGGACTCCACTGCTTTAGTTCAGGAACGTTGTTCTAACATCTCCTCCTGTGTTTTGACCTGGGTCCGAGGGACTTTAAGACAAAATCCAGGCCACAGTAAGAATGAGATCCAGCTGTTTCGTTGGATGAGAACAAAATTGGAATTCATTATCTAAAATTCCTTAAAACTCAAAGCTATAAACCCGGCAAGTTAAACATTTTATTTTTTAGAATGTATTTTAGTTTCTTCACCATGCTTTTAATTAAAAGGTTATCTGATAGCAGTTGATGCAGGTGAAGAGGCAAGGAGCCATGGGAAGTGTGGGGACGGCATTTTATAATTAAGGCATGAGTACCACTACCCGTCAGTTTGTCGCAGTGTGGTATCCTGGTGTAGCCATGACACGCTGGAAGCAATGCCACTGGTATTTCAAATACCAGCAGGGTCACTCATGGTGCACACGTTTCAGCAGAACTTCCAGATTAAGACAGACTAGAAAGAAAGGCCTGGAAATCTACTTCTGAAAATTAGCCTATGAAAACCATATGGATCACAATAGAATATTGTCTGAAGTAGTGCTGGAAGACCAGCCCCTCTGATGGGAAGGCACTCAAAATACACAGTGGCCACAGCACTGGACGCAAACGTGCCAACGACCATGAAGATGGCACCGGACTGAACAAGGTTTCATTATGTTGTACATAGGGTCGCCATGAGTCAGAGGCGACGACTCACTGACAACTGACAACAACAAACTTACAATTGATGTACCAGCACCTCGCTTTTTATCTGGAAAAATCTGGGCTGGCAGGTAGTTCCTTGGATCTTGGACTTCTGCTGCAGAAGTGCAGGTAACCCGTAAACATTGTCCTTGTATATATTGTTTGTACACCTCGATCGATTGGGATTGACCTCCCAGAAAAAAGAAAAACAACAAACCCAAACTAGATGGGCCACAATTTTGCTTGACCTTTGTATTATCATTTCCCTCCTAGGGTCTTTTTTAAAAAAAATAATTATTGGAATGTTTATTGATTACCTTCTAAATCCAGGAGTAGGGCTGGGCACTGATTAATTGACACTGACACAAAACTGGAATTGATCGAGTGTCATAAGCAAAAGAAATCATCAAATGGAAACATTTCATAGACTCGAAAAAATTGAATTTTTCAATACAATTTCATATGATTTCCTTTAGTCAAAACGGCCCGGTGGACCCTGTATCTAAATATCTCTGTGTTGTGGATTGAATTGGGCCCCCCAAGAATATGTCCAACTTGGGTTAGGCCATGGTTCCCAGTATTGTGTGGTTGTCCTCCATTTTGTGATTTCCCTATGTGTTATAAATCATAATCTCTGCCCGTGGTTAAAGCAGATTAGGGTGGGATGTAACACCCTTGCTCGGGTCACATTCCTGATCCAATGTAAAGGAAGTTTCCCTGGGGTGTGGCCTGCACCACATTTTATCTTACAAGAGATAAAAAGAAAGGGAAGCAAGTAGAGTTGGGGACCTCATACCACCAAGAAAGAAGCACTGGGCGCAGAATGTGTCCTTTGGACCCATGGTTCCTGTGTGGAGAAGCTCCTAGTCCTGGGGAAGATTGATGACAAGCACCTTCCTCCAGAGCCAACAGAGAGGGAAAGCCTTCCTCTGGAGCTGACACCCTGAATTTGGACTTCTAGCCTACTAGACTGTGAAAAAATACATTCCTCTTGGTTAAAGCCATCAACCTGTGGCATTTCTGTTATAGTGGCATTAGATAATTAAGACACTCTGTTAGGACGAACTTTGCTGCATTTTACAAAAGCCCTCAAAAAATGATGGCCTAGAAATGGGGACTTTATTTATGCTGTGTGTGTTGTTGTTGGGTGCCACTGAGTTGATCCCGACTCATAGCAACCCTGTATGACAGAGCAGAACTGCCCCATAGGGTTTCCTAGGCTGTAATCTCTTTTTTTTAATTCATTGCTTCCACAGACATTTATTTATTTGTTTGTTTTTTAATCATGCTGTAGGTGAAAGTTTACAGAGCAAATTAGTTTCCCATTTGATAAGTTTGTACATAAAGTGTTCCACGACATTGGTTGCATTCCTCACAACGGGTCAGCACTCTCCCCGTTTCCTTTCGTCTGGATTTCCTACCCCTTAACTGCCTTCTCATTTTCATTTTTGTGCAAATGTTGTTCTTTTGATCTTGCATAATTAATTGTTCTAAGGAACAGTTCCTCTTGGGTATTATTGTTTATTTTATAGGCCTGTCTATGGTTTGGCTTAAAGGTGGCCTCTGGGCATGGCTTCAGTTCCAGGGCAGGAGGGTCTTTTAGGGCCATAGTCTCAGGGTTTCCTCCAGTTTCTGTCAGACCAGTAAATCTGGTTTTTTTGTGAATTTAACTTTTTATTTGACATTCTTCTCCCACTCTGTCCGGGACTCTCTATTGTGATCCCAGTCAGAGTAGTTGACAGTGGTAGCCAGGCACCATCTAGTTCTTCTGGTCTTGGGGTCATGTAGGCTGTGGTTCATGTGGTCCGCCAGTCCTTTGGACTGATTGCTCCCTTGTCTTTGGTTTTCTTCACTCTTCTTTGGTCTGAATGGGAAGAGGCTGTAATCTTTATTGAGGCAGATTGCCAGAGCTTTCTCTCATGGGGTGGCTAGGTAGGTTTGAACCACCAACCTTTTGGTTAGCAGCCACACGCATAACCTTATGCTACATATGTATTCCAAAGGCAAAACAATACAGTACTGTAAATTCGGTTATAGATAATAACATTTAGACTGGAAATCTAGATTTGTTGCTGCTGCTGTTCTTGTCATTGAAATTCTTTTTAATAAAGAGGTACTCTTTACGTCCTAAATTGCTGACTCAATTTTTAAATAATTAGCGAACATTGCTTTCTTAGGCTCTCCCAGGCTGCGGGGTGGAGCATCAATGCAAGAGGCATAATCTTATAATTGTAATAAGGCTGGGTGAACCAAACTTTTATCCTGTCTCCATCCCCAAGGCACCAGACCTGTGGTCAAGGGAGAAACTTTATAGCAATTGGGGCCAGCCAGCAATCAGCAGCAATGATTGTCAGTGGATGTAGGACGCTTTGTCATGCAGGCATGGGCCAGGAAAATGTGCATGCCCATGAAGCCCAAGGCTTAAAGGATTCATTTACAAGAAACAGGGTCAAAGCTGTGTTAACAGAAGAAATACGAATTTCTCACGTAGGCGAGACAGGAGAGGATTTGGGAAGAAAATTAATCCTCATCAAGGCAAGCTAAGTTTGATTTTAAATACACCAGGAGAAACCAGCTGCAGATCCAAGGGGAACCTCCCTCCTCTCAAGACATCTCCCTCCCCAGCTGTGAAACCAGAGCACACCCTTCCCATCTCATTGGGAAAGCCAGGGAATTTTAAGCTCCTGGGGCCCACTGCCCCTTGCAGAAACAGCAGCAACTGAGCTGAGGAGAAAGGCCATCCTCAGCCTTTTGACACCAGAGGCTTGTGAAATTTGCAAGACACAGAGAGGAAAGAATGATGGGAATTGAGGCTTGGTTATTTCTGTAGGGAAGGATGATGGATGTAGGGGGCGAAAGAGGGGGCAGGGATGCAGAAGGGGGAGGGTTTCAGGGCAAGGGCTGCAGGAAGAGATTTGCAAGAAAGGAATTCTCTTTCCACTACACAAAAGAGATTGACTCAAAATGCAACCTAATCCTATATATTGTGTCCATCACAGAATACTCCAGATACTATGCTTCTAAATTATCGAAAGAAAAAGAAAATTGAGTTATATTCAGGATTCTAGTGATTTTTTTTTTTAGTGATTTAGGAGATGATACATGTAGCCCGTCTGTCAGTTTGTTGTTCTGTGGCGGTGTCATGGATTAAATTATGTCTCCCCAAAAATATGTGCACCAACTTGGTTAGGCCATGATTCCCAGTATTGTGTGGTTGTTCTGTATTTTGTGATTGTAATTTTATGTTAAAAAGGATTAGCATGGGATTGTAATATCACCCTTATCCAGGTCACATCCATGATCCAATGTAAAGGGAGTTTCCCTGGGGTGCGGCCTGTACCACCTTTTATCTCTCAAGAGATAAAAAGGAAAGAGAAGCAAGCAGAGAGTTGGGGACCTCATACCACCAAGAAAGCAGCACCGGGAACAGAGCGCATCCTTTGGACATGGGGTCCCTGTGCCTGAGAAGCTCCTCGACCATGGAAAGATTGAGAACGAGGACCTTCCTCCAGAGCAGACAGAGACAGAAAGACTTCCCCAGAGCTGATACTTTGAATTTGGACTTTTAGCCTACTTTACTGTGAAGAGATAAATTTCTTTTTGTTAAAGCCATCCACTTGTGGTATTTCTGCTATGCAGCACTAGATGACTAAGACAGGCAGCTTGTGTGTTGCTATGATGCTGGAAGCTATGCCATCAATATTTCAAATACCAGCAGAGTCATACATGGTGACAGGTTCCAGAGGATCTTCCAGACTAAGACAGACTAGGAAGAGAGGCCTGGCTATCTACTTCTGAAAATTAGCCAATGAAAACCCTATGGCTCACAGAATATTATCTAGGACTTCAAATTACTTTGGCTGTGTCATCAGGAGAGACAGATCAGTGGATACGGACATCATGTTTGGTAAAGTGGAGGGCCATCAAAGGTGAGGGAAACCCACAATAAGATGGACGAACACAACGGCTGCAACAACAGACTCAAACATACCAATAGTCATGAAGACCATGCAGGACCCAGCAATGTTTCATTCTGTTATACATGCCTCTCCATTAGTTGGAGCTGACTCGATGGCAATTAACAACAACATACATGTAGCAAATGCCTGGTGCTTGTTGTTAGGAGTTAGAGGTGTGTGAGGAAGGAGTGATATTCTGAATATATAATACTCAAGTGATAATCTTGGATGCTCCAGCAAACATCAGAAACACTTGTTTCAATAAAAACCCAAGAAGTGTTCTTAGGGAAAATAGCAAAGAAGTCTGTTATGGATTTAGTTGTGTCCCCCCAAAATACGTGTCAACTTAGCTAGGCCATGATTCTCAGTATTGTGTGGTTGTCTTCCATTTTGTGATTGGGTGTAATTACCTATGTGTTGTAAATCCTAACTTCTATGATGTTAACTGGGCAGGATTAGAGGTAGTTATGTTAATGAGGCAGGATACAATCTACAGGATTAGGTTGTATCTTGAGTCAATCCCTTTTAAGATATAAAAGAGAGAAGTAAGCAGAAAGGAAGGGGACCTCATTACCACCAAGCAAGAGCCAGGAATGGAGTGCATCCTTTGGACCCCAGGTCCCTGTGCTGAGAAGCTCCTAGACCAGGAGAAGATTGATGATAAGACCTTCCCCCAAAGCTGACAGAGAGAAAGCCTTCTCCCAGAGATGGCACCTTAAATTCAGACTTCTAGCCTTCTAAACTGTGAAAGAATAAATTTCTGTTTGTTAAAGCCATCTACTCATGGTATTTTGGTTATAGCAGCATTAGATAACTAAGACAAGGTCTTTGTGGGATGAGTGGTTGAACTTGCACAAATGGTTGAATTAAGCTTTTTCAGCAGGACTGCTCCCTTTGGATGTGGACCCTGGGCAACAGTTGCTCTTAATTTGTTTTTCAAAGGTGAAGAAGAGACGTAACACTGGTGGGGAGAGAGTCCTTCCTTGCCTTAGAGACAAAAGCAATGGCAACTAAGGAACAGATGAGGTCAGGGTAGGTAGCTCTGGTTTCAGCAAAGGCAGCAGTTGGGGAAACTGTCCAACCTTCTCTCCCTGGTGGGTAAAGCCTTGGATTCCAGCCCAGGCCAAGAGATTGGGAGACTGGGCTTTGCTTGCAGTTATGAGGCAACGGAACGAAAGTGAAATTGAGTTTCAAGCAAGGGCATGTGAGGCCTGTGCTCTGGGTCATGGTACAAAGGGGAACTGGTGTTGAGTCTTGGGAAAGGGCAAACTAGGAAGCAAGGGAAGGTTTGAAACATCAAGTCTGAAGCCAGGATTTGAAGGAGTAGGCTACTGGTACCAGTTGCTGTTGGGTCGACTACGACTCATGAGGGCCCCATGGGTGTTAGAGCAGAGCTGTGCTCCTTAAGGTTTTCAATGGCTGATTTTTTTGGAAGTAGATAACCAGGCCTTTCTTTTGAGGTGCCATTGGGTGGACTTAAACTGTCAAATTTTGGCTAGCAGCCTAGCACTTAACTGTTGTCCTTTAACAACAACAATATGAAGTAAATTTATGGTTTTCTTGGAGCCCTGGTGGTGAAGCAGTTAAGCACTTGGCTGCTAATCGAAAGGTCAGGAGTTCGAACCTACCAGCCCTTCCACAGAAGAAAGATATGGCAGTCTGCTTCCTCAAAGACTTATAGCCTTGGAAACCTTGGGGGACAGATCTACCCTGTCCTCTTGGGTCACCATGAGTTGGAATCAACTCAACCAATGGCAATGGGTATGGTTTGGTTTAATATCATCAAATATCCACTCAGTTTAAATTTCCTTGTCTGTTTAATATTTTTAAAGTTTATTTCCTGGAACCAGGATCTAGATAAGATCTATACAATGCATATCACCCTTAAGCCTCTTTGTCTATATTAGCACTGGCCGATAGAACTTTTTGTTGTTGCACCTGAGATGTTTGAAATTTACCATAATAACAAGATGGCTTTTTTTTTTTTTTTAATGCTTAAGAAATGTGGCTAGTATGACTGAGAAGCTGCGTTTAAAATTTTATTTAATGTTAATTTAAATGTAAATAGCCACACGTGGCTAGTGGTTACCATATTGGACAGTTCAGGTCTATAGTTTCACTCTCCAATTTTTTTTCCTTGTAATTTATCTGTTAAGAAAGCAGCCTACCTATCTTGTAGGTTCCCACAATCTGGGTTTTGCTGATTGCACCCCCATCGTGTATTCCTGTGAACCACAGACTACTTACAAATTGGTAGTCAGAGAAGTTTGATCAAATTCATAAAGGAACTTTTTTGTTTCTTTGTTTTAACAAGTTTACAGTTGGTGTTTCGAACTTCCATCAAAACCCACCGAATGTCTGTCTGGTGGACTCTTTCCGTGAAGTTAATATCCATCTGTGATCATTGCCTATACCCATGAATTAATTCCTTAGGGGTTACAAACTGGTGATACTCTGTTTCTCCCATTTCTTAGCCAGAACACTCTGGAGGCAGCAGGGAATGGGGCTTGACTCTTGAATGGATACAGAGTTTGTTTCTGAAATGATGAAATGTTCTAAAATTAGATAGTGGTAATGATTGCAGAACTGTAAATACACAAAAAAACATTGAATTGTACACTTTAAATAGATGAATTTTATGATGTGTAAATTATGTCTCAATAAAGTTGTTTTTTAAAAAAACTGTCGACTTAAAAAAAAAAATCCACTGGGCACTTCAGGCCCAGTGCCTAGGACCTGCAAGCTTTGCATGGGTTACAAACAGGTTTGAGACCTGGACATTGGCTTCTAACTCTAAAAGCTAAAAAATCAAAATTAATCAAATGACTACAAAACATAACAATATGTAAACTAACCAATGAAAACTCAACCAATAGAAACTAATACTCAAAACACATACACACACACACACACACACACGCAAAACCAGCTGTCATTAAGTTCACTCCGACTCCTGGCTCATGGTGATCCCATGTGTGTCAGAGTTGAGCTGTGCTTCACAGGATTTTCAGTGGCTGATTTTTCAGAAGTAGATCGCCAGGCCATTCCTCTGAGGTGCCTCTGGGTGCACTGGAACCTCCAAACTTTCAGTTAGCAACTGAGTGCATTAACCATTCGTATTACCCAGGAACTCCATCAACTAATATAAATACATGTAAATGGATATAATATAGGCTGCAGTTCTACTCTGTCCTGTAGGGTCACTATGAGTCAGAATTGACTCAATGGCAACATTTTTTTTTTTTTTTTAATAAGATGTGGGTGTGTTTTATGTTTGACATGACATTGGGTGAGTCTACACAAGTAGAGTGCCTTGGACCTCTGAAGGTTTTAGGACAGGGAGGCTGCCTCACTAAGCCAAATTCTTTTTTTTTGGTAAGGAGGGATCCTTCTTAAGACTCCTCTAGTCCCTTCCTGCAACCTCGCTCCTATCTGGACACTCAAGCTTCTCAGTCATATCAACAACGTAAAGGGCTCAAGTTTTGCCCCCTAGATAGTTTCTTATCTTTCATATATATTGGTGTTTGCAAGTAATTTTATGACAGAGAAAGTCACAGCATCTCATTCCACTCAACAGAGGCATCCCAGCCTATGCCATGCAAGATACTTGGGTCTAAACGTAGCCCTCAAACAGCACTTACTGTGTTGTGGAGTAAGGATATGTTAACACACCTATCCCATCTTTTCAACTAATGTGCTCCCTGAGGGCTTGGACATATTTACTTTTTGTGTGGGTATGGGGTAAAAATATACAGAACAAGACATTTGCCATGTCAACATTTTTTACATGTATAAATTCACTGACATTAATTACACTCACCACGTTGTGTAAGCGTCAACACTGTTCGTTTCCAAATTTTTTCATCACCCTTAACAGAAACTCAGTACCCCTTAAGCAATACCTCCCCAGTTCTCCCTCGTACCCGCCCCTGGTAGCCACTAATAACCTTTGGCCTGTCTATGTTTGCCTGTTGTAGGCATTTCATATAAGTGGAAATTACATGGTATTTGTCCTTTTGTGACTGACTTATTCTACTCAGCATATGTTTCCAAGGTTCATCCATGCTGTAGCATGTATTGGAACTTCATTTCTCTTTGTGGGTGAATAATATTCCCTTGTATGGATACAGGGCAGTTTGTTTATCCATTCATCTGTTGATGGGCACTTGAGCTCTTTCCACATTTTGGCTGTTGTGAATAGTGTTGCAATGAACGCTGGTGTACAAGTATCTGTTTGAGCCTCTGTTCTTTTGGGTATGTACCTAGGAGTGGAATTGCTGGGTCATATGGTAATTCTATGTTGAACATTTTTTTAAATTAACTTTTATTAAGCTTCAAGTGATATGTTTAACTTTTTGAGGAACTTCATTTAATTTTGTTTCCCAGTGGAGGTTACATGTGGTGTACTCAAAAAGAGTTTTTTTTTTTTTTAATAGGTAAATTATTTTTATTTTCAGTGTTCACGGAGACAAGTACTCTCTGCCTGGGTTTTTGCTTTTATACAATTCTAATTTTAAATCTCCTTGGAAAAGAAAATTTCTAATAAAAGTGTTATCATATCACTATTGGGCAGTCATCATTAGTAATAACTGATTCACGCAAGAGTCATCCAACCAAACCAAACCCATTGCCGCCGAGTCGATTCCAACTCCTAGTGACCCTATAGGACAGAGTAGAACTGCCCCAGAGAGTTTCCAAGACTGTAAATCTTTACAGAAGCAGACTGCCACATCTTTCTCCCTAGGAGCTGCTGGTGGGTTCGAACCACTGACCTTTTGGTTAGCAGCTAAGAGCTTTAACCACTGCGCCACCAGGGATCCTCAAGAGTCATCCACAGATGTTAAAACTCGGGAGTGGAAGTTCGAGGACTGACAGGATATTATACTGTCTCTAGTATTTCCACAAGATACTTATTAATTATAAAGGGATAATAGTGATTTTATAGTCAAGCAATCAAAGTTAACATCACCATACAGTGGACTATTACTCAGTCATGAAGAGCAATACAGTTCTGGTACATGCTACAATATGGATGAATCTCAAAAACATGCTGCTGAGTAAAATCAGTCAGTCATAAAAGGACAAATATTGAGATTACTCTCATGTGCAATATCTAGAACGAGCAAGTATTTATAGACCAAGGTTGATTAATGGTTACCGGGGTGGGAGGGATGAAGGGGGAAAGGGGGACTTATTGCTTAGGGGACACTGAGCTTCTGTTAAGCGTGATGGAAAAATCTGGAAATAGATGATGGTTATTGTTGTACTTCATGATAAACACAGTCAATGTAACTGAATTCGCCATGTGAAGAACGTTGAGATGGCAAACGTTGTTACGCATATATTTACCACAACTGAAAAAAAAGTTTATATGAACAGTAATGGGACAAACGGACATTCTGTGTCTTCTGACACGGTGCACTGAAGAATAACACATTACTTCTAGGCTATTCCTGCCCAGAACGCACAAGCTGAGTCTAATCATAAGAAAAACATCAGATGGACCTAAACTGAGGGGAATTCTGCAAAATAGCTGACTCTTCCAAAGTGCCAAGGCCATGAAAGACAAAACAGAAAAACTTCCAGATGAAAGAGGATCCAAAAGACATGACAAGAGGCCGCAACCCGTGATTTGGAATTTTCTTTTGTCGTATAGAACATTACTGTTGGGACAACTGGCCCCTTTTATATCGTCTACAGATTACCTAAATAGTCTTGTAAGAAGGTTGATTTTCTCATTTTGATAATCTTACTGTGGTTAGGTTGCCACATAGGTCTTTTTTTTTGAGGAAACTCACACTGAAGTACTTAGGGGCGAAAGGGCAATGTGTCTGCAACTTACTCTCAAATGTTTCAGGAAAAATAATTCCAGATAGAGAAACATCAAGCCAATGTGGTCAAATGTTAATGTTTGGGGAATCTGGGTGAAGGTTGTATGGACTCTCCTTGCATAGTTGTGCAACTTCTTGGTAAATCTGAAATTTTGCCAAAGTAAAAAGTTACAAGTTTTATAATATCTTCTGCCTTCTGGACACGAAAGCTATGACTGGGTATCTTTTTGTGGCCCCGAGGGAGTGTGATGAGCATGTGAAAACCAGTCAAAAGGATTTGGAGTCATCAGAATTCCTTACTTTCTAACCTGTTGTTTCTGAAGGACCCATTCTGGGCTTAATAACTTTTGTGCAGCTACAGGTAAATTTGAAGGAGCCCTGGTGGCGCAGTGGTGAAGCACTTGGCTGCTCATCAAAAGGTTGATGGTTTGAATCCACCAGCCATTCTGTGGGAGAAAGATGTGGCAATCTGCTTTCCTAAAGATTACAGCCTTGGAAACCCTATGGGGCAGTCACTATGAGTTGGAATCGACTCAATGGCAATGGGACAGGAGGTAAATTTGATTTATATGGGATATAACTTTATACATTCTGTATCTGTTAGAATATATGTTTGGCTAAACAACAACAACAAACTCATGGCTACCCCACGTGTGTCAGAGTAGAACTGTGCTACATAAGGTTTTCAATGGTGTAATCTTATGGAAATAGACTTCCGGGCCTTTCTTCCACGGTGCTGTTGGGTAGGTTTGAACTGCCAACCTTTTGGTTAGTAGCCGAGTGCAAACCATTTGTGCTACCCAGGGTCCTATTGTGTTTGGTTGTTCTTAGGTACACTGAGTTGATTTTCAACTCATAGTGACCCCATGTGACAGAAACTGTTCCATAGGGTTTCTTTGGCTGTAATCTTTATGGAAGCAGATTGCCAGGTCTTTCTTCTGCAGAGCTGCTTGGTGGGTTCAAATTGCTATCTTTTGGTTAGCAGCCTAGTGTTTAACCTTTGTGCCACAAGGCTCCTTTATATTTGGCTACGCACGTACACATATACACACAAACCCGTTTCTGTTGAGTCAATTCTGACTCATAGAGACCCTATAGAACAGAGGAGAACTGTCCCATAGGGTTTCCAAGGCTATAATCTTTATGGAAGCTGACTGCCACATCTTTCTCCCACGGAACTGCTGGTGGTTTTGAACCACCAACCTTCCAGTTAGCAATTGCTTTACTCACTGCACCACCAGGGCTACAAGTATTTGAAAAACAATGGTGGCTTAAATGTGATACAAGTTTAGTTTCTCTCTCAAATAACAGAACTCTGGCTGATGAGGAGGCTTCTTGATCATCAGAGACCTACGGCTCTGACATGCTTAGCGTGCAGCCTCATGATCCAGTTGGCTGCTCCAGCTCCAGAGAGCATATCCACATTCGAGCCAATAGGAAGCAGGAAAGACATTTTTTGGACACGAAACAAACCAGTTTTGGTTACATTTCTTTGTTCTAGGGTAGTTGTTTGGACAGAACAAGGGGATATTGATTGGTTTAAAGTCAGGAAAGGTGTGTGTCAGGGTTGTATTCTTTCACCATACCTATTTCATCTGTATGCTGAACAAATAATCCGAGAAGCTGGACTACATGAAGAAGAACGGGGCATCAGGATTGGAGGAAGACTCATTAACAACCTGTGTTATGCAGATGACACAACCTTGCTTGCTGAAAGTGAAGAGGACTTGAAGCACTTACTAATGAAGATCAAAGACTATAGCCTTCAGTATGGATTGCACCTCAACATAAAGAAAACAAAAATCCTCACAACTGGACCAATGAGCAACATCATGATAAACTGAAGAAAGATTGAAGTTGTCAAGGATTTCCTTTTACTTGGATCTACAATCAACAGCCATGGAAGCAGCAGTCAAGAAATCAAAAGACACATTGCATTGGATAAATCTGCTCCAAAGGCCTCTTCAAAGTGTTGAAGAGCAAAGGTGTCACCCTGAAGACTATGGTGCTCCTGACCCAAGCCATGGTATTTTCAATCACATCATATGCATGTGAAAGCTGGACAATGGATAAGGAAGACTGAAGAAGAGTTGATGCCTTTGAATTGTGGTGTCAGCGAAGAATACTGAATATGCCATGGACTGCCAAAAGAATGAACAAACCTGTCTTGGAAGAAGTAGGGCCAGAATGCTCCTTAAAGGCAAGGATGGTGAGACTGCGTCTTATATACTTTGGACATGTTGTCAGGAGGGATCAGTCCCTGGAGAAGGACATCATGCATGGCAGAGTACAGGGTCAGTGGCAAAGAGGAAGACCCTCAACGAGGTAGACTGACACAGTGGCTGCAACAATGGGCTCAAGCATAACAAAGATTTTAAGGATGGCGCAGGACCGGGCAGTATTTCGTTCTGTTGTGCGTAGGGTTGCTATGTGTCGGAACCGACTCGACGGCACCTAACAACAACAACGACAAGGGCAATATCTAGCTATAAGGGAGGCTGTGAATTGCAATCTGGGAAGTCATGTGTTCCCCTGAAAATTAAGGAGGAAGAGAATGTGTATTGGGGTTTGCATTCCTATGCAAAATAAAAGTAACCAATAAGGAAAATCTTGCCAACTATGACTAAAGTGAGTATAGGGACTACCTGGAGGTATAAAGAAGGACCCTAGGTAGCAAGAATGGTTTCACCCACCTATTAACCTAAAGGTTGGCCGTTAGAACCAATCCACCGGTGTCACGGAAGAAAGGCCTGGAGATCAGCTTCCTTTATGATTATAGCTAAGAAAACCCCATGGAGCAATTTTACTCTGTAACATATGGGGTTGCCATGAATCAGAATTGACTTGAAGACAGCGGGTTTGGTTTTTGCTTTAGTTGCATAAATGGTATTATATTTGGTGGTGGGTGGCCTAGGACATGTTAAGTGGAGACAGAAGATGTTTGGAAAGAGAAGAAATTAGGACCAACCCCAAGGGGTGCTCTGGAAAGCAGAAATGAAATACCGTTCAGAGCTGTGGGTAAGAGCTGTGGTTTAGTAAGTGAATGGGGAGAAAGGGAAGAGAAGGAAACAAGGAAAAGTACAAGAGAAGGAAGAAAGGAAGACAGGGAACAAGTGAAGGATAGATCAGGAATAAGACGAGGGTAAAGTCCAGCAAAAATCCTTACAACTAGACTAATAAGCAACATCATGACAGATGGGATAATGATTGAAGTTGTCAGGATTTCATTTTACTTGGATCCACAATCAACAAAAAATCTTTCTTTTTTCTCACAATCAACACCCATGGAAGCAGCAGTCAAGAAGTCAAATGACGTATTACATTGGGCAAACCTGCTGCAGAATACCTCTTTAAAGTGTTAAAAAGCAAAGATGTCACTTTGAGGACTAAGGTGTGCCTGACCCAAGCCATGGTATTTTCAATTGCCTCATGTACGTGTAAAAGCTGGCTAAAGAATAAGGAAGGCTGAAGAAGAATTGATGCATTTGAATTATGGTATTGGTGAAGAATACTGAATATACCATGGGCTTCCAGAAGAACGAACAAATTTGTCTTGGAAGAAGTACAGCTAGAATGCTCCTTGGAAGTGAGGCTGGTGAGATTTCGTCTCATGTACTTTGGACGTGTTATCAGGAGGGACCAATCCCTGGAGAAGGACATCATGCTTAGTAAAGTAGATGGTCAGCAGAAAATAGGAAGATCTTCAATGAGATGTATTGACACAGTGGCTGCAACAGTGGGCTCAAACATAGCAATGATTGAGAGGATGGAGCAGGACTGGGTAGTGTTTTGTTCTGTTGTATAGAGTTGCTGTTGAGTTGGAACCTAACAACAACAACGAAGTTCAGCATTGCTCTGGTCTGCTTGATGCTGGCTCTTTGGTCTTCTGGGCTGTGGCCGCTTACTTTCCTGTAAGAAAATTTCTGCGAAGGACATCTTTATTTGGGGTAAAGAACCACTATCCACTTCCAATTGTCACTGTAGTGTTGGAAACTCTCTTGACTTCAAATTAAGTCTTTACATAACTAAATCAGGGAAGTGAGCACGGTACAGGAAAAAACAAAAAACAAATTTTTGGTACAGGAGCCAGAAAAAATTAGGCTATGTTTAAAAGAAATCTAATAGTGTGCAAGTAAGAATTGTAATAACTACTGATAAATCAACCCATGGCTTTACTGCTATCTTCTGGAACACCAGTCTGAGTATTACTAAAAGTCCAATTGTTATAGCACCAAGGAGGTCTGGTGAATACTGTGAAAACTGGTCATAAGGCTTTTGAGTTAATAGATTTTTTTTATTCATAGCCGTAGAGTCGATTCTGACTCATAGAGACCCTGTACGGATAGAGTAGAACTGCCCCATAGGGTTTCCAAGGCTGTAAATCCTTATGGAAGCTGACTGCTGCAGCTTTCTCCAGCAGAGCAGCTGGTGGGTTCGAACTGCAGACCTTTCAGTTAGCAGCCAAGTGCTTGAACCACTGTGTCCAATAAACACTTGGCTCTTTCCTTGTGAGGAAGATCATAAGGTATATTTACCTTTCAGTCAAACCTATGTGGCAAAAAAAAAAAGAAAAAATGTGTTTAAGTAAAATTATGTTCTTGAAGGTTCTGAAGGAGTGGGTGCGTTTATTCAAAAAGCACTTCATTTATAATAAAAAGTTTATATTATAGTATCTCAGAGCTAGAAGGGACTCCTTCCTTTGGGTATAAATATTTCTACAGAAGGCTAGAGAGACTGGAGTTTGCTTTGTTTATAGAAATCTGCTCCACCCCACTCATGAGAATTTCACGACTGTAGACACTTGCTGGTGCCAGTAATTTCAAAATCTAAAACCGGTGGATTTTGGTAAATTTTGCAAAAAAAAAAAAAAAAAGTTTGCCAATCTGGGTCCAAGTGCTTCCCCGTAGTTTCGGCCGAGGCAGTGGAGGCTGTGGTTGAGGACCTGCAGTTTGTCCCAGGAAATGATTCCTCCTAGTCCCCCGAGGGCACTGGGTGTTTTTGGATTTAGTCCCTAGACTGTTCTTTAGAACGAAGACAATGGGAAACCTAGGTATTAACCAAGGCAGTGAAAGTGCAGTAGGAATGTTTTGGTGTCTCTGAGTCTAGACCAAGCACTGTGATCAAACAAACAGCCTGGCCTATTAAAAACACACTGAAGGCAACGCATTTGGTTTCGCAACATGTGAGAGGGCAGGTTGCCAAGTACTTGGTTACTAACGTGGAATCTATTAAAAAAAAAAAAAAATCCTGCACTTTGTCACTCTCTTCATACTGTGTTAACCCTATAGCACCTGGAGCAGCACAAAGGGACTGCTCAAGTCCTATGAACTGGGAGCTCTCTTTCTTTGCAGGGACTTTATCTAGAAACGGTGAAATGAGCTTTCAGTGTGCGTTCTTCATGCAGCTGCCTTGTTCATAGACAGTATAGGAAACCTTCGCAAACGATCCTATTGAGATCCTATTGATGGAGATGAAAATTAAACAGAACAGAAAATGCCTAAGGGTTATTTTCTTCCCTTTTAATATGGAATCTGACTTATAATTCAAACACGCTTTGTTTTTTAAGACGGACCTTAGGGGACTCCCCTGCCCAAGTTAGTTCTTAGCCAAAACCCTCATCACACCTTTTTTTTTTTTTGGCGGGGGTAGGCGGGCGGTGATATTAGAAGAGTGGAATCCTTAATTAACAACTCTAATCATTGAGTATGGAGCCTGGTGGCGCAATGGTTAAAACACTTGGCTGCTAACCAAAGGGTTGGCAGTTGGAACCCACCAGCTACTCTGTGGGAGAACAATGTGGCAATCTACTTCTGTAAGGATTTATAGCCTTGGAAACCCTATGCGGCAGTTCTACTCTGTCCTATAGGGTCACTATGAGTCAGAATTGACTAGACAGCAGTGGATTTGGTTTTGGTTTTTTAATCATTGAGTGGAAGGAACTTTAAAGGTCACTTAGTCCCATACCCCAGTTGATGGATGAGAAGGCCTGGGATAATTAAGCAATTAACTCAAGGTCCCAAGGTTGACCAAGGCCAACATCACCCATCTCCAAGTCCAGAGCTTTCCCCAGTTACATCCTAACACTTCCAAAGACCAAGCTTACCATGGGAGAATCCACCACTGAACTGTGTACTTAAAAAAAACTTTTATTGTGGCAAAATATATGTCATGGATTGAATTGTGTCCCCCCAAAATATCTGTCAACTTGGCTAGGTCAGGATTCCCTTGTATGATTGTCTACCATTTTATCTTCTGATGTGATTTCCCTGTATGTTGTAAATTCTATCACTATGATGTAATAAGATGGATTAGCAGCAGTTATACTGATGAGGTCTACAAGATTAGGTAGTGTTTTAAGCCAATCTCTTTTGAGATATAAAAGAAGCAAGCAGAGGGACATGGGAGACCTCATACCACCAAGAAAGCTGTGCCAGGAGCAGAGTGCATCCTTTGGACCTGAGGTTCCTGTGTTCAGATGCTCCCAGACCAAGGGAAGACTGATGATGAGGACCTTCCTCCAGAGCCAGCAGAGAGACAAAGACTTTTCCTGGAGCCGGCGCCCTGAATTCGGACTTGTAGCCTACTGGACCGTGAGAGAATAAACTTCTCTTTGTTAAACACGCCCACTTGTGGTATTTCTGTTATAGCAGCAGTAGATGACTAAGACAATATATATATTAAAAAATACAGCATTTTTAAATGTACAATTCAGTGACATTAATTACATTCATGATGTTGTGCAGCCATCACCATTGCCTTTTTCCGAAGTTTTTCATCACCTCAAATAGATACTTAGTACCCTTAAGCAATAACTCACATCCCCCTTTTCCACCAGTCCCTGGTTACCACTAATCTACTTTGTCTCTATGCATTTGCCAATTCTAGGTACTTCATATAAGTTGAACCATACAATATTTGTCCTTTTGTGTCTAATTTCTTTCACTTAGCATATTTTCAAGGTTAATCCATGTGGTAGCATGTATGAGAACTTCATTTTTCTTTATCCCATTGTATGGACGTACTACATTTTTTTTTATGGACGTACTACATTTTAACCGTTTATCTGTTGATGGACACATGGCTTGTTTCTACCTTTTGGCTATTGTGAATAGTGCTGCGATGAATGAACTGTGTACTTCTCACTGGCTCTGCTGAATGGAACACTCCACTCTGAATTAAAAAAAAAACTACCTTTAAATATGGGAGTTGGGCTTCTGGGCCCGAGTAGGATCTAGGATGATCACTTCTTCATACATATTAACATATTTTGGGATCAATTTATTGTAGAAAAAACCTTGGTTCAATTGCAAATGCCAAAAAAAAACTAGTAGGATGTTTCTGATTTGTATTGTTTGATTGCTTGTTTGGTATTAGCTATGAACCAGAGCACAGGAAATGAAAGGCAGGAGGAAAAATAATGAGTATTTTTAACTCCCTATTTTATAACCTAAACTTTTGAAGTTATAAGAGCTAGCCAGCATTACTGCGTACTTACCCTACTGGAGCCAGGGTTTGGGACACTCTCTTCGGATTAACGCCTGCAATCCTTACAACAACCAGTTGTACTCCCGTTTTACAGATGAGGAAGCTAAAGCACAGGGAGATAAAGGAACTTGCCCAGGGTCACTGGATCCCAGGCAATAGCAGAGCTGGATCCTTGCCCAGAGTCTGGGCTTCTAATCACAGATGGTGGGACTCTGGGTGCAACATATGTTGTTCTACTACAGACCTGTCCTTAGGGGTTTGGGTTCTGCTGCAAGTTGGCTTCTTCCTCTTCAGCAGTTCTGCGGCCTTTATTTCCTTCCGGCTCTGCCGATTCAGGGCCCCAGGAAGCCTGGCTTCCTGTCGAGGACAGTCTGAGAACAGCCTGCAGAGATGCAGACTAAGCAAAGTGGTGCTCACACTACCGGACAGCCTGCAAGGGCCAGAGAACTGGAGGGAAACACAGGCCCACACAGCTGCCTGCACATACACGAGTGTGACACACACATACATGCACGTGCACACACAGGGAAAACATTGACTAGGAAACAGCAGGAAAGACGGTGTATAAAGGAGAGAACTGAAAAACAAGAAACAGCAAATGGATAGATTTGGGACATCAGAAATTGCTTAAAATTCAGCTCCTCAGTTGCCCATTTTGAACAGCACAGATCATAGAATATTTCCATCTTCTATGGGTCTGTGCTGTTTTAGAAGCTTTATTGTTTTGTTTTTCACATTTAGACCTACGAGCCACCTGGAGTTAATTTTTGTTTATGGTGTGAGGTCGGGGTCAGGTTTCATTTTTTTTTTTCCATATGGACATCCAGTTGTCCCAGCACCATTTAATGAAAAAAATGGTCTTTCCTCCATTGCAGTGTAGAGTCTCCTCTGATGAAAACTGAGTGTCCAAATAGGTTATGTTTGTTTCTGGGCTCCCTACACTTTTCTTTTTATATATTTGCACCAAAACCACATTGTCTTAATTTATGTAGCTTTATAAGTTCTGACATTTGGTAGAGCAAGTCCTGCAGCCTAGTTTTTGTTCAAGAGTGCCTTGACAATTCTTGGCCCCTTGCGTTTTCTAATAAATTTTAGGATCAGTTTGTCACGTTCCATAAAAATCCGTGTTTGGAGATTTTGAAGGGGCTACATTTAATCTATAGATCAGATAGGGGAGAACTGACTTCTTTGTACTTTTGTTTTTAATTTTTTTATTGTGCTTTTGGTGAAAGTTTACAGAACACATTAGTTTCTCATTCAACAATGTACACACAAATTTTTTTGTGACATGGATTGCAATTCCCGTGATGTGTCAACACTCTCCCCTTCTCCACCTCGGGTTCCCTGTTTCCATTTCCATTTATTTCATTTCTCTGTCCCTCCCTGCCTGCGCTTTACTTTTGGGCAGGTGTTGCCCATTTAAGTTCATTTACAAGATTGAGCTAAGAAGCAAGTTCCTCATGTGTGTTATTGTTTTATAGACCTGTGTAATATTTGGCTGAAGGGTGAACTTCAGTTGTTGAGTTAAAAGCGTACCTGGGTGCCATAGCCTTGGGGTTCCTCCGGTCTCTGTCAGACCAGTAAGTTTGGTTTTTTTTGTATGAATTTGAATTTTGTTCTACATTTTTCTCCCACTCTGTCTAGGACCCTCTATTGTGATCCCTATCAGAGCAGTTATTAGCACTTTTGAGTCTTTGAAACCATAAACATGGACTTGCAGGCTGGGGTCTCCAGAAACAGATGCTGACATGGAATGCAGAAGGCAAGAGTTTATTAGGAATCAACACCTGTGAAAGGCAAGGGGGAAGAAGCAGAATTGAGTAGAAGTCAAAAAGCAGTCCAAGCCTGACAAAGCCTTGGCTGCCTTGGCGGGGAGCGTTGCAGCAATTATCATTGCAGAGTATCTTACATGGGGCTGAAATGTCCCGGTTCTCCTGTGCTGAGTCATGGGATGCAGACCTGAGGCAAGGCAGTTCTCAGCAGCTAAGACCCACCCCAGGAAGGAGCTGACAGAGGAGGCTGTGTGCTCTCCCCACAGCTGGGCAGCAAGTCCTTCCTCCAAGGAGGATCTGGTAATCCCAGTCTATCATTTGAGCCACTTGGATCCACTTCTCCATATGCATTTGGGGAGCATCTCCCAGTTTCTCTCCTCCAGAGGGGAAACTTAGAAAAGGGAGGTTAAGCTTCCTTCACTGCAGGTTTCTGGGCTGCAATTGATGTCTCCTTGTTGTTAGTTGCCATAGAATTGGCTGCAACCCAAGGCGACCTAATGTAGAACAGAATGAAATGTCGGCTGGTCCTGCGCCATCTTCATGATTGTTGGTATGTTCGAGTTCATTGTTGCGGCTGTTGTGTCAAAACATCTCGCTGAGGGTTTCTCATGTTTTTGTTGGCCCTCTACTAAACATGATGTCCTTCCCTAAAAAAAAAAAAAAAACAACTTTCCCTAGCGGTTGGTTTTTCCTGATGACGTATGCAAAGTAAGCAAGTCAAAGTCTCACTATCCTTGCTTCTAAGGAACATTCTGGTTGAATTTCTTCTAAGACTGATTTGTTTGTTCTTTTGGCAGTTTACCGTATATTCAATATTCTTCACCAACACCACAGTTCAAATGCATCAATTCTTCTTCTGTCTTCCTTTTTCATTATCCAGCTTTTGCATGCAAATGATATCCTTTACTAATTCTAGATTTCCCTCACTTTCAGCTATGACCTCTGCTGGCCTCAAAGGCTAACTTAATAGAGTAACCCAGATCCCCATTCTGAGCAGCCTGGATCCCTGGTCACCATGCCCTTCTTAAGCTAAATTTGCTTTACCTGTCCATTTATAGTCACAATTGGGCAAAAGATACCAAGAAGATCACCTGGATTCTACACATATTCTACCTTGCATCCATTTTGTAACAGCATCCCTCCTCCTCATGATCGAGGCTGATTTCCAAGTATGTCAATCCAATTATATATTCAGGGACCAAGGAAATGGCCACTGATTGGGTTTGTGGACCCAGTGGACCCACTGAAGGTGAACCTTGTCCAGGATTCCATTTATTACCTGGCACCTACATATACCCCACTCCAACAAAGGGCTCATGATGATGCTTCAGGTCTCCAGGTATCAATGTCAACTCAGACTCAGTAGCCAACAGTCCTCTAAATATCTGGGTATTCTTAATTCCCTAGTGCACAGTTACGCAAGTAAATGACCATCAGCTCCTTTGGGGAAGGACTGGGGAAATCATTACTGTGTATACTTGCCATAGCCATAGCGTTGCAAAATCCTTCCTAGGGATCTGGCCACCTCTTCAGTCAACAGCTTAGGTTTAGAAACAGGGCAAGAGGATGTCACTTTTTATTGTGATGACCACTCACTGCCTCGCAGTTAACTATCTTTGATTTCTTACACTGATACAAACTGTGTGGTGCCCTTGTCGGCTGCCCATCTATTTTGTCCCTTGGGATGTCTGGTTCTAGTAACCATTTCTGTAATTCTCTAGGGATTAGGTTCCCTTGGTTGCCACTCTGACCTTGCCTGAAATTATGATACTTGGAATCCCCTGGCTTCTGGTGTTTAAAAACCAACTCCTGCCTCTATTGTTTCAGGATCCTACATCCCCATTGCTATCAGTAAGCCAAGTTCTGTAACAGGCTGGGCTATTGTCAGCCCTGGCCTACACAGGAGAGCCACCATTCAACTTCTTAGTGGAGCTAGTGCCCCTTTGACCAGTGCATTCATTATGGCCTGGTAAATGTTGTCTCTGCATCTATTAAGATCATATGACTATTCTTTTATTCTATTAATATGGTGAATTACACTGAGTTTTGGATGTTAAACCAACCTAACATTCCACCTTGAGTAAGCCCACCTTGGTTGTGATGTGTTATCATCTTAACGTATTGTTGGATTCAGTTTGTTGATCTTTTGTTTAGGGGTTCTGCCTCTAAGTTTATGAGTGAAATTAACCTGTTATTTTCCTTTTCTGTAGTGATCTTGTTAAGTTTTGGCATCAACATTATTCTGGCCTCATAGAATGAATTAGGGATTATTCCCTTTTTCTGTTCTATGAGTTTGTCTAAGATACGTGTTATTTTTTCCTTAAGCATACCTTACTGGTAAAGCTATTTGGACCTGGAGTTTTCTTTGTGGGAAGATTTATAGACTCAATTTTTAAAAACAGATACTGGACTATTCGGTTTTTCTATTTCTTCTTGTGCCAGTTTGGTAAATTGTATTTGTAAGGAATTTTCCTAATTCAATCAAATTTTCAGATATATTGGCATAAAGTTGTTTATAATATCCTCGTTATCTTTTTTCAAAATAATTAAAACAATTTTAAGTCTTTCCTTAAATTTTAATTAAAAAACTTGTGTTGAAATATATAGATAACAAAAAGTCAGCCATTTTTACTATTTTTATCTCACTTTTATTGATTGAAAAATCTGTGGAAATGCTTCCTTTTTCATTTTTAAACATTGATCACTTCTGTTTTTATAGTCTCACCAGAGGTTTATCAATTTTATTGGCCTTTTGAAAGAATTAACTTCTGACTATGCCTGTTTCCATTTCTGTCTATGTTCTTTGTGTTTAATTAGCTGTCGTTTTTCTAATTTCTCAAGAAAACACTCTGCTCATTGATTTTTAGGGTCTCTTATTTTCTAATATGTGCATTTAAAAAATATAACTTTCCATTTAAGAAGGCTTGAGCTATGTTTCAATTTTGGGATGTAGTATTTTAATCAACTTTCAGTTCAATGTATTTTCTAATTCTTACTGTGGTACTACGAACTGCGAGTTATTTAGAAGTATATTTCTTAGCTGTCAAACATGTAGATATTTTCTACTTACTTTAATTCTTAATTTCTAGCTTAATTGCATCATTGTCTGAGAATGTACTCTGTGTCATTTAGATCATTTGATATTTGTTGAGACTTGCTATATTGCCTAGCATTTTCATAAACATTCCATGTATACTTGAAAAGAATTTATAATCCACGGTTGTTGGGTGCAGTATTCTATACATGTCAATTAGGCAAAGTTTCCTCATCCAATTGTTCAAACCTATTTCTTGCTGGTTTTTCATCTGCTTGTTCTAACAGTTTATATATATATATATATATACACACACACATGCACACACATACATATATATATTTTTCCATTTGTATATTGCCTATAAAAACTAAACCAAACTCCACTAACCTCCTGGAACAAATACTATGCTCTTGCCAAATATTTTAATTCTAGATATTTTGTTTTTTTTTCCTGCAAGTCATTATTATTGTTTCTTTATAGTTGATATAATATTTCCCCACATATTTATCATTTTTGCTTCCCTTAATTCTTACCATTTGGGATCGTTTTCCTTCTGCCTGAAGAACACCCTTTAGTATTTCCTTTTGTGCAAATTTGCTGGTGACAAATTTTCTTAGTTTTGTATGCCTGAAATTGTCTTTATTTTAACTTCACTCTTGAAGGATACTTTTGCTGAACTGAGAATTCTAGGTTGGCTGAATTTTTAAAACATGAAAAATATCATTCGTTTGTCTTATGATGACTGTTGTTGATTGACTGTTCCTCAAAAATACGTATTGAAGTTCTGGCCCCTGCACTTGCTAATGTAATCCTGTTTGGAAGTAGGGGTTTTCTTTTGTTATGTTAATAAGATCATACTAGAGTTGACTGGGTCCTAAACCTAATGACTTCTAAGTTATAAACAGAGCAAACAGTCACAGAGACACACTCACAGGGGAGAAGATGTCATATGAAGACAGACACACAGGGCAGATGCATCTATAAGCTCAAAACGACAAGGACTGCCAGCTACTAGAGGCTGAAATAGACCAAGAAGAAACTCCACTTAGAGCGGCACACTGACTTTGGACTTCAGCATCATTAACTGGGAGAAAATAAATTTGTTTTTTATACCCATTTGTGGTATTTTTTGTTACAGCAGCACTAGGTAAATAGGGTAATGACCACCATTTCTGTAGAGAAGTTGTCAGTCTAACTGTTGTGCCTTTTAAGGTACTTGCTGCTGTTAAGATTGCTTCTTTTTTTTTTTTTGGAATTTTTGTTGTTGCTATTCTATTCCTTTTTTATTGCTTTAAACAGTTTTTGCTATATGGACCTAGACTGGAGTTTTTAATTGACCTTTGTAGGGTTGTAGTTGTTGTCTTTCATTAGTTTTTGAAAGTTCTGTTATCTCCTTGAATTTAGCTTCTGCCCCATTTTCTTTCTCCTCATCTTTCCTCTGCGACTCCCATTGCGTATATGTTAGACTGCTCTTTTGTACTTTGCCTATCTTTATCTCTTTGTTCTGAATATTTTCTTTTGCCATAGCTTCACTCATGAATTTCCTCTTCAGCTGAGACTAGACCTGTTGTTAAATCTATGCTATAATTTAATCCTTTGTTTATTGTATTTTTTAATTTTAGAATTTCCATTTGGTTATCTTTTACAATCATAACACATTATGGGTAGCACTGCAAAGGATGGGAATTCCAGACACTTAATCGTGCTCCTGCAGAAGCTGTGCACAGACCAAGAGGCAGTCATTTGAACAGAACTAGCAGATGCTTCATAGTTTAAAAATCAGGAAGGCGTGTGTCAGGGTTGTATCCTTTCATCATACTTATTCAATTCATATGCTGATCAAATAATCTGAGAAGCTGGACAATATGAAGAAGAACGTGGCATCAGAATTGGTGGAACACTCATTAACAACCTGCTATATGCAGATGACACAACACTGTTTGCTGAAAGCAAAGAAGACTTGAAGCACTTCCTCATGAAGATCAAAGACTACAGCCTTCAGTATGGATTACACCTCAACATAAAGAAAACAAAAATTCTCACAATTGGACCAATAAGCAACATCATGATAAACAGGGAAAAGACTGAAGTTGTCAAGGATTTCATTTTGCTTGGATCCACAACTGATGCCCATGAAAGCAGCAATCAAGAAATCAAATAACATATTGTATCGAGCAAATCTGCTGCAGTCAAGGCAAAGATGTCACTTTGAGGACTAAGGTGTGCCTGACCCAAGCCATGGTATTTTCAATTGCCTCACATGCATGTGAAAGCTAGACAGTGAATACGAAAGACCAAATAAGAATTGATGCCTTTGAATTATGGTGTTGGTGAAGAATACTGAATGTACCATGGACTGCCAGAAGAATGAACAAATCTATCTCGGAGGAAGTACAGCCAGAGTGCTCTTTGGAAGTGAGGATGGCAAAACTTCACCTCACATACTTTGGACACGTTATCAGGTGGGACCAGTCCCTGGAGAAGGACATCACGCTTGGTAAAGTAGAGGGTCAGCTAAAGAGAGAAAGACTCTCAATGAGATGGATTGACATAGTTGCTACAATGATGGGTTCAAATGGGGCAACGATTGTGAGGATGGCGCAAGACCGGGCAGTGTTTTGTTCTGTTGTTCATAGGGCTACTGTGAGTTGGATCTAACTGGACAGCACTTACCAACATTTTTTATCATAGTTTTGTTCTTTGTTGAAATTTTCAATCTTGTATTTTACCTCGAGTGTTATTAGTTATTTTAAAGTCTGTCTGATAATACCAACATCTGACACCCTTCTGGTATCTGTTTCTGTTGTCTATTGTTTTTACTGGCTTCCTTCATGTTATTTCATCTCTTCATGTGCTTGCTATTTTCATTTTCAGCTGGATGTTATATTTGCAAACTTGTTTGTATAAATAACTCCAGGCCTATGATGACGTTATCGTCCTCCACAGGTGATTTATGTTTGCTTGTTAGGCCCCTGGCGCACTAAAAGAAGTCACCTCTATTCCATTTTACAAACTGAAAGGGTTTGAACTATCTCTGGGAGGGCCTCACACTTCTGGTTTCGTCTTACTTCTATGGTCAGTGGAATACAAGGGTAGGAGGCAAGGTGAAGTGGTCATCTTGAGGGCAGGCCATAAGAGGTATGCTGCCTCTAGAGCATTTATAAACAATATTAAAAACGAGTAAAATTTGGTCCACTTTTTATTATCATCATATGCAAACAATTCTAAATGTCAGTGGTAAAATATTCTTCCCAGCTGGGGCTGACCACACCCAGTGCCTCCCTTAGTAGATCACTGGACCCCAAGAACCGTCCCTCTAGACCAGGGCTTGGCAAACCATAGCCCATGGGTCAAATTCCTCCCACAGTCTGTGTTTGTAGGGCTACAGTGCAAAGAACAGTTTTTATATTTTTAACGGGGGGTAAAAAAAACAGAACAAAGAATAATAAGCAACAGAGAACGTAGCTCTCAACGCCTAAAATAGTTACTATCTGGTCCTTTAAATAAAAATGTGTTGCTCCTTGCTCTAGGCTCCAGGAGCTGTCGAAAGCAAATGCCCCCAGAACAAAAGAAGCCGGAAGGCCAGGATCACCTCCCTGCTCTGCTGGTCTCTGGTAGTTTTGCACTCTAGTTAACCACGTACATTTCATTTAATTGTCCACATATTTTAGTTCTCAATAGGAGGGCTGGTCTGAATTATCTGGTCCACCATCCCTTCTTTTCTATTCAAGTAAAAATGAAGTGGGCCTAAAAGTAGAAGGAGATAGAAGATTCCAAGGCTTTAACATTTTGTTAAATTTTTAACTCCTGTTACCTCCTCCTGGAGTCCCTGGGGGTGGTACAAACAGCTGCTAACTGAAAGGGTGGAGATTTGAGTCCACCCAGAAGGGCCTCCGAAGAAAGTCCTGCTGATCTGCTTCTGAAAGATCAGCCGCTGAAAACCCCATGGAGCACAGTTCTACTCGGACACACACGGGGTTGCTACGAGTCAGAATCGACTGGGCAGCCATTGGTATCTTCCCCTACTATATTTTAGTTGGCTTAGAGCACTACCTCATGAACGACTTTGTAGGCCATGGTTGGGACTTTGGGTTTTATTCCAAGTATGATGGGGAGGATATGAGTCGGAATCCACTGGACAGCAGTGAGTTTGGTTTTTTTTGGTCATGACCCACGTAGTGCTTCCCTCGGTTTGAAGCAGAGAAGTCACATGACCTGATTTACATGACCTGATTCACTGGGTTGCCAGATGGGGGCAGACTGGAGGCAGGGATCAGAGGAAGCTATCCCAAAGCTCCACCACACTTCAGTCCATTTGTCTTGCTGTGGTGGCTTGGGTGTTGCTATGATGCTGGAAGCTAAGCCACCAGTCTTTTAAAGACCAGCAGTGTCACCTGTGGTAGTCGGGTTTCAGAGAGCTTCTAGACTAAGACAGGCTAGGAAGAAAGGCTTGATAATCTATTTCTGAAAATCAGCAATGGATCACAACAGAATATCGTCAGATAAAGTGCTGGAAGATGAGTACCCTAGGTTGGAAAAAAAATACACAGTGACTTCAACAATGGACTCACGCACATCAACCATCCTGAAGATGGACAGGTCTGCAAGGTTTACACAGGGTCACCATGAGTCAGAATTTACTCAAGGACTGCAACTCACAACATGCTAGCTTAGGCTTCTTGGACAGGGATGGACCAGGAATCACGTTGGAGTTGGTGAAGAGGTCAGGCAGTCACATAAACTGAACACTTCTCGGGGTGAAGACATTAAGAGGCAAAGAGAGATTGCCAAACAGGTTTGGGAGGCACAGTCCTTGCCCTCAGCTTTAGTGTTTTAATTACAAGAAACCCAGACCACACACCTAAAGGTGCCATATAAATACAAAGCAACCACTGAATCAGTGCATATTAGATAGCTAAATAAGCACAAAAGGGGAACTGGAAAAGAGGCCAGATGGAAGATTGTGGGACCTTCTTCGGCCATGAGAGGCACTCGGTTTTCTACAAGCGACAGAGGGTCTAGGCAGGGGCGCTGCACCCAGCGTGGCTGCCTGAGCTGCAACATCTAAGAACCTAGCTTCAGGCCCCGGTTTCTCCACTCCTTCGGAGCAGTGGAGCCAGTGACTCAGGGGAGGTCCCTCCCAGCACGCGGTGTTCTGGGCTGTGAGTGACTCACTGCCTCGCTCCCTCCCTCATGGGTGACCCCGGGCCAATCCCTTAATGAGTCTACAACTCACCCTTCTCTTCTGGTCCGGACAATTGCCTGGTGGAGGTTTTAGCTCCCCGGGGGCAGGGCTCCTTCTGCAACCCTCTAGGTTCCTCGAGAGAAGCTTTCCTAGGGTCTGGAAGCGCAAAACACCCTTGGGCAGACCCAGGATCCCAGGCCCTACCCGTGCAAGGAGGTGGAGGGTTTATCGCCCCTGCCGGCACATTCTTTTAATTTCAAAGCCATCCAACAGCATTTCATCTCGACTACAGTTTCGCAAGCATTGATGTCTTGGAGGATGTTTTTTTCTTTTTGGATAACTCCTTGTAAAAACTTGCTTGTTAAAAAAAAAAAAAGGCAACCAGAGTTGTCCCCAAAGTCTACATACAAAGCAGACAACAGAGGCACTGGGAAGAGACCGAGCGGGGGCTGAGGAACTGGCCTTCGGTTCTTGGGGGATCTGGGCGGCTGGATGCACCGGCTCCGCGGGGCAGGAGGAAAGCGCGAGAGCTTGTGGGGCTAGAGCTCCGTTCGCGGGACCATCCGACAGCGGGCGGGAGGAGCAGGGAGAGACCTTGGCTCCCCTGCAGAGCCCGCCGGCCTGATGCTCGGGGGCGCGAGGGCATTGAGGGATGAGGGGTCACTCGCCTGGGTCACGGGTCCCCCGCCCAGCGTGTCGGCGCCCCCTACCTCTTGGAGCACCCCGTCGCACCAGGCGAGTCCGCGTGTCCCACCAGGGGCAGGAGGCGGCGCCCGCGGTCCTCCCCACACTCGGCCACCAGGGTTCCCGGCCCCAACGCGGCCAGGCAGGTGAACCCAGGCGGGCGCATCCTCCTTCTCGCCGGGGACCCTACCCCAGCCTGGAGCGCCACCACGGCCCGCTCGCAGCCTGCGCCGCCGCGCTACCAGCCCCGGGAAGTCACTGTGCGCAGCCCTGACTCCAGAAGGGTGGATCCGGCTGAGCCCAAAGCCACATTCCTAGGGGAGGGGTCCCCCCAGGGTCGCGGATCACGTTACTGGCCAAGGGCCGCAGTCAGCGGGAGAGAGAACTAACGGCGGTGGGGAGTTGTATTTAGCGTTATTACTTTTTTTTTTTTTAACGCGCTTGGAAGCTGGTTGACTCGGGGACACGGCGTCCGCGCAGGTCCCGGAGTCTGGCGGCCCCCGAGCGATTTGCCAGGACAGAGGCACCTTTCTGCCTGCGAATGCGGGCGGCCACGAGCCGGCTGGGCTGCAGGGGCTAGCGGGTTCCCGATGTGTCCCTCCCCCCCGGGAGCCCTGGAGCCTCGAGTGCCCGGGAGCGGAGACGCTTGGCCGCAGGAGCGCGCGCCGGGCACCAAGTACAAGGCGCACTAACAGACACACAAATGCGCATAAATAAATCAATGAGCAGCTCTCGGCTGCCAGTGGCAGGGAAACCTCGGGCTGATTAAATGCAGACTTGGGGCGTTTGCCAAGGCAGGAGGGCGGCGCGGCAAAAGGCACCATCGTGGAGGCGAAGGGTGGGGGGAAGGGAGGCCAGGGACAGAAAAAAAAGAAAAAGGAAAATCCAAAGCCACCTTTTAGCAAAGGGGGCAAGTTTTAAATGCAAACCTCCCGGACGGGGGGGAGGGGCCGGGCTGCTGGCGGAGGGTCCCGCCCGACACCGGGGGCAACTTTCCGGCGCGGGAGGTGCAGCCGGAGGGGGCGGCGCCGGCGGCGGGAGGCGGGAGTCGGGGGCTGGGGTGGGGAGTCACTTTAAAGGCTCTTTCTTACCCATAATGCTTTGTGGGGACGTTGACAAGTGGATCCAAGATGGCGTAGAAAGTAATGACAGGTAAGTCTTGACTTCCCCCTTCTCTGCTGCCGGGACCGCTCCGCCAGCTGCCGGGGCCCTCCAGGGGGAGCCTGACCCTCCTCCTACCCCCCCAGGCCCCTAGAGGGGCGTCCCGGGGGCGGGCTGGGGGCTGGGGCGGCCCGCGGCGGGGCCTGGGGAGTGGGGCTCTTCGAGGCGAGGCCCGGACGCAGGGGCTGTTTACAGCTCCTTCCCCTCCTCTGTCCCCTTTCCCTCCGCGGGGGGCCGTGGCGTCCTCGGCCCGGCCCCGAGAGGGGGCCTTGCAAACCCGGCCCGGGAGCCTGCGGGAGGTTTTCCCAGCCCGGGGCACTCCGGGAGGGGGAGTCGAGCCTTCTTGCACGCTCTCCTCCTCCGGGTCCCGGCTGGGGGTGGGGAGCGTGCGGGCCTCCCAAGCCCCGCTCGATTCCCCCTTCAGGGCTTGGAGTTCCAGGGGCGTGGGGTGGGGCGTGGCGGGGGCTGGGGGGGGTGGGTGTCCGGAAAAGTGGGTCAGGGGCGCGCCCCTTCCCTCCCCCGCTGAGGGTTGTTTGCCCGAGATTGACTTTCTTACCCCTTTCCCCCGCCCCTTCCTCGGAAATTCTCATTGGCCCACAAGCGCATCCACGAAAATAAAAAGACTATTCCTTTCTGAAAATTTCTTTTAAGAGTCGCCTTTTCAAGGCCTGAGAGACTGCAGTCCTGTCTAGGGAATTTTGATTCCTCTCCCCCCAAATCATTTGCTCCTTCTGCACCGTCCCTGTGGCTGAGTATGCTTAAGGCAGGCCTGGAAGCCAGGGTCTTCTGATTCTTCTTGGATTGGGAGCCTCAGGTTTTGTTTGGAACTCAAAAATTGTCCTTCCTTCCCCTTCATAACTTACACTTTTCAAGCAAATCATTAATGTAATAAAAAGTACAACTCTTCCTGGATCGGGGACGGGAGGAGGGGTAATTGTCCTGGCCAATTTTTTCCTAACGTTGCCCTCTCTTGAGCTCATATTCACGAGGTTTCTCCTGTATTTTTTTTAAGTAAGGTCCATCAGTGCCGAGATGACTTTTCTGGTAATGTTTCTGATTTTAACAACATTTTATGATCTATCTCACTGAAAGGAAAATGTTTTTTTATTTTTAAGTAGAAGAAACAACCTCGTTTGCAAAGCTGCATACTGTATCATTTTGGTAACTTTTCCATTTGAAATTTAGATGCCCTTTCACTTCAGGCTGATAATATGGTACTGATAATGTCTTTAACTGGTGGTGTATAGACAAATTTTACTTTTTTATTTGCCTCAGGAATTGGATGAAGTAATTGATCACTAATGAACTACAGTGCTGGTGAGATGTGTAAGGTGAGGCTGCAGTTAAAACATTATCTATTTTCCCTCTTTATGTTAATCATCTCAAAAGGGTAAAGCTGAAACTTTAAATTCAATTTGATGGACCATCTTTATTTTCCAAAAATATCACTTAGTCAAGTGGATGTATAGAGAGGGCCAGGTTTAGAAGGGAAAAATGTGTCCAGTGTGTACCAAACTTTTCAGGGGCTCCAACAAATTCAAACCTAGTGGAACTTATCCAGAGCCAACTGTTGTGTGCAGCTATCCTTGATCAGTATCTTCAACAGGGGTAATTATAGCTTGCCTATTTAAATTTCCTTGTGTAACTGTAATGGGGTGTCTTAAGTTTATCTGTGTTTTGGTTTCCATAGCTTACTTCAAATTGAGTATTAGTAATCGTGGTTGTGGGTTTTGTGCATCCATAGCTTGTGGGACTCTTGTAAAGTACACTCTATTGGAAAGAATTATTTTATGCAAATCAGTCACTCCTACTTTTATTTATTGAAAAGTGGAATAGTACCTGTCTCTCTTACACTTTATTTTGACATAAAAACAATAGTGTGGAGTTCTGTTTAGCTTCTTAGGGAGAAGGCTGATTTGCCATTATTTTCTGGCCACACTTTGCGTTTGAATATTTGGAGAAACTGAAGGTGATGCTTTTATTCAAAATAACTTGTAATGCTTTGGATTAAAGGACATTATTAATCTAGTGCTAGTGAACAGCGTTCTGTGCTGGGTGGGAAAAGAGAGAGAGAGGGAGAAGTTTGCTAATTTTATATTTTTCCAAACAGCCTTCTCTTTACTTCAAAAAATATTTTTATTATGGCTTATTTAGAAAAATGTAAGTAATCATGGTAGACTGATAACTGCAGGTCTTTTTTTTTCCTCTTTAACACATCTGGGCAGCCCCTGGATTTTGAAATCACGTCACAAACTTTTCCTATCTATTAAAACACCTGTTTAGGAAGAATAAACTGTGTTTATTATTATTTTTTAGATTTAGGCATATAATTGACATTTTGTCTTAAAAAAAGCTTGGGAGAGGAAGATGAACATAAACCAAGATACTTTTTAAAGTGCACACGCCACATTTGCTCATGTTGGACACTCAGCGTTGCCTGTGTGTATTATATATAATTTTTATTTGTATTGTTGACAGGGAAAACATCGATTTTTTTTATCTGTATTTTTTTTTTCCATTTTGCAGATAGAGGCATATTCATGCCTTATGCCACCCAATTTCAACCTTTTATCTTAGTTTTAGAAACTTACAGATCACTTTGTGATAAGCAGCCAATGATCTGCTGTTTGGTTGTGGAGGTGTTCATTTGCAGCCTAAAACCTAACATTTCTAAGTCGCTAATCTTGTGCGTTTGGCCTGAAACGTGCCAATGCATTTTCCATAATTTTCACACAAGTAAACCATGTGAAGTGTTAGTATCCACTTTAAAGTGAAGTTAGTAGTTGGCCACCAAACAACTTGGTACACAAAGTATTCTGTAATAGGAAATAGCATAGTATTGAAGGTTGTGGTGAAGTTGATGTCTGAGTCTTTGAGCTGAATAAAGACATAGCTTTTTTAGTCTGTCCTTTTGGCTGGGAAGCTAGGACACTATTTTTAGGTAAGGCCTTGGTTTTTGGGAGTCAGTAAGGACATTTCTATGGGCTGGTAAACTTAATTTTTGCAATTGTGTAACGAGAAGTTTCATTTTCTAATGCTGTAAATATTCAACCTGTGTTGTTTGGAAGTCTGTCAACATTTATGGACAGTCCACTGTTTCACTGGAGAGGGGAAGAATTCCAGAAAAACAGGAGAAATCATCCATATTTGCAAAGGGCTTTGTTTATAAAAATATATAGCACATTCATGAAAGGCTAAGTATTTCAGAGGGACCTACAAGTAAGTAGACCAGATCTTATAAATGCATTTTGTTCTCTGATTAAGAAGTAGACTTGGCATTAATATTAAATGCAGATTAGTCTGTAATTGTCAGACTACTTAAAAGATCCAAATATGGGCCCAGCACAAGAAATAAGGTCCTTTGCCTATTGTTTCTAGAAGGTTTTAGGCAAAGTTTATCAGCAGTAGTTATCCAAAAGAGGGAGAGAAACTACTTAAAAAAATTATAAGTGTATCCCTATGATGGTTTGCTTTATAAACTTAGATAAATGTGCATGCAAATGTAATTTGATTTCTAAGTAATATTTTGAAGTATTTTCTAGAAGAGGAGTATGGTATTTGTGGAGAGTGTAACCACACCAGCTTACAGTTCATTTAAAGTGATGGGTGTAGTCAGGATTACTTCTGTAGTCTTGGCTGGAAGAAGCATAAAACATGATGGTCTATCACTTCTAGGATGGCTAGGGTGATGCTTCTGAGAATAATTTAATAGAGTTAGTATTCCTTTTTAAAAAAGAATATTATAGCTGTAACATGAAGAATATGTGTATATATACACATATGTATATATATTCCTATCAGTTGTCTAATATGTATATATGTATATATACACACGTACGTATATATACTCCTATCAGTTGTCTAATATATATGTATGTGTATATATATACACACACACGTGTATATACTCCTGTCAGTTGTCTAATATATATATGTATGTATGTGTATACACATACATATGTATGTATACTCCTATCAGTTGTCTAAAACTGATTGAAAGATTTTCAGGATAATACCAGACAGTCCTATTGACTTGTTTATTCTTGTAAATTGTATTGGATCAGTTTCTCCAAAAAAGAATAGGAAGTTGTCTGGTAAAGGCAGAGTTTATACATTCATCTTGCCTTAGAACAAAAAAAGAACCCAATTTATCATCAGGTTCATCAAAGAATACACGGCGTATTTTTTGATGGGACCATTTTGAAGTGTGAGTGTTTACAGTTTTTTTAATGTCCCTGTCATGTTTTAGGTGTCCTTGGCACCTCTGAATTTGCCGTTTTACCGTGGAAATTCCCCTTGTGGTGTAAATATTCCTAAAGGCGAGCTTTCTGTCACTAGGCAATATGTGTAATACAGTTTTTTTTTAAAAACTTATTTATTTTTATTCAAAACTGATGTGTGCTTATGATAACCAATTTGAGCAGTACCTGAGTGTGTAAAGTTTAAAAACAAAAAAAAGCCTCCATTCTCTTTCTTTTATCTCTAGTCCTGCTTCTTGAGCTGACCACACTTAAGAGTTGGGTACTCTTTAGTGTTGGAAGCTCTCTCTTCCCAAGATATAGTGAGAATAGTGAAAGATAAGAGTGGGAGGTCAGGGAAGACATGGTAATTGAGGCAGAGTGTAGATGTTGTGCAGGGGCCTATTCTGCTTTTATTTCCTGTGATGTTAACAATGTTGCTAATCTCAAACTACCCTCGGTTTAAGATAACTGTAATTGAACTGTTAGTGAAATCCTTACACAGTTCCATCATCAGGTTGGCAAAGTTTTGATTTGTTAAGAAACTGTTCGTGAACTAAATTCATATAATCTTAGGGCTAGGAGATAATGATGGCAATGAGTTACCGTCTGTTGAATTTTGTGATAAGCTGCATAGTATATTTATTGAAAACTTTTTTTTTGTAAGTTACTATCTCCTTTTATTCTCGTAAGAAGTCACAGGGTAATTGTTGTTATTTCTACTTTTCAGAGGAGGAAAATTAGGCTTAAATGTGAATCAACTCCAGAATTAGATTGCATCAACTCCAGAATTAGATGGCAGTGCATGTGGAATTTAGTATGTGATAAAATTGGCAGTATTAAGTGAAAAAAGCGAAGTGCAAAAAAAAAAAAAAAAGTATCAGCACATATCCATTTGTGTGTGTATTATTATATGGAGAGGATAACATTTTGAATATTAAAAAACAAAAACGTGAAACAACTAATCTAGCATCATAAGGCCAAGAAGTAGTGGAGCTAGCATTCTATCTGAAAAGCCTGTGCTCTTTCCATTGTAATGTCTCTGCTGTTTCTATCTAGTCTGTTTTATTTTCCAGATGAGGAAACAGACCTGGTGAAGTTAAATGACTTGCCCAAGGTCACACAGCTAAGTAGTAGCAATATTAAGCCAAATTCTTATCTCTGGGCTCTTAGTCCAGTGTTGGTTATGCTACACTTTATTGAAATACTGTGGCCCACGGGACCACATGCTGTGAAAATTGGATACAAATGCTTCAGAGCTGATACATCAGCACATTGTGTTTTCTACTATGTATTTTAAAACTTCCTTCTCTCTCTTTCAGAAATTATAAAGAGCTCTGATGGGCTATTTGGGTGATACCCAGTGCAGTGAACTGCAGGTGAGTAAGGTTTAGGAGAGAAAATCAGAACTTTGCAATACCTGAGAAAAAGACGAGCAATCTAATCCAGACAAGAGTGTCTGGCCAGAGGAGGATGATGTGGGGCAGGGTCGGGTGAGGTAGGATGGTATTGAAACAGTGCTTAACCTGAAGGTACGGGTCCTAACTGAACTGACTACTTCCGGGACAGACTGGATAATGAACAGACCCTGATGAGACTGCCTGCTGCTTTGTCAGACGAGTTGTTTGAAGAGAATTGAGGGTCCGGTTAATCTTCCACTTCTGTTCGGGATGAGCACAGGGGCTCAACCAGTCTGCATCTCTTAGGAACCTGAGAGGTCCTTCAGTTTTTTGGTCAACATTCTTGAGTAGTCATCACCCCCCCGCTCTGATGAATTTGGTTAAGTATTGAATTGTTTGTTTTCGCTGTTACCTGCTGTGGACGTATTGTCATTCATTTTATGTATGTGCACTTTTAAGGATCTAAATACTGAGAACATTTCAACAGAAACAAAAGGTTGAATTTTTTATCTAATGGTTATACTACCTCCATCATATACTTTCGTAATTATCTTTTGCTGAAACAGCCTGCTAACTAAAGAAAACTAAAGTTTGGACTTGGGCTTTTGTTCACAGTAATAAATCTTGGACCATTATAGTATTTTGGTCTTTCGTTATTAAACTTAGAAAATGGTAATAATACAGAAAAACATAAGAATTGGAAAACTGTGACATTTAAGATTGTCCTTTTGGGGTGTTAGTACTCAGTTGGTTTTTGGTTTGTTTTCCATGGTAGTGTTTTGTTAGACACCTCCAGGTCCAGAAAGCTTCAGCTCTTGATAAAATGATTTGCCATCCTGCATTTGGACTCTGGCTTTATAAGATTTGCGAGAACAATGCTAACTACTTTTTACTCATCTGCTTTCAGCTAGAGTTTTTAGTTTTCTGTTCTTGGATTAAAAAAATAAATAAATAAAACTATAATTTTTTTCCCCTATAATTTAAAGAAAGAAATTCCCTTTTTTTTGCTTGTAACTATACCCAGGTCTTTTGGCCCCTATTCAGTTGATTTGCCCATGAGTCCATATTGCCTTTTAACTGTGATACAGCCCATTCTAGAGTCAGCAAGTTGGCTTTGAGATCCCCAGAGACATTTAATGTGGCAATACTATATATATTTTCAGGGTTTTCAGTTAAACTTGAACTCGGCTACTTGCTGATTGTTAAAAGTAATATATGGTTGTAGGAGGTTCTTTGTTTCTTAAGTGTATGTATGTTTTGCATGATTCCTCTCCCACAGGTTCTTGGGGATGATCTGAAGACCAATTGAGGTGGCTTGTTGGTCCCTGGCAAGGTGGGGTTTGGGGTAGCCATAGGTCATTGTTGGAGAGCATGAGAGCTCTCAGTCAAGGACAAAGTGAACAGTAGAAGGGACAGGTAGCCCTCTTCTTCAAAATGTATTGAGTTTGTGCCCTGGGACCCCTATTTACTAAGTATGGCAGAACTTTCCTTCTTTAAATTATAAAGTCATTTAAGGATTAATATTAAGTAAATTGTTAAATGTTAGGGTTACTACCCTAAAACAGTTGATTTTCTTTTTGCCAGTTCATTTAAAAAAAAAAAAAAGCGTATATATATTTTAAGTATGGTTCATTATAATTTGTTTACTTTTCTGTTTATTATATCATGGAAGAGTTCCATGTTATAGCTTTCACAGTGTTAATTTGTATGTTTACATTTTGAAAGATTATAAAATATTTCATGAAGTCATGCTCCTATAATTTGCCTGAATCTTTTTGCGTTAGGTGTTTATGTTGTTGCTGGTTTTCATTTAACACTTTAATCCACATCATTGTAGGTATTATTATTTATACCTGTACGTGTGCGTGTGTATACATATATATATATATATAGTGCTTTAGGTGGAAAGTTTTCAGAGCAAATTAGTTTCTCATTGAACAGTTAATGCACAAATTGTTTTGTGACATTGGTTGCCAACCCCGCGACTCTCCGCTTTCTACCCCAGGTCCCTCGTTTCCATTTGTCCAGTGTTCCTTCCTGCCTTCTTGTCTTTGCGTTTGGGCTGGTGCGCCCATTTAGTCTCATATACATGATTGAACTGTGGAGCGTGTTCCTCACCTGTGTTATTGTTTGCCTTATAGACATGTCTGATCTTTTGCTAAAGGGGAACCTTGGGAGTGACTTCAGTACTGAGTTAAAAAGGTATCCAGGAGCCATACTCTCGGGTTTTTCCAGTCTCTGTTAGACCAGTAAGTCTGGTCATTATTTTTGTGAATTTGAATCTTGTTCTGCATTTTTCCCCCACTCTGTCCGGGAGCCTTCACTGTGTTCCCGTTCAGAGCAGTCAGTGGTGGTAGCTGGGCCTCGCCTAATTGTTCTGGGCTCAGTCTGTTTTGAGTACCGTAGCTGTATGGCTGGTTCCGAGGTCAGGTTGCGCGAGGCCTCCTGCTTTGTTCTTCTTCAGTAGTACTTTACTTATCGGAGCTGCTTCCCTTGCCATATAAGGTGAATAATTAGTTTTTCCTTCTCGTTAAAGGGTGCCATTGGTATTTGGATCAGAATTGTGTTGTATTTGTAGATTGCTTTGGGTAGAACTGACATTTTCACAACGGATAGGTAAATATCCATAAGTGTGGTACGTTTTTCCGTTTATGTAGGTCTCTTTTGGTTTCTTGCAGTAGTGTTTTGTAGGTATTTTTGTATAGACTGTTTACATCCTTGGTTAGATTTATTCCAAGAATTTAATTTTTTTTTAGGGGCTATTATAAATGACATTGCTTTCCTGATTTCCTTTTCGTAGTTCTCTTTATTGGTGTATAGGAATCCAGCTGGTTTTTGTATGTTTATCTTGTATTCTGCTACTTTGCTGAATCTTTCTGTTAGTTCTAGTAGTTTTCTTGTGGAGTCTTTTGGGTTCTCTGTATATGTTATCATCTGTGAATAGGGATAGTTTTACTTCTTCCTTAATGATTCGGGTGCCCCTTATTTCTCTTTCTTGCCTTATTACTCTAGCTAGAACTTCCAGCACAATGTTAAATAGGGGTGGTGATAAAGGGCACCCTTTTTTTGTTCCTGTTCTTAGGGGGAAATGTTTTCAGCCTCTCTCTGTTGCGAATGATGTTGGCTGTTGGTTTTGTTTAGGTGCCCTTTATTATGTCGAGGAATTTTCCTTCTATTCCTATTTTACTGAGAGTTTTAATTAGGGATGGTATTGGATTTTATTAAATCCCTTTTCCACTTTGACTAAGATGATCATGTGATTCTTTTCTTTTGTTTTATCTATGTGGTATATTATGTTGATTGATTTTTTAATGTTGAACCATCCTTGCATACCTGGTAAGAATCCCACTTGGTCGAGGTTTATTATTTTTTGGTGTTATGCTGAATTCTGTTGGCTAGAATTTTTTTGAGAATTTTTGCATCTATATTCATGTAATTTTCTTTTTTTTGTAGTGTCTTTGGCTGATTTTGCTGTCAGGGTTATGCTGGACTTACAGAGTACCCCTTCCTTTTCTATGTTCTGAAAAAGTTTGAGTAGTTCTGGTGTAGTTCTTCTCTGAATGTTCGGTAGACTTCTCCGGTGAAGCCACCTGGGCCAGGATATTTTTTTTTGTTGGGAGTTTTTTTTATTACCTTTTCAGTCTCGTCTTTTGTTATGGGTCTGTTTAGATTTTCTACATCAGTTTGTGTTAGTTTAAGGTAGGTGGTGTGTTTTTAGAAATTTGTCCGTTTTTTCTAGGTTTTCAAATTTGTTGGGAGTACAGTTTTTCATAGTACTCTGCTATGATCCTTTTGTTTCAGTTGGGTCTGTTGTAATGTCCCGCACTTCATTTCATATTTGGATTATTTGCTTCATCTGTTTTTCTTTTGTCAGTTTGGCCAATGGTGTTATATTTTTTCTGAGTAATTACATCTCTACAGGTTTATGACTGGCATTATTATGTTAAAGGGTATGAATATTTTGATGACTCTTGGTGCATGTATTGTCATATTGTTTTTCAAGGATGTTGTACCAGTTTGTACTACTAACAGAGATGTATGGATGTACCTACTTCACCATAAGCTGGGCAGAAGTGCATTGTTTTTCTTAAAAGTTTTTGCTAATTTAAGAGTGTACTTAGTGCACTTGCATTTCTTTGTTTATAATGTTGAATTTTGCCAGTTGAGTTTCTTCATGGTGAATTGTTTACTCATAATTCTTTATTGTCTTATGCAATAAAATGGTGGATGTGGGCTTTGGATGATAAGGCACGTATAACCAGATAGTAAACATGTGATAATTCAAAGGAAAACTAGAACATATTCAGTGAATATGTTCATAGAGAGTCTGGTCTAGATGGTAAGTGATCTTAGGGGGTGGTGGTGGTTGTTAGGTACCGTTGAGTTGATGGCAACTCTAAGATTCAATTGAACAAATATTTATTGGGTATCTACTGTGTGCCCTATCTATGTTGGTTACTCTTGAGTTCTTAGTTTATTGTCATGGTGTGCACTGGGTTGAAAGGGGAGGCTGCTTAAGACTATCTGAAACTTGACTAGTTGGAGGTTCTGGCCACCACAGGCTCTTTGTGGTTGCGTGGGGACGTGTGGTCATCACCTTCTAGGGCATCTTTAACTCATTCGTGGCAAACCAGTGTGCTGTGGTACACTCTTTGGGAAGCTCTGTTACGAACAGGGCTTTGAACCGGTTTGAACTGATCCAGTCATGGCCGACAAAGCGAAACCAGAAGAGACACGAATTTTTAAAATTTGGGTGATCCAGACCGATAACCAGAATGGGAAAAATTGCAGGTTGAAGCCCTTGGAAAACGCATAGTGAGCCCTTTCAGGAGCCTGATGCATAAGATTGGATTATGGGCAGAACTGTGGAGAGCGACACATATTCAGAGCGGTATGGTCAGCTATCATCTTTGAGCTAGGTACTGTTGTTTCCGCCTCTGCACAAAATCCGGAGGGCAGGACATTCAGTTGCTATGCAGTGTGTTTGCTGCCCTTGTTTTCTAATAGAGAGATTAAGTTTTTAGCCGGGCTTCAACCTGTAATTTTTCCCATTCCAGTTCACCCAAATTTTGAAAAATAGAGTCTGCTCCGTTTTCGCTTCCTTGGCCATGACTGAACTGGGAGGATCCGGTTTGAAGCCCTGATAGTGAGGAATACAAAGATGAATAAAACATTGTTCCTTTTGCAAGGAACGAATGTAGTAGGGAGAATACCAAAAAACCAAATCTACTGCCTTCGAGTCGATCTCGATTCTTAGCGACCGTATAGGACAGAGTAGAAGTGCCCCATAGGGTTTCCAAGGCTATAAATCTTTATGGAAGCAGACTGCCATGTCTTTCTCCCGTGGAGTAGCTGGTGGTTTTGCACTGCTGACCTTTTGGTTAGCAGCCAAGTGCTTAACCACTGTGCCAGTAAGGAGAATAGGGGCACCAAAAAATGAAAGGACTGATAGGAACTTGATAGGTGCTATAAAGGCGTTCATACACAGTGTTTGGGGGTTAAATGGAGGGTGTGATACTGTCCCCTTGGGGATGCCAGGGACTGTTTCAACCAAAGAGGTGGCATTCAAGATGCACTATGAGGATGAGAAGGGATGGAAAGAAAAAGATGTTTTAGAGGGAGGGATAGCTTGAGCAAAGTTTTTTTTTTTTTTCTTTGTGGCGGGAAGAATGGGACATCAGGTAGGGAAATGAGGGGAAAGAACAGGTCTTAGGGATTTAGGATAGAGAAAAGATGAATTTGGTTTTGACTGAGTAGAGTTTAAGAAACTCGTAGAAAGTTTAAATTAAAATTTTAATCCTGGAAGGAACTTTAGAATTTTATTTGGGCCAACAGATGAGGAAGTTCAAGACCCAGAGGAGTTAGAGGAATCAATGAGGTCCCCCAGTCAGTTAAAGCAGAGCTAAGACTGAAGCTTCGCTTTAGTCTATTCCAAAGAAAGATGACTCGTTCCTAAGAAAGGTGACCCACCAGAATGCGGAAATTATTGAACAATATCATTAATATCACACACAAGTAAAATTTTGTGAAGATCATTCAAAAACAGTTGCAGCAGTACATCGACAGGGAACTGCTGGAAATCCGAGCTGGATTCAGAAGAGGACGTGGAACCAGGGATATCATTGCTGATGTCAGATGAATCCTGGCTGGAGGCAGAGAATACCAGGAAGATGTTTCCCTGTGTTTTATTGACTATGCAAAGGCATTGGATTGTGTGGATCATGACAGATTATGGATAACATTGTGAAGAATGGGAATTCCAGGACACTTAATTGTGCTCCTGCGGAAGCTGTACATAGACCAAGGGAGAGTTGTTCATACAGAACAAGGGGATACTGTATGGCTTAAAATCAGAAAGGTGTTTGTCAGGGGTGTATTCTTTCACCATACTTAGTCTGTATGCTGAGCAAATAATCTGAGAAGCTAAACTGTATGAAGGAGAACATGACATCAGGATTGGTGGAAGATTCATTGGCTACATGCAGATGATACAACCTTGCTTGCTGAAAGCGAAGAAGACTTGAAGCACTTCCTGATGAAGATCAAAGACTACAACCTTCAGTATGGCTTACGCCTCAACATAAAGAAAACAGAAATCCATACAACTGGACCAATAAGCTATGTCACGATAAACAGAGAAAAGATTGAAGTTGTCAGGGACTTCATTTTATTTGGATCCACAATCAGCATCCATGGAAACAGCCATCAAGAAACCAAACAATGTATTGCATTGGGCAAATCTGCTGCAAAAGACTTCTTTAAAGTGTTTAAAAAACAAAGATGTCACTTTGAGGACTAAGGTGTGTCTAACCCAAGCCATGGTATTTTTCATTTGTCTTATATGCATGCAAAAGCTGGAAGGAAGGTGAGGAAGAATTGATGCATTTGAATTACGGTGTTGGCGAAGAATACCGAATATACCATGGACTGCCAGAAGAACAAACAAATCTGTTTTGGAAGAAGTACAGCCAGAGTGCTCCTTGAAAGGGAGGATTGCGAAACTTTATCTCACATACTTTGGACATGTTATCAAAAGGGACCGTTGTCTGAAGAGGGACATCATCCTTGGTAAGGTAGAGGGTCAGCAGAGAAGAGGAAGACCCTTGACGAAGTGGATTGACACAGTGATTGCATCAATGGGCTCAAATTTAGCAGTGATTGTGAGGATGGCACAGGTCTGGGCAGTGTTCCATTCTGTTGTACATAGGGTGGCACTGAGTTGTGATCGACTTGACAGCACGTAACAACGACAGCAAGATTGAAGCTTCCTGATTTTCTGTCCAGCGCCCCCTTCTCTGCCTCACACTGAGAAGTGGCAAAGGTTCTCAGCTGTGGTACTTCTCTCACACCCAGTTAGCTGTGCTCAGCAAGAGATGGAAGTGGCATAGTTTGTGTTGGGGAGCAAGAGATTTTATTTTTTAAATGAGAACGATCTTTTTTTTCTTTTAATAATTTTTATTGTGCTGTAAGTGAAAGTTTACAAATCAAGTCAGTCTCTCACACAAAAACCCATATACATCTTGCTACACACTCCCAATTACTCTCCCCCAATGAGACAGCCCACTCTCTCCCTTCACTCTCTCTTTTCGTGTCCATTTCGCCAGCTTCTAACCCCCTCCACCCTCTCATCTCCCCTCCAGGCAGGAGATGCCAACATAGTTTCAAGTGTCCACCTGATCCAAGAAGCTCACTCCTCACCAGCATCCCATGTCTGAAGAGTTGGCTTCGGGAATGGTTCCTGTCCTGGGCCAACAGAAGGTCTGGAGGCCATGAGCACCGGGGTCTTTCTAGTCTCAGTCAGACCATTAAGTCTGGTCTTATGAGAATTTGGGGTCTGCATCCCACTGCTCTCCTGCCTCCTCAGGGGTTATCTGTTGTGTTCCCTGTCAAGGGTGTCATCAGTTGTAGCTGGGCACTATCTAGTTCTTCTGGTCTCAGGATGATGTAGTCGCTGGTTCATGTGGCCATTTCTGTCTCTTGGGCTCGTAATCGCCTTGTGTCCTTTGTGTTCTTCATTCTCCTTTGATCCAGGTGGGTTGAGACCAATTGATGCATCTTAGATGACTGCTTGCTAGCGAAATGAGAACGATTTTTTGTGGAAACTTGCAAACATACAGATGTGAAAAGAAGAGTATAATCAATCCCCATGTTCCCATTATCCAACTTCAGCAGTTATCAACTATTACCCAATGTTGTTTTGTCTACCCTCCTCCCCCCCAGTTATTTTGAAGCAAATGGGATAATGTCTTTTGGTAACCTTAAACACTAATGAAGATTAAAGACCACGGCCTTCAGTATGGATTACACCTCAACATAAAGAAAACAAAAATCCTCACAGCTGAACCAATAAGCAAGATCATGATAAACGGAGAAAAGATTGAAGTTGTCAAGAATTTCATTTTACTTGGATCCACAATCAACAGCCATGGAAGCAGCAGTCAAGAAATCAAAAGACGCATTGCATTGGGCAAATCTGCTGCAAAGGACCTCTTTAAAGTGTTCTAAAGCAAAGATGTCACTTTGAAGACTAAAGTTCACCTGGCCCAAGCCATGGTATTTTCAGTCGCATCATATGCACGTGAAAGCTGGACAATGGATAAGGAAGACCGAAGAAGAATTGATGTCTTTGAATTGTGGTGTTGGTGAAGAATGTTGAATATACCATGGACTGCGAAAAGAACAAACAAATCTGTCTTGGAAGAAGTACAGCCAAAGTGCTCCTTAGAAGCAAAGATGGCAAGACTGCTTCTTACATACCTCGGACACGTTGTCAGGAGGGATCTGTCCTTGGAGAGGGACATCATGCTTGGTAAAGTAGAAGGTCAGTGAAAAAGAGGAAGACCCTTGACGAAATGGATTGACACAGTGGCTGCAGCAGTGGGCTCAAGCATAACATCTGTTGTGAGGACCGGGCTGTGTTTTGTTCTGCTGTGCATAGAGTTACTAGGAGTGGGAACTGACTCCACAGCACCTAACAGCAACAACAAACTTTGTGTATTTGTAGGTAAGGAGAGTTGAGTTGGTTAGTGTGTCCGTTCCTAGCTTTCCAGGTGGGGTCTAGAGTAAAGAGAAGTAACATTAACTTCCAGAATTCTTGTGCTACCTCAGACTTTGTGTATTTGGACAAATCACTTTAGTCTTCTGAGACTTAGTTTGTCTGTAAGATGGAGTTAATACTATCAGCTTCTCTGAATCACATGAGATAGAGTATGTAAAAACCTATGAACTCTAAACTTTACAGCCTAAACTTATACAAATTTTAGCTATAGCATAAAGGTAGTGTTACCCTTTGAACTTATGTGTTGCTGGCTTGAAGTTTATATTACTCAACAAAATTTGTCATACAGCAAGTACTTGTTATGCCAGGCAGCTGGGGTTTCAGCAAAAACAAAACCAGCAAACCCCCAGCTTACATGGAGTGTCTAGATGCTGGTCTAGATCTAAAGGTTAACAGTAGTTAATACTTCTGTAGTGATTACTGTGGGCCAGGCACTGTTCTAGTGCTTTCCGTGTTTACTTACCTACCAGTTGCCATAGAGTGGGCCCGGACTCATGGCATTTACATGTATGTCAGAGTAGAACTGTGCTATATAGGGTTTTCAGTGGCTGAATTTTTAGAAGTAGATGACCAGGCCTTTCTTTTCAGGTGCCTCTGGGTAAACTGGAATCTCCAACCTTTCTGTTAGCAGCTGAGCGCTTTAACTGTTTGTACTACATAGGGACTTCTTTATGTATTTAAACTCACTTAATCCTTGCATCAATCTTTTGTGATTGGTACTGTCGTTATCCCCATTTTATTGATAAGGAGATGGAAGCACAGGGAGTTTACCTAACTGCCTCAGGTCGCACTGTCAGGATTCAAACTCAGGCAGATCTGGCTTCAAGCCTATACTCTTAACTACTAATTTAGAATATTTAAATTGATGCAAATTAAAAAATTTAGGCCCAAATTGAAATTATTCCTAAAAAAAGTAAGGCTTCTCTTGAAAAAACAAATCAGAACAAAAACAAATGAAAAAAATGCCTATAGCCCTTGTGTGGTTGGAGGCATATTAGTACTCTTTAATGGAAAAATATTTTCCCTCCTAACTTTTTATAGGCTTTACCAACTTTCATGGCTTCCTTAGAGACAAATGGCCCCTTGAAGGAAGGAAGTCATCTTTCTGCTGGCACCTGAACAGAAATTCTTGAATGCATCCCCCTTGTTTATAGTTTGCTCCCCCCTACTTTCCTTATTAGTTCCACCCTGAGAGCCCGAAGTCCTCCTTTGTGGGCAGGGCATGTTGGGAAATGGGTAATGAGCATGTCTTTAAGATTGTGTCTGGATCAGGACATGGGTCTTCCTATTTATAAGGGGGTTATTATCACTTGTATACCTGTTTAAATTTTTTTTTAACAGAATAATAGAATTCTAGACTAGAAATGATTTTCAAGATTCTAATTCAATTAGCAGTAAGCAGTAAAGAGTACTCTTCTATGCCTCAGCATTTCCACTTCTTTCTCCACTAGAGAAAGGCAGTTTGGGCAGATGTGTCTATACTGGATTCTGCATTTGTTGTTGTTAGGTGCTGTTGAGTTGCTTCTGACTCGTAGTGACCCCATGTATAACAGAATGAAACACTGCCCGGTCCTGCACCATCCTCACAATCGTTGTTATCATTGTCAGTCCATCTCGTTGAGGGTCTTCCTCTTTTTTTTCCCTGATCGTCTACTTTACCCAGCATGATGTCCCTCTCCAGGCATTGGTCCCTCCTGGTAACATGTACGAAGTACTTGAGATGGTCTCACCATCCTTGCTTCTGAGGAGCATTCTGGCTATACTTCTACCCAGACAGATTTGTTTATTCTTCACCAGCACCATAATTCACGTGCATCAGTTCTTCTTCGGTAGCTTTCACATGCATATGCGGTGATTTTAAATACCGTGGCCTGGGTCAGGCCTACCTGAGTCCTGAAAGTGACATCTTTGCTTTTTAACACTTGAAAGAGGTCTTTTGCAGCAGATTTGCCCAAAGCAATATGTCATTTGATTTCTTGACTGTTCCTTCCGTGCGTTTTGATTATGGATCCAAGTGAAATGAAAATGGGTTTAGGCTTAGCTAAATCTGCTCTAGTGTATGCGGAGTGCAACTTTATAAGGAATCTGCTTTTCCATTCTGCCGGTGACCCTATTTCTTACACTTCTTTATAGTCTCCAACTCTGTCTTCCCCTAGGTTATTTAATCCTCTTTCCAGATGTTTTTAAGGGATAAGGTAATTTTGAGAAAACTAGATAAATTAGAAATTAATGAGCCCAAGGTCTGTATAGGCTGCCCAATTGATTAAAAAGACTACATATGATAAAGGCTGTATCAGTTTGAAGGAAATTAAAATATTACTCCTGAATATTAGCTGTAATTTCTTATCATGTGAAATAAACTACCTTGTTTCTGTCACTTTTTTTTTAATTTGTAAAAAGTAAATCAAGCAGTACATAAAACTAGAATATATTTTATACTTAAGAGAAAATTGTAGCTTTTGTGTATTAGTTTGACATTTGAACTAATTTTTAAGTTAAAGAAAACCATTAATTTAACTTATGTGAATTTTCAAGCCTGTAGCAAAGTTTAAAGAATAGTATAATCAATATTGAGGTGTTGACATCTTGCCACAGTTTGTGTTCGCTTTCTCTCTTTTTTTCTGTCTATATTGAAAGTTAAGTGACAGACATCTTGAATGGCACTTCATCCCTTCTTCAACATGTATTTCCTAAGAATGAAGACATTTTCTTCTATAAACATAATCCAGTTTTCACACCTAAAAAAAGTTAAGTGAATAATATCATCAACTACCAAGTCTGTATACAAATTTTCCCAGTTGTCCCCCCAATTTTTTTTTATTCCTTTGAATTATTATGTCTTTTTTGCATCTTTTTAGTCTAGACTAGTCCCCCCTCCCCTTTTTGTTTTTCATTTCAGTGAAACAGGTTGCCTGCTGAAAAATTAGAAAATATAGATGAATTAACAAAAATCATTATAATCCCACTACCCTGAGATATACACTTTTCATTTTAATAAACTTTTTTTGGGGGGAATAATTTGCAATTTTACAGAAAAGTTGCAAATGTAGGTCAGAGTTCCCATATACTCCTCACCCAGTTGCCCCTGTCATTAACATCTTACTTTGCCATGGTATCCTGCTAAATCTTAGAAACTAACATTGGTCCATTGTAATTAAGCTCCAGACTTTTTTAGAATTCTCCAGTTTTTTCACTAATGTCCTTTTTCTGTTCTAGGATAGAACAGAAAAAGGGACGTTAGAACCAGGATCTCTTCAAGATCCCACATTGAATTTAGTTTTGATGCCCCTTAGCATCCTTCGGTCTGTGACAGTTACTCAGGCTTTCTTTGCTTTTCGTGACCTAGACAGTTTTGAGGTGAGCTGGTCAGTGTCCCTCAGTTTGGGTTTTTTTGATGCTTTCTTCATGATTTGACTGGCATTAAAGGCTTTTTTTTTCCCTTTGGGGGAAGGAGATATCTACTTTTAATATCTTATTTCATATCCTTCCTGATTTGGTATGCAAAATATTTAATACATATAGATGTATATTTTACAAAAACCGGATTATAAACTATTATTTTATAGTCTCCTTTTTGATTAAAAATGGCATTATATTCTATTATTTTGTAACTAGCTTTTGTCACTTTATATCTTTCCAGTAACTCACCTTCTTAATACTACGTAGGGAAGTGTTCCATGTTCTGAACATCTGACTTGAAAATGTAGTTTTAGAACATAATCTGTTGGTAAATTGAAAACAGCCTTTTTTTTTTTTTAAGTGTGGTGGTGGTACCCTTTTTTTAAACTTAGGTAGTTCTTTTATATTGATCTATTTAAAAAGCTCAACTGTTTGGATTATGATGTGATTATATGTGTACACAGATAATCTGGGAGGGAAAATGAAGAAATACAAAGAAGAGAAAATACTTTATAACAATAAAACTTCCTTGGCAAGCATCTTTTAGTCTAAGCTGCTGGCTTCTTAAGTGTGAGTTTTTCGTTTTTTAGTATCTTTATTGATTAGTAAACATGTTAAATGAGACTCAGACTCTTCAAAAAATAATTTGGAGTTATTGAGGCTAAGAAGGCTATCTCCAGAATTGCTGGGAATTCAAACAATGATTCAGGAAAAGAGGAAGCAATAGATGGAAAAAAAATCTTAATTTGAGCTGGTGATAAAAAAATTTTAAAATTTAGTTTTTTTTTTTTTTTTTTTAATAATAATTTGTCACTAAATAGATGGTAGAAGGTCCATCAGGAGGTTTCTTTTATGCATTTAAAACATTTTACTTTGCTATATTGAATTTTTTTTATATTGAATTTAAGAGAATTTACCTCTATATGAAAGAGAGTATTAAATAGAGTATACTTATTAGTTTCTAGTTTCCTTCTCAATATGGGCTTAGTCTCTCTTTTAATCTTAGTTTCTAGTTTCCTTCTCAATATGGGCTTATTCTGTCTTTTAATATAATGCTTCTTGTATACTCAGTGATTTTATAAAACGTTTTTGCTTTGCAGCCTGTGTACCCCATAGAACCATCATAGACTCCAGCTTTGGATAAAAGCAGATACATTTAAAGATAATACAAAATTTCTGTTTATGAATTGGCCTTTTAATGGGGGGTGAATTTAATATGGAATGCTTGGCATTTAGATTATTTTAGAATATCTCTTTAGGAAATTCAATTATTTATTGACTGGTTTTAATGAATTGAGTGGCTATCATGGAGATATAAATGGTGTAAAACATGACTTCTATTTTTTTGGATAGTTGTGTTGAGAAGATAAGGCATTTTACATGATATACATAATCCACAATAATCGATTATGAAGAAGTCAAATGATTCTGTAGGAAGTAAAGTTGGTTTTGGGGGAAGAGAGCATTTTAGAGAAAGAAGTAGGCCTTGAAGCGTTCATTAAAAGCTGGGTAGGGTTTAGGTCCAGAGAGAAGAGAGGGCAGAGGGAATGGCAGTTTCAGAGACTCAGAGGCCTGACTGCATACTTGGGGCTTATATGGGGGAGTGGTGAGGAAGTTAGGTTGTAGCTGCATTGTGGGTGGCCTGAATATCTGGCTAATGAGCGTGGTCATTATCTTATAGGCATTCAGGAACCATTGCCCTGTCTCTAGGGTAATGGTTCTTAACTTTTTTCCTACCTGAGGAAGCATGACACGTTTTCATTAGTCATATTGTTTTTAGAATCATAATTGAGTTTCTACAGGGAAGATAATAATGTATTAGGCAGATTAAAGGTAAATTACTGACTTTTGTAAAAGTTTCTATCTCCATTTTTTCTAGTAGTTCTCTTGTTTAAATTTTTGTTTTGCTAGTTATGTAAAGAAATTTATGTATTTTATTATATCTGACTCTAAGTTTTCCTGTGGTTTTATTGTTTATATAATCTAGTAATTGAAGATACCTTAGGGTTGAATCAAGAACCAATTATGGATTTTAGTAAATAATAAAGAGGCAAGTTGTCAAAGTAGATAGTGGTGATGCTTAGTACAATTCACCAGTCTTGTAAAACCTTTACAGATGCAGTCTGGTTCATTCTACCTAACTCAATTATGAGGTAAATAATTTTTTTTATTCTAATAAAGACAAGTATATATGACACTGATGCAGAAATAATCTTGACTTTAGATTGAAGAAATTTTCCTTACTAATATTGTGATCCTGCTATTTGATCACAGTTTATTTCTGTTCTACCTAGCCTGTCTCCAGTCAAACGATTTAGGTTTTTTCAAATAAGAGAGGATCATGACTACTTTAACAAGAGAAGTTAACATGACTGATTTTTAAATAAAGGTACATTTCATGACTTGATTTCAAGGTGGTCTGGTGGTTATTCTCATACTGTCACAGAAGGAGGTTCACAGTGGGAAGAGAATGATGCTTATAAACCACCCCTTCTTATCTCTGTTACTGAAACTATCTTAGCCCAGACAAGTCTGCCTACCGCCTCTGTGGTACACTATTGATTTCATTTTTCTGCCAGTATTTGCTTTTGGTCCTGGACCAACTATATAGCCATGAAGGAATTCTTCAAAAGTATCCTTGATTCTGTGCCAAGTAAACTTGATTGTTCTGTTTGTAGATGTTCTTTTTGGCCCTCTGTTCTTTCCTCTAAAACCTACATATGCAGGAGGGGATATGAGTGAGTTTTTCATTTACTATCAATTTATTCTTTCGTATCTGTTTCTTTTCAGTTTTAAAAAACCATGTCCATTGTGATACTGAGACTTGTATTTTAAAAAATCTAGAAATGTTTATATTTAAATGATCATTTAGTAAAATGGACTCTTTTTTGGTATACAGTTCAGTTAATTTAACATATGTACAGGATAATCAGGATACAGAACGTTTCCGTCACCCCAAAAACTCCCTTGTGCTATCTTTCTGTAGTCCCCCATACCCCACCGTAACCCCTGGCAAGCACCGATCTGTTCGTCGTTCCTATCGTTTTGTCTTTCGAAAATGTTATATAAATGGAATTGTACAGTATATAAACCTTTGAGACTGGGTTCTTTCATTGTAGTTAATGATCTTAGTTTCTAGTTTTCTTCTCCATAGGGTTAGTCTTCAGTTTTTTTGGTATAAGTCCAATTTCTTGATTTTTTTTCTTTTTTTGGATTGTGCTAAGATGGATATATTTTAAAACAGGTTCTTATTCTGTAAAAATGGTGAAAAGTTACTTAGTGACGGGAACAGTCTCACAAAGTTCCCTTCCGTGGAAGAGTGCAAGTATTTTTGTTTTATGGGACACATAGGACTTTTGCTTACCCAAAGGGGATGATTGATTTAGGTTTGTGTGATTTTTCAGGTATACTTTTATAATATAGAACTATATAGGAGATTAGTCTTTAAGCCTGTTTCAGAGTTAAAATGCTGATATTTTACAGTCATATTCGCTGCTTTTCTGAGTGCCTGAATAGGAGTTTCTGCTCCACTAGAACAGCATTAGAACCTTGATTGCTTGTGGGTTCAGAATCGGTGTAGTGGAAAAAGCACGAGCTGTATCAGACGGGCTGGATTTGAATCTTGCCTCTGACGTTTATTTACCGTGAAACTGGGTAACTCGGTAACTTGTCTGTGCCTCGGTTTCCTTGTCTGTAAACCGGGAATGATGATAATTATTGTGAGGGTTATTGTGAGGGTTAGATTAGATTACATGTAGTTTTTGACAGCATCTGGCACGTAGTAAGCATTCAGTAAATGGTTCTTGTTTTGGTGGTGGTTATTATTATTACTGTTCTTACTGAAGTAGCTTTATGATCAAATTCTTTAGCTAATTGTCTTGAGATTATCTTTTCAAGAGGCAGAATAACCAGATAATCCCATGAAGCCATTTCTTTCCCACGACTACTACTTTTTTTCTCTTTATACGTACTAGTAATTGGTAACTATATGACCATTATTATTATTAAGTGTGTACACATTGTTTTATGAGACACTTTACCTGTGTCAGCTCATTTGGCTTTTCACATCCTGTGAGGAACTAATAAGACATACTATCAGTTAGGACTCTCTTGGCTCCATGTGCCTGAAATATCAACCTAAACTGGCTTAAGCTAGGAATAAATTCCTTGTTTCACCTAACTGCAATGTCTAGGTACAGCTAGCTGAATTCAGGGTTCAAGTAAGTCATCAGGACTCAGTTTCTCCTCTTGGAGCAGCTCTGCCTTTTGTTATTGAGACTTCAGTTGTAGGCACTGTGCGTGTTAGAAAAATGACCGCAGCAGCATTTTCAACCCCTGTAGCCTCAAAGATTTTAGATTTGGCAGGAAAGAGCTGTGTGTATCTTTCCCAGAACTTCAGCATTCTCCCAATATCTCATTGGTTCTTATGGTAGTCACATGCCCTACCCTGAGCCAATCCCTGTGTTGGTGGTTCTGAGGCTCTGATTGGCCAGTTTTAGTCACATGACGCCTAGGGAGCTCCAGTGGCCTCAGCTCCTGAGGAACCACATGGGTTGGGAATGGGGAAAGGTGAATTCTCAACGGAAAGGAATGAACACTGAGCAGCAAAAGATCTAATGTTAGTCCCTGTTTATATAAAGTCAGCAACAGGTCAGAGTTATTAATGGATTTGGATTAGAATATTGGTTTCTGATTCCAGCTTGCTTGCCTAGAAAATCATACCTTCCAAGTAGACGTTCCTCACAGGGGTAGAAATTTGTAGAAACTTACAGTGCGTTATGCTCTTTTGGTGAGAGTTTGGGTAGTTTTTTTACAGGAAGAGAAAGAATCCAGGCAGATGGGGTGGACCCCTCAGCAGTGGGTGAATGTGGTGCCCTTTCTTCCACTGCTGTGATTAAAGTGACTCAGCTCTGTGACTTCCATTCCCTGGGCCTCTGTCCCGGGGAGAGACTCTCAGAGACCCGGCTTGGTCAGTGTCTGCCCTTGGATCAGGCAGTCATGGCCAGGGGCAGGGTCATATACTGTAGCACTGTAGCTATCCTAGAGAGCCACCTCTGAATGTGTCTGTGTGTCCTAGAGAGCCACCCATTGAGGTGCGTCTGGGAGCGGTCTTCATACAGGAGCAGTAGAGTCAGGTCTCTCACTCTATGTCTTCTATAGTCTTCCTTTGTAGACCTGAGACGTTTCTCATTTTGACTTTGACCAGAGTTGTCACGTTATCCCTGAGAACGCACTGTAGCTTCTTCGGAAGGAGCGAGTGTATCAGGTCATACCGTTTTCTGACAAAGCAGAGAGAACAGCTGAGCAGAGCCCTGCCTTCTACCGAGATTAATTCTGCAGGTTCAGGTCATCCTCAGAAAGAAACTAAACCGTGGTGGAAACGTTACTGTTCACTTCTGAGGTAGGCACCTGAGAGTAATATATAAGGGACATTAACTCTGTAAGTTACGTCATGTTCCCCAAAGCTCCTGAAATGAGTAGTTCTTCCCCCATTTCTACTTATATATTAATGTTGTTCAGCTCTTCCTGGCTCATATGTTTGGTGACAAATGTTGACATTAGTCTTTGTGGTCTTCCCTTGTAGCCACTCTTGGGGCTTAGCTAGTTTTTATGGATTACATACAAATGTACTTATTTCTGCAACGGCTATTCTTGCATTATGATTACCAGTTTATCAAAATGGTGAAAATAATTTTTGTGTCAATCGGATAAAACTGTCGTTACGTACACTGATATTTTACGTAAGTACCATATCTTCCTTTTATACAAATTTACATAAAGTAACAATACTTACCACTTATTGAGCACTTACTATTTTCTAGGTATTCTTTTAAGCACTTTAAACCAAAACCAAACCCACTGCCGTGGATTGATTCCAACTCATAGCGACCCTATAGGACCGAGTAGAATTGCCTCATGGGGTTTCCAAGGAGCAGCTGGTGGATTCGAACTGCCAACCTTTTTTTTTGTTGTTGTTGTTAGCAGCTGAACTCTTAACCACTGTGCCACTGTACTGTAAGGATTACTGTAATTCTTACAGTAATCATAGGAAGTAGGTATTAGTTGTCTTCTTACTGTTTTAGAGGTGAGCAAGTTGAACCACTTGAGCTTATGTCACTTGCCCCAGGCCATGCAGCTGGTGAGTGTGGGGGCTGGGGAGTTTTGAACACAGGTCTTCTGGCTCCAGAACCCATGCTCTTGGTCACTGTTGCATTCTCTCACAAGGAACGATTTTAGCTTGTGCATTATTACTTTTGCTTTTCTTTCTACTTCTTTTTGTAATATTTTATTTTTCTGTGTGCAGACTGGGAATTGTGTAGGGAAGATTCACCATTTCTAAGGCCTTTGGTATCCATGGATTCATCCATCTACTGGGGCTGCTATCCAGAGGCTTATTTATATAAGTAGCTTTGAACTAGGAGTGATTTTGCCCCCTAGGGAACATTTGGCAATGTCTGGAGACATTTTTGGTTGTCATAGTCATGGTCAGGGTTGTTGCTAAACAGCTTACAATGCACAAGACAACCTCCTGGATTACCTTGCCCAAAACATCCGTAGTGCCCAGGTTGAGAAACTGGACTGTTAAATAAATCAGTAATTGTCTTGTAACACCATTCGTGTGTCTAATGGGCAAAGCCACTGTGGCAATACAGAAGTCACGAGCTTCGATTTTTGTTTTATAACTGATTTCACTCGTATTAATACATGTGCATATAAGGAGCTTAAGTGTCATTCATAATTTAAATATTTAAATTCCCTTAAACCAAAACTCAGAATTATGGCCTATTGAAGGAAAACTGAGGAAGTTTAAAAGGAGGTCATGTAAATATTGAGGATGAAAAAAACCCATTGCTGTTGAGTTGATTCTGACTCGTAGCAATCCAATTGGACAGAGTAGAACTGCCCCATAGCGTTTCGAAGGCTGTAATCCTTATAGAAGCAGACTGCCACATCTTTTCCCTGTGGAGCAGCTGGTAGGTTTGAACTGCTGACCTTTCCATTAGCAACTGAGCGCTTAAGCACTGCACCACCAGGGCTCCTTAACTTTCATGACCTGTGGTGTATATAGGTATCACATACTTTTTTGACCTTTATTGGGAAGCTCCTCTCCAATAGACAGTACATGCTGCATGCAGGTGGAGACCTGCACAACAGTTTGAAATGGAAAAAAATGGGCATGTGCCGCAAATTACTGTTTTCTTTACAGGGTATTGTATGAGGTGGTGCTGAATCTGTATTTTTTGGTATGAAAAGTATAGATATTGATAAAAAAAAATTTGGGGGGATGCATATCGTACTGGTCTCTGAGGAGAGTAGAATTAGTGGGACACATATATCCCTCTGGACTCTGAGGATAGAATTGGTGGGATGAGGCAAGAAAAAATCCACAGTACCTACCAAAAACTCAAACATACTCAGTGATTCAGTGTGCATTCCATTAGTGAAAACACATAGTATTAACAAAAAATTCAAAGCAGAAAATAATTGGGTCTTGAAAGGTTTAAAGTATCTGTTGGGTTATCTTGTGAATAACAGAATTACATTTCATTTTGAATGTTAAAAGTGTTAATTTGTCAAATGTGAACATTTAAAGTATACTGTAATTTTTAAGACCCTGTTTTGTTTTTAATTAAAAATTTCAAACAGAAAAAAGTACACAGAATAACTATATTGTACCCAATGTATATTCCCCCTGTGTTTTAAGAAATGCTCACAGATACTGTTAAAGTCCTTTTTGAACTTCACCTTTTCTCATTCCTTAGATAGTTCTACATTTTTTGATGTACCAAGAATCCAAAAATTGAAGGGGCTTAGACTTCTAGGATCCCTGGTGGTACAATGGTTAAGTGCTTGGCTGCTAACTGAAAGCTTGGCGGTTCAAATCCACCAGTGGCTCTGCAGGAGAAAAGACCTGACAGCCTGCTCCTGTAAAGATTACAGCTTAGGAAACCCAATGGCACAGCTCTACTCTGTCATATTAGGGTTGCTATGAGTCAAAAATCTACTCGATAGCACACAACACAGACCTCTTTTTTTTTTTAATTGTGTTTTAAGTGAAATTTTACAAATCAAGTCAGTCTCTCATACAAAAATTTCTATACACCTTGCTATATACTCCTAGTTGCTCTCCCCCTAATGAGACAGCATACTTGACAGCATACTTCTCCTCTCCACCCTGCATTCCCTGAGTTCATTCAGCCAGCTCCTGTCCCCCTTTGCCTTCTCATCCCGCCTCCAGACAGGAGCTGCCCACGTAGTCTCATGTGTCTATTTGAGCCAAGAAACTCACTCCTCACCAGTAATATTTTCTGTCTTGTAGTCCAGTCCAATCCCTGTCTGAGGAGTTTGCTTTGGAAATGGTTTCAGTTTGGGGCCAACAGAAGGTCCGGGGACCATGACCTCTGGGGTCCTTCTAGTTTCAGTCAGACCATTAACTCTGGTCTTTTTACAAGAATTTGAGGTCTGCATCCCACTGCTCTCCTGCTCCCTCAGGGGTTCTCTGTTGTGTTCCCTGTCAGGGCGGTCATCGGTTATAGCCAGGCACCATCTAGTTCTTCTGGTCTCAGGCTGATGTGGTCTCTGGTTTATGTGGCCCTTTCTGTCTTTTGGGTTCATAATTACATTGTGTCTTTGGTGTTCTTCATTCTACTTTGCTCCAGGTGGGTTGAGACCAATAGATGCGTCTTAGATGGCCGCTTGCTAGCATTTAAGACCCCAGATACCACTCACCAAAGTGGGATGCAGAATGTTTTCTTAATATGTTTTGTTATGCCAGTTGACCTAGATGTCCCCTGAAACGATGACCCCCAGACCCCTACCCCTGCTACTCTGGCCTTCAAAGCGTTCAGTTGTATCCAGGGAACATTTTGCTTTTGCTTTAGTCCAGTTGTGCTGATCTCTCCTGTATTGTGTGTTGCCTTTCTCTTCACCTAACATAGTTCTTGTCTACTATCTAATTAGTGAATACCCCTTTCCTTCTCTCCGTCCCCACCCTCATAACCATCAAAGAATATTTTGTTCTGTGTTTAAACTATTTCTTGGGTTCTTACAATAGTGCCACAGACCTCTTCTTAATGTCTGTCACCTTTCCTCACTCAGTACTGCTATTTTTTTTTTTTTTTTTGCCTACCAATAACTTTTCCCCCTCATCTTTTACTGGAGCATATACACCGTATTTTTATGCAGATAATGTGTACCTTCTGTGTTTGTTTGCCAGCCGTGCCCTCCCCCCGCAAGGCATCCTTGCAAGTGTGCTGTGCTAATTTTTCCTCACAGCAACATAAAAAAGAATGGCGTAGTGTCACCTATGAAAAGACCTCGCAGTAATCTACAAGCGTGTAAGAAACGCATCCTACAAGCTTGACAGAGGTGGAGGCAGTCAGCAGGAGTGGTCCTCTGAAGCACTGTTGTCACGGCCAAGTCAAAGGCTTTTAGGTCTTCTCTGCCGAGATTTTCTGGCCCTGCTATATGGGTGCTTATGACTAGAGAGAAGGTGTGCTTGAATTCTCACTGTCTCTTATTTGGACTATATTAGTGTCTCTTATTAATGGTTCTGCTTCTAGTTTCTTTCCCTTCTAATACCTCACAGGATTTGTGTTTGATAAGGGCCTTCTTTATTTAAAAACTTTCCATTGTGCTTCATTGCCATAGAATAAAGCCCTTGCTTCTTGTTGCAGCATTTGAGGTCATTCATAGCTCTTCTTACTCCTCTGACAGCTCCAAGCTTAAGGCATGTACTCCTCTAATTTTGCTTGAGCTCTTCTCTCTGAAAAGCTCATATTCACCCTCTCTCTCATCTCTGCGTAGTGAACTCCTGTTCACCTTTCAAGGCGAGCTTGTGCCTTGAGGCAGATGGAATAAGTCTTTCTTGTAAGCGTTCACTTGCACTTTGCCTCTCTTGCCAGAATCTGAGTTTCTTGAAAACAGTGTTGACATGCTCCATCTTTGAATTCAGAGCCTGGCCCTCAGGAAATGTTTGCTGAATTGAATTGATAGGCAGTTCAAATGATCATTTTGGCCAGTTCTTTAGTGGGTAGGGGAAAATCATACATAGTATAGATTTTGGTTCTCTGTACTCACAGTCACAGAATTGCAAGATACTAGGGAAACTGAAATTTGGAGGTTTGGATATGAAATATCTGCATCTTCTGGTTAAAAAAATCAACATTCACAATTTGTTCTCTTTGCAGTATCCAAAGTCATGTCTCATTTATAAATTTGTCTCATTTAGAAATCTGATGTATTATTGGTATGATCCTGGCTTATAGTTGGCACTTTGCTTGAATCTTAGTAAATTCTTCATAATATATAAAAATAGAGATTTCGTAGCATCAATAGATGTGGTTTAGCTGTGACCTTGATCAAAAGGCTACTTGAGGGAACTACTTAAATAGATAATTAAGCCAGCTGAGATAGGAATGGGGCTAGAGTTTCTAATTAATAAGTTTTTGCAATCTTCTCTTTTTCATTCTCCCTGTCTTTAGGATTTTTGTCCCTGAGTCATGGAAGACAGAAGAGCCGAGAAGTCATGTGAACAAGCGTGTGAATCACTTAAAAGGCAGGACTATGAGATGGCCCTCAAGCACTGCACAGAGGCCCTCCTTTCTCTAGGCCAGTACTCCATGGCAGACTTCGCAGGACCGTGTCCAATGGAGATAGAACGCATCAAAATTGAGAGCCTTCTGTATAGAATTGCCTCATTTTTGCAACTGGTGAGTAAACACTGTGGATTAGCCAGTGATGATCCATGTACAATGGCCTTTTTCATTGAGTGGGGACTATTGCTGGCACTCTGTATATAGATCAGCTAATTCTGGGCTGAGGAGATGAGTGAAGTGGCTGGTGGTAGCTAAATGTCTTTGATGGCAAGCAACTGTGTTTTTACAGTTTGAAAATTGTTCTAGCAATTTAGCATTTTGGGTTCACTCATTCAGCAAATATTTATTGAGTTTATATTATGTGTTCGGTATTTGGTGTATATTGCTGAAAAAGAAATATCCCTTCACGATGCTTTTTCTTTCAGGGGGACAGGCAATAAACAGTAGACTACAAATAAGTAAATAATATAGACTGTTAGAACGTAGTAACTGCATAAAAAGGTAGAACAGAGTAAAGGAGAGTGGAAGTACCAAGGTTAGGGACAGGGTTGCAGTTTTAAATAGGGTGGTCAAGGTAGGTTGCATTGAGGAGGTGATGTGAAGGAGGTGAGGGAGTGAGAGCCCTGTGGAAATCTGGAGGAAGAGTATTACCGGCAGAGGGAAGAGGGAAGAGTTAGTGCAAAGACCCTGAAACAAGAGCACGTTTGTCATTGTTAAGGAATGGTGAGGAGACTGTTGTGGCTAGAGTAGAGTACGTGAAGGGGAGAGTAGTAGGGGATGAAGTTGGAGAGGTAACAGGGCTAGATCTTGTGGGACCTTGAGGTCATTGTAAAGGCTTTGGCTTTTACTCTGTATAAGATGGGGAATTATTGTGGGGCTTTGAGCAGAGGAGTGATGTGACCTGATTTAATGGGAATATTTTGGTTTTTGTGTGGAGAATATACTCTAAAGGGATGCAAGGAGACTAGTTTGGAAGCTATTGGAATAATCCAGGCCAGAGATGACAGTGGTACAGACCAAAACGGTAGCAGTGGAGTAGTGAGAAGTGGCTACGTTCTAGTTACAATCTGAAGGAAGAGCCAGTGAAATTTCAGGATGGATTGAATGTAAGGAGTGAGAGATAGAGAAGAGTCACAGATGACTCACTTTAAGGTGTTTTGTTTGAGCAGTTGAAAGAACGGATGTTTCTTTGAGTGAGATGAGAAGGCAGTGGATGGTGAGCACATTTTGTGGGGGAAGATAGGCGTTCAGCTTTTGACACACTGAGTTTGAGATGTTGTTTAGATATCCAAGTGGAGATGTTGAGTAAGCAGTTGGATGTACAAGTCTGGAGTTTGGGAGAGAGAACTGGGCTAAAGATACTAATTTTAGAGTCTTTGGCATATAGAGGATATATAAAGTCTTGAGTCTGGTTAAAATCACTTAAGGGAATGAGTGTAGAAATGAGAAGAGGCAGGGACCAAGGACTTAGTGGCACTGTAGTGTTAAGAGGTTGGGGAGAAGAAGAAGAGCCAGCAAGGCAGCCTTATGAGCAATCTGTGAGGTAGAAGGAAAACTAAGAGTGAGGTATCCTAGAAGCCAAGTATTAATACGAGGGAATGTTCGACAGTGTCAAATGCTGCGAATAGATAAGAATTGAGAATTGACTGAGACACAACTATGTCTCTAAGTGGGTACATGTAGATAGAGACTGTGTATCCATCTGGACACAGTGGCAGTCGTTGGTGACCCCAATGAGAGCAGTGAAATGGTAGGTGAGTCTGATTACAGAGGGTTAAGAGAGAATCAGAGGGAATGAACTGAAGACATGAGCATAGACAGCTTGAGGAATATATACTTTTAAGGAATTTTGCCACAAAGAGGTGCAAAGAAATGGAATGGTAGCTGGTGGGAGGCAGAAAGTCAAGAGAAGGATTTTTTTTTTTTGGAGATAGGAGAAATAGCAGCATATTATGTTCATATAGGAATGATCTAATAGGAAGAAAAAAAATTAATGATGCAAAATAGAAGAGACTTGCTGGAGAAATGTTCTTGAGTAGGTGGCAGAGCAGGGTCTGCTCAAGGGATAGGATTGGTTTTAAAGAGGTAGGTAGTTTGGTAATGGGGAAAGCAGAGAATGTATGCGTGGATGCTGGGGCATCTCAGCTGGCGGTGAGAATATGGAAGTTCTCTTCTGATAACTTCAGTTTTCTCAATAAAATCATCAACTGAGAGTGAGAATGGGAGAGGAGGTCTTGGTGGTTTGAAGTTGGAGAAGTAGGAGTGTGAGTGAATGGACTAGGGAAGTACTAAACTACGACTGCAGTTGTGTGCTCTTGAGTGGTGGAGTACTGTGGAATCCTCAGAGAGCACCTTGAGTCAGTTTTGCTCTCAGTATTCAGTTTGCAACATTAATGATTAAACTTTGAAACAAAGCTGAGCTTCTTTTTGATAAAATCTGTGTTAAAAGTAGCCCTTGAACTACTTAATTTTATCTTGTATCTCTTATTTTGCAGAAAAACTATGGGCAAGCTGATGAAGATTGTAGGCATGGTATGTTTAAAATCGGGACTCTTTTCTGAATGGAAGATTTCGAATTGTTTAATTGAGCAGCGTTTGAGATTTGATTTTTTTTTTTTTTCATTTGCTAACTTCAAAAATAACTATAATACTAAAAAAACAAAAACAAAAACCTCACCTTATTGTGGTGACTAGTGACTTATTTGGATGATAACTTTTCTGCTGTGATTGCTGTACTTGTGGATATTGTTTCTTTAAGAGGGTTGTCATTGTGTCGCTTTCCTGAGAGCACTGATAGTGTCCTTTTTTAAGTTTGTGAGTCATTTCAGTCAATTAGAGTCGAATTTTAAATGCATATTGATTAAAATGTTAAGCTTGGATAAATTGAAAGGATGAGCCTATCCCTCCTAAAATTTTTTTTTTCCCTCTTTGTTGGAAGATTTTCCTTAGAGTAAAGAGACTGGCTGGAATGCTCTTTAGTGCTTTTTTCCTCTTTTCTTTCGGGGGTGGGGAGGGGGGGCAGGTCGTAGGGGGCAAGAAATTGAGATTAATAAGATTCTTGCTCTTTAAGTACTCACAGAATAGGAATCCTTTTCTTCACGATTGCCGCTGGTCACTAGAATGAATCTAGCAGAGAGTGGGAGAAGCGTTCACTGTACATTCTCACATACTCTTGGTGGAATTTTTTGTACAGCTCAGTGATTTGGATAATGTTTCATTTATCCAGAATTTTTGGGAGATGAGGTATTTAACATAATTTTTTTTTCCTACTAAGGCATACCCCTAATTCAGAACTTTTAAATGTATTAACTGTTTTTGCTCTAAATCTTCCAAAAAAATATTACACACTCCTGTGGCATATTGGCCATAATTTAACCATTCATTAAAGATTCAATGGCCTCTTTGTGAACCTTGCTTCATAGAATTGTATGCTCTGGGAGTTACTTAGAATTTGAGAGATATCTAGTAAAACCTCTTACTTAAAAAATAAATCCCTGCTATCTATGGACATTTAAAAATCACCAATAAGCCAAATAGTACAGAGAAATACAAAGGAAATAGTTTCCCCTTCTTCTCCCATCTGAAGTAATCATCATTATTAGTCTGCTGTATCTTCTACCTTTCTGTATAGTGATAAATGCAAACACTTATAAAGAGTTTTTTCTTCAAAAAAAACTACTAAAGGCTTGCTTTCTCACCTACCAGTGTGTCATGGATATATTTTTAAGTCCCTACACTAGCTCCACTTGCTGCTTAATATTCCATTTCTCATTTATTCAAACACTCCCATATGAATAAGCATTCAGGTGGTTCTGGTTTTCTAGTTTCTCATTATAAATCATCTTGCAATAAACATATATTCTGTCTCGCTGCTGCCTTTTTTTATGTAGGATAATCTTAAAAATTGGATTTCTGGGTTAAGGAATATGTGTACTTATAATTTTAATAGACACTGTCATATTAGTTTCCAAATGCACACACCCCCTGTGATATATGAGAATTTCCATTCCCTGTAATTTCACTGACACTGGAACCTGTCAGTCTTGATATTTTGCCAGTCTCATGTGTGAGAAGTGATCTCTTTTAATTTTCACTTTCCTGAGTACTAGCGAGGTTGATCTATTCTTCTCATTTTTGAGACTGAGAAGCAAAAGTCCTAGGAGGTTAATTAAATGACTTATGAAACGTCACAGAAAAGCCAGTGTGGTTGGTGAAGGAGCATATGGAAATAGGTTCCATTTTTCTGTTAATTGTTCTGCTTAGCATTTTAAAATTAGGCCCTATTTTACACTATTGAATTACCAAAATAAAAGTTTAATCAATGCCAATAAAGTTGTAAAGAAATGAGTACAGGCTTGTGTTGTTCGTGGAGTATAAACTGGAATGCAGCTTGGTAATATGTTTATACCCTTTGACCCACTAATCTCACTTCTGGGACATTATCCCAAGTAAATAACCCCCAAAAAGGAAATCTTATATGGCATGCAGAATGGTGTTCATTGCAGTGCTCTCTGTAAAAGCGAAAAATTAGTTAGCTTGTAATAAGGGAGGACTTCGTTAATTACATTCTGTGCCTGCTTTTTTCCCATTTAAGTGATAAGTAGGAACACAGAGAATGCTTATTTTTAAATAAATACAAAAGCAGTGTATACAAAATTGTTCATTTGAAATAGACACTTGGAAATATTGGCCAAGTTTATATGAGTATGCTGGTGGTTGTAGCATTAGAGTTCTGTTATGTAATTAAAAAAGTTTTCTTTGGTAATGTTATCTTTGTGGTAAGATAAAACACCATGGGTAGGCAGTCCATTAGTAATAAAAGCACGATGAGAATTATTATACTATTAATTGTTGTACTGCTTTGTAACGCCAAAATGCTTCCAGGAATGGCCATGGATAGCCTGTCTGAATGGCCAGACCTCTGAGTTCTCATATTTGCATTTCCTGTGCAGCATAGTCTTGATGTCTGTTCCCTTACTAGCAGCTCACATTCCTTGCAGCACATAACATGCCTCATTGCAGCTACTGCTCTTCTCCCCCTGCTGCTTCTGACCTGCTGTGGGTTAGGAAATCACATAGACAATCTTAGTCACGGAATTAAAAATTAAAAAAAAAAAAATTATTATGGAAAATGTAAAACAGAGAAAAGTTAGAGGGAGTAGTATAATAAACATTAATATACTCAAACCTTAGATTGCATAATTGTTAACATTTTGCCGTATTTACTTCATCTATTTTTTTTTGAAATCCCTAAAAATAATTACAAACATCATGACATTTACCCCTGACTACTTCAGTACACATCTCTGAAAATAAGTATATTACTACATAACCACAATATTCTTATTAACCTAATAAAATTGAAAGTAATTCCCTAACATCATCTAAAACCCAGTCAATAATACGATTTGCCTGGTTGTCCCCCAGAATGTTTTTTATGAGTGATTTCTGGCTGATTTCTTCAAACCAGGAACTAATCAAGGAATTATAAAATTTTAAAGTTGGAATTCTGCTTCACTATGAGTAAATAGACTCTGGGTGAGGACTCAGGGGCATCTTGAAAATAAAGTACATAGGCTTTTTAGTTCCTGGATTTTCATTCCCAGTTTAGGGCTGTGGTTTGGATAGTGAGGGTTACCAGGCCAGTGACCACCAGATAAGTGAGGTGTTCAAGTTGGTTTTCATTATCTGAATATAGTCGTATTTGCATAACGGAAACCTTTCATGAAATAATGAGTCTTTTTCTGCCTTTGAAATATTTCTTGTATAAGAAACTTACATTTTTTTTATATTAACTTAAATATTGCAAAATGGAATGAGATAAATGGAGAAAAATGAAATCAAAAGAAAAGAAGCTTATCAACTCAGAGTGTTGTGCTGCATGTAATATGTAGGTCAGTAGGTCAAATGGGATCATTAAACATGACTGAAAAATTTTCTTAAGGCTACAAGAATTTTAAACCCTAAAAAAAAAAAAAAAATTTTTTTTTTTTTTTGAGAGTATGGTTTGCTTAAGAAGTCATTGTTACAAACAAAGACCTTTAAAAGGCCATCTGTTGACATTTATTGTAATGATACTTAACCTGTGAAGTAAATGATTCAGTAATCAAATAGGCTGATTGTGTTAAAGGCAAATTGGTAGGAGATGGATTTAACCTTCTACATTCTCTCACAGGGGATAAGTGATATCTTTGGCTACCTTCCTTCTCAAAAGAGTGTTGACTAACATTAAAAACTTTTTTTTTAAAAAATATTTTGGTTAACGGGTAACTATTTGGAATTATCTTTGGGTCAGGCTATTTGAAAGATGTTTTATTTAATCACGTCGTAGTATTATTCCAGTTTCACAGATGAGGAAACAGGCTTTGTGAGATTAAATAATTTGTTTAAGGGCGCAGAGCCAGTCTGGGGTAGAACTGGGGTTTTGAAGTGAGATCTTTTCTGATCTGAAAGGCCACGCTTCTTCTCATTAAACTATTGCCTGGATGTTCTTTAGGTTTTTGTAGGCATTATTCCATTTGGCAAAAAAAAAAGAAAAGCAATATTTTGTAATTCTAGAAATGGGGAAACGGGGGCTCAGGATCACTTAGATAATATTAGTGGAGTGGGGACAAGAATGTGGGTCTTTAACAGTCTTTTTAAATGGGAATATATTCCAATATCATTAAAAAAAATTTGTTATTCTTTATATTTAGTTACCTTAACTTTTAAATGAAGGTCTTAGATTTAAGTTGATAGGAATAAAAAGTTAAATTATTTCGGGACAGACTATAAATCAGAGAAGTGAATGTTGATACAATATTCCAGTTAAGTTTGAAGACTGTTATCCTCTAAATATGTACACTATCTTTTTTGCATGAATAGATGCTTAAATAAGCAGTAGTCTTTGAACTTGTGTGAACTCAGTTGCAAGAGTCTCATCATGGTTTTATGACTGATCATCTGCTCTAGGCATTTGCTGATTTATGCAGGGTTTCAACTGCTGTCAGGAGCGATGGAGTTCACCAGTTACATGTTGTTTTTGACTCATGGAATAAGTATTTCGTAGCTTTAATTTCATATTAACTGAAATTATATTTATACACAAAAGATTTAAAATGAGTAGTAGCTTGCCTTGTAAAATTCCAGGAAATAACGATGCCAAAGAGGGAACTGAAATTAAGGATTATTGTGGACACCTGGAAACAGAACACTACCCTTAGGGGAAGGAAAATAGAAAAGTAGCAAAGAGAGTAAGCAAATTAACATTGTACTTTAGATGAAGGTTTACAGAACAAACTAGCTTAGTATACATATTGTCTTGTGACATTGGTTACCAACCCCACGACATGTCAGCACTCTCCTTTCTCAACCTTGGATTCCGTATGACCAGCTTTCCTGTCCCTTTCTGCCTTCCAGTGCTTGCCCCTGGGCTGGTATGCCCGTTTAAGTCTTGTTTTGTTTTATGGGCCCGTCTAATCTTTGGCTAAAGGGTGAACCTCAGGAGTGACTTCATTACTGAGCTAAAAGGGTGTCCAGGGGCCATAGTTTGGGGGTTTTTCCAGTCTATGTCAGGCCAGTAAGTCCGGTCTTTTTTTGTGAGTTAGAATTTTGTTCTGTGTTTTTATCCAGCTCTGTTTGGGACCTTCTATTGTGATCCCTATTAGAAGAGTCAGTAGTGGTAGCCAGACACCATCTAGTTGTACTGGACTCAGTCTGGTGGAGGCCATGGTAGTTGTGGTCCATTAGTCCTTTGGGGTAACCTTTCTCTTGTGTCTTTAGTTTTCTTCATTCTCCCATGCTTCCGAAGGGGCAAGACCAGTGGAGTATCTTAGACGGCCGCTCACAAGCTTTTAAGACCCCAGACACCACTCACCGAAGTAGAATGTAGAACATTTTCTTTATAAACTATGTTATGCCAGTTGAGCTAGATGTTGCCCCAAACCATGGTCCCCACAGCTCTCAGCCCAGTAATTTGGCCCTCTGGGAGTTTGGATGTGTCTATGGAGCTTACATGACCTTGCCTTGTATAAACTGTATGGCTTCCCCAGTATTCTGTACTATCTTACCCTTCACCAGAGTTGTGAAGTGCTATCCAGTGGGTTCTGACTGAAACACTGTCCTGTCCTGTGCCATCCTCACAATTGTTGCTGTCCTTGAGCCTGTTGTTGTAGCCACTGTGTCAGTACATCTCGTTGAGGGTGTTCCTCTTTTTCCCTGACCCTCTTCTTTACCAAGCATGGTGTCCTACAGGGACTGATCCCTCCTGATAACATGTCCAAAGTATGTGAGATGTAGCCTTGCCTCCCTTTTTAAGGAACATTCTGGTTGTACTTCTTTCAAGACAGATTTGTTTGTTCTTTTGTCAGTCCATGGTATATTCAATATTCTTCGTCAACACCACAATTCAAAGGGGTCAATTCTTCGGTCATTCGGCTTTCACATGCATATGAAGGGACTGAAAATACCATGGCTTGGGTCAGGCGAACCTTAGTTCTCAAGGTGACGTCTTTGCTTTTCAACACTTTAAAGAGGTCTTTTGCGGTAGATTTTTCCAATGCAGTGAGACTTTTGATTTCTTGACTGCTGCTTCCGTAGGTGTTGATTGTGGATCCAAGTAAAATGAAATCCTTGACAATTTCAATCTTTTCTCTCTTTATCTTGATGTTGCTTATTGGTCCAGTTGTGAGGATCTTTGTTTTCTTTATGTTGAAGTGTAATCTGTACTGAAGGCTGTGGTCTTTGATCTTCATCAGTAAGTGCTTCAAGCCCTAATCACTTGCAGCAAGCAAGGTTGTGTCATCTGCATAATGCAGGTTGTTTATGAGTCTTCCTCCAATCCTGATGCCTGTTCTTCTTCATATAGTCCAACTTCTCAGTATTTGCTCAGCATACGGATTGAATAGGTATGGTGAAAGGATACAACCCTGACGCACACCTTTCCTGACTTTAAACCATGCAGTATCCCCTTGTTCTGTTTGAATGACTGACTCATTGGTCCATGTAAAGGTTCTTCATGAGAACAATTAAGTGTTCTGGAATTCCCATTCCTCTCAATGTTATCCATAATTTATTATGATCCACACAGTCAAATGCCTTAGCATAGTCCATAAAACACAGGTAAACATCTTTGCGGCATTCTCTACTTTCATCTAGGATCCATCTCACATCAGCAGTGGTATCCCTGGTTCCATGTCCTCTTCTGAATCTGGCTTGAATTTCTGGAAGTTTCTTGTCGATACACTGCTACAGCCGCTTTTGAATGATCGTCAGCAAAATTTGTTTGCATGTGATATTAATGGTATTGTTCGATAATTTCCTCATTCTGTTGGATCATTTTTCTTGGGAATAGGCATACGTATGGATCTCTCCCAGTTGGTTGGCTAGGTAGCTGTCTTCCAAATCTGTTGGCATAGATGAATGAGCACATCCAGCACTGTGTCCATTTGTTGAAACTTCATTGGTATTCCGTCAGTTCTTGGAGCCATGTTTTTCGCCAGTGCCTTCAGTGCAGCTTGGACTTCGTCCTTCACTACATTTGGCTCCTGATCATATGCTATTTCCTGAAATGATTGAACATTGACCAGCTCTTTTTGGTATAGTGACTCTGTGTATTTCTTCCATCTTCTTTTGATGCTTCCTGCATAATTTAATATTTTCTCTGTAGAATCCTTCAGTATTGCAACTCAAGGCTTGAATTTTTTCTTCAGTTCTTGGCTTAAGAAATGCTAAGAATGTTCTTCCCTTTTGGTTTTCTATCTCCAAATCTTTGCACATGTCATCGTACTTTGTCTCCTCAAGCTACCCTTTGAAATCTTCTGTTCAGCTCTTTTACTTCATTATTTTTCCTTTTGTTTTAACTACTTGGCGTTCAAGAGCAAGTTTCAGAATCTCTTCTGACATCTACTTAGGTCTTTTCTTTCTTCATGTATGATGTACTTGATGTCACCAGTTACCATTTATCTATTGTGTACTTAGTGTTTTTCCATCCCCACCCACCCCTCCCTCATAACCATCAAAGGACAACAAAACAAGTAAGGATGTACCTTAGCAGAGAATTTGAAAAAAAATCTTGCTTTTTTTCCACAATCAGGATTTCCCTTGAATGTTTACAACAGAGATGGTGAGGTGATGACTTTTGAAATTGATTAAAAAAACACAGTTATAAGATAAAAAATTTGAACAGATATAACTTAAAAACAGTTAAATGGCCCTTCTAGAGAAAAAGCTTCTTAACCTTTTTATTGAACCAGTTAACAGAGGTTAACTCTGCTATGGCTATACAGCAAATACATCTTTGAAATTAGGATTCTTTCTAAAGGGGAAGTTAAAGGTACCACAAGCAGTAGACTTTCTCTCTTACACAGCCCCTGTCTCTCTCACACAAATATTACATTTTACTTTTACAAGTATTTTAACAGCACCTTAAGTAAAAAGTTTCTTCAGCCATGTAAATGAAATAAAAATCTTTTGTGATGTTATGATGTAGGGAATTGGGTTTCAGGTTTGTTTTCATGCTTGTGTTGTCAGCTTTTTACTGTGTATAATTATGTTTGCATAATAATGAAGTTGAGAGACTAAAAAAGTTAGTGTTAACATTTAAACTAGGACACTGAAAATAAACTATGAAAAATGACGTATGTTTCCGCAGTGTGAGAATATATAGAAGGAAGAATCCAGGAATCTTTTATAGTGAACCGGAGTTGAAGGAAAGGCTACATCCAGAAGTAAACAATAGAATTTTAACTTTAAAGCTCTTTGCAAACCCAAGGAGATTGTAAAAGAGATCAGGAAGATTCTTGTGACCAGATTAAGGACCGGATATTGAAAGGAGCAAGGTATCAGAGATTAAAAAAAAATAAGTATATTATAATTCTTAAAGCTAGAGTTGAAATACTCAAGAGGCCTAGGAGCATTGAATCCTGTTAGGGCTTTTCATTTCCCTATGCATTTCATAAAGGAAACATTTTATCTGCAAAAGACTTTGGTAGGAAAGGTGTAAAATGCCAAAAAGTTGAAGCCCACATGTCCAAAAGCATTTATTACTTACAATTGGAAGAAAAGAGGAAAATAGGAAAAAAAACAAAATAAAAAAAAAAAATCGTTTTGGCAAAAGGGACACTGGTGAGTGATTTGCTACTGTGTTCTTACTCTTGTTTATGTTATATACTCTTTGATACTTATAACAAATAGACATTTAACCTTTTGACAAAAACTTGATTTAGGCCTTCCACGTATATATGTGTGTGTGTTATGTGTATGTTGTTGTTAGGTGCCGTCGAGTCGCTTCCGACTCATAGCGACCCTATGCACAACAGAACGAAACACGGCCGGGTCCTGCGCCATCCCTACAGTCATTGTTATGCTTGAGCCCACTGTTGCAGCCACTGTGTCAGTCCACCTTGTTGAGGGTCTCCCTCTTTCCGCTGATGCTGTACTTTGCCAAGCATGATATCCTTCTCCAGAGACTGATCCCCCCTGACAACATGTCCAAAGTATATAAGATGCAGTCTCGCCATCTTTGCTTCTAAGGAGCATTCTGGTTGTACTTCTTCCAAGACAGATTTGTTCATTCTTCTGGCGGTCCATGGTATATTCAATATTCTTTGAGAACACCACAATTCAAAGGCATCAATTCTCCGGTCTTCCTTATTCATTGTCCAGCTTTCACATGCATATGATGCGATTGAAAATACCATGGCTTGGGTCAGGTGTACCTTAGTCTTCAAGGTGACGTCTTTGCTCTTCAACACTTTGAAGAGGTCCTTTGCAGCAGATTTGCCCAATGCAGTGCGTCTCTTGATTTCTTGACTGCTGATTCTGTGGCTGTTGATTGTGGATCCAAGTAAAATGAAACCCTTGACAACTTCAATCTTTTCTCCGTTTATCATGATGTTGCCTGTTGGTCCAGTTGTGAGGATTTTTGTTTTCTTTATGTTGAGGTGCATATGTATCTATATTTCTATATATCTGTATTACAGGCGGGGTTTTTTTTCCCAAAAATTAAATGGCACATTTGGGAAGGGAATTTATTTTCATTTTTGATTCAGTTATTTGGTGTGTTATGCATTGCAAAGGCTTTAAAGGTTTTTATTTTTTAAGTCTTTTTATTGTGCTTTAGGTGAAAGTTTATAGCCCAAATTCATTTCTCATTAAAAAATTTATACACAAATTGTTTTGTGACATTGGTTGCAAGTTTTTAAAGGTTTTGGCATAGAAGATCTTTTATATGCTTCTAATATTTGGAAAAGAGATAGTCAAGGAATTCACATAGTTTAAATATTGAGAAATTAATATCCAAGTAATGTACTTGTTTGATAATAAGCTGGAAAAGGTGGGTAGGGGTAGAAATTGTAACATACAAATGAGTAGAGAACTCTACATTCATTTTCAGCTCTTAGCATAAATCTTTAAATCTTAACGCATTGTTACTTTTATTAGTATAAAGAAGTATTACTGTTTTAGCAAGTGGCCATCTAATATGCATCAATTGGTCCGAAACCACCTGGAAGAAAGGAGAATGAAGAACAGCAAAGACATGGGAAATATGAGCCCAAGAGACAGAAAGGGCTACATAAACCAAAGACTCTATCAGCCTGAGACTGGAAGAATTAGATGGTGCCTGGCTACCACCAATGACTGCCCTGACAGGGAATAATACAACAGAGAGTTCCTGATGGAGCGAGAGAAAAGTGGGGTGCAGAACTGAAATTCTAGTAAAAAAACCAGATATAATGGTCTGGCTGAGACTGGAGGGACCTGAGAAGATATGGTCCCCAGACTCTGTTAGCCCAGAACTAAAACCATTCCTGAAGCCAACTCTCCAGACAAAGATTAGACTGGACTATAAAATGATACTGGTGAAGAGTGTGCTTCTTGGCTGAAGTCGATACAGGAGACCGAATGGGCAGCTCCTGCCCAGAGGTGAGATGAGGAGGCAGAAGGGGACAGGAGCTGGTTGAATGGACATGGGAAATACAGAGTGGAGAGGAGGTATGTGCTGTCACATTGTAGGGAGAGCAACTAGGGTCACATAACAGTGGGTGTATAAATTTTTGTATGAGAAACTGACTTGAATTGTAAACTTTCACTTAAAGCACAGTTAAAAAGAAAAAAGTATTACTGTTTATGAAGCTGCCGTTAGCTTAAAAAATAACCCAATCATTTAAGTATTTTCTGTATGCTGTACCAGCAGGTTATAACATTAACTTAATCCATTTAGAAAGTTAATTATCTTTTATTGGCGTAAATTTTTTTTTCTGTGAAATTATTTATAAACATCTTTCTCTGTTGCCCCTTTCAGCCCTTATGCTCATATGGAATCAACCAAAATATTTGCCAAATCTGAATCAAATTAATGATAAAAAATTAAATTTTGTTTGCACATTGCACCTTAGAAATATTTGTATTACTTTGTAATATAATTCTTAAATACGATTTGGCAGATGAGTTTATAATCTAATGTTTTAATCGTAATACTCTAATAAAAAGCTAGTAAAATCAGTATGAATTATAACACGAAGGAATTTTCATCTCGTTAGTTTTTTTGCTATGTGAAGAATAATTGTTACATCAGATTTTGGGGATAGTAACGTGGGGTCACTGTGTGTCTGAATCATCTCGATGGCACCCAGAAACAAGAGCCTTTTTGCACTATGTAAATGCTAGTGGGGATTCTTCTGTCACTAATAAAATGGTTATTGAAATGTAAGAAAAAGTTAATATAATCACACACTCAGTGTCCTTAGAGTACGATTACATCCAAGTGATGAATGCTCTCCCTTTATTGGTGACTAAAGGATTTAATTTTTATAATAATTAAAAAAATCTTTTGTAGTATTTTTGGAAAAATATTTTGATTTGCCCTAGGCTAAACTTCCATAAGAGACTTTAGGAATAGCTATTATTATTTTTATAAGGATCTGGTAAAAGAAATACCTGATACAGTCGTGTTATTGAAGAACTACTGAACAGTACTAAACATTTAGTGTTCTTTAAGCTTGTTTCAAGGAAACCCTGGTGGCATAGTGGTTAAATGCTATGGCTGCAAACCAAAGGGTCGGCAGTTCAAATCCGCCAGGCGCTTCTTGGAAAGTCTGTGGGGCAGATCTAGTCTGTCCTATAGGGTCACTATGAGTCGGAATCAACTCGATGGCACTGGGTTCGGTTTTGTTGGTTTTTAAGCTTGTTTCAAGATTACCTTTCTTGTTGCAAGGAGAATAAGTAAGGAGAATTATATTTTAATTATTAATCTTCTCTTCTTTTGATAGCTCCAGGCCATCAAATCCTATACCATATATCCTAACAAAGTCTATTTTTGTTGAAAGAGTTGAATGAATACTCCTTTAATAACACTCAGTTTCTGATTCAAAATGCTCCAAGTAAGACATTTAAGTTTTGAGTGTTAGAAAGTATTACACAAATTAAAGAATGAATGAGGATAGAGACTTGATTGAATGCAACAACACAGCTAAAGTTTGTAGACTTTCACCTTTGTAACTCCTAGGGGACAGAAAGCAGCAATTCAGTTGGAAAAAGTTGTATGCTCACAGTAGAATTTCACAGATACTTAGTGGGAAGAGAATTTATCTGCAAGGAACTGTAACTCTTTTTTATAATTGCTCAAGATTAGATTATATTTTTAATGTCATCTTTTTTGGCAAGTTTAATTATTACACCTGAGACAAGTTTAATAATGCCCTAGACCATGCTTTGTTTTCTTTTGTGCTTTTTCTAAAGACTAAAGAGAATAAGGGACCAGATTGGCAGCATTGCAATTTAATTTTGTTATATGGGACAATAGCAGGAGAGCTTTTCATCTATAAATGTTGACTGTTTTTTTTTTTTTGCCATAGTTCTTCATGTGGGATCCTCCAAGACATAAACTGAATTGCATTTAAAGGCAACATTTGGAAGAAAGTACATCAGTACTCCTTCTTGTCTAAAAGAGAGAAAGAAAAGGGAAACATAATTTTGACAAATATTGAGACATTCAAACACCAGTGAAATGGAAAAACCTGCAAAATAAAATTCAGCAAATACCTTATACAAAAACAAAGATCTGTGAAAGGTGTTTGTAAAATATTTTGTGATTTAATACTCTTTAAGCCTGCCATAATCATCTGAGGTTGATTTATTCTTAAGAGTTTTTTCATTCCCCTGAACATTTTCAGCTTGTGACAGCTAGTTTCTTAATATCCCAGTTACTGAAAAGGAACTAGGATAGATAGTTCCTTAGCAGTTCTCAGTACTTCTTTATAATTTTTAGAGGAGGAAGGTGACATCTAGGGAACGCTTATTTATGCAGAAAACTGTGCAAGATACTTTATATAATTAACACAATTAATCTTTACCACAACCTGATGAGGTAGCTACTGTCACCTCCATTTTCCAGGAAAGGAAACAGGCTTAGCAAATGTAAGTGATCTAGACCTTAGTAAGAACTGTCATTTTTCTTCAAAACATTTCACTTGTGTTACCTTGTTTGAACCTTACAGCAAATTTATACATGTTTCTGTTTTACAGATGACCAAACTGAGGGCCAGAGAGATAAATAACTTACCAAGGGCATACTTGAATAGTTTTAGGAATCATAAAATCTGAGGGAGATGTGGGCTTACTGTGGAATTATATAAGATGCTCAAGATATTCTTAATGATACTTTATTGGAATTATTCACTTATTAGAACTATCCAGTGACAATTGAATAGATGAGTGATCTGTAACATTAATGGAATGAGACAAGAGGTTGGCCCCAACTAAAAGTAATGGAATAAAACCTTCTTAAATACAGAGAGTCCACAACTTTCAATTTAGTAATCTGATTCAATAAAGGATATATAAATGAAGAAGAAGAATTGATACCTTTGAATTATGGTGTTGGTGAAGAATATTGAATATACCATGGACTGCCAGAAGAACGAACAAATCTGTCTCGGAAGAACTATATCCAGAGTGCTCTTTGGAAGCGAGGATGGTGAGACTTTGTCTCAGTACTTTGTACATGTTATCAGGAGGGGCCAGTCCCTGGAGAAGGACATCATGCTTGGTAAGGTAGTGGGTCAGCAAAAAAAAGGAAGACACTTGACGAGATGGATTGACAAGGTGGCTGCAACAGTGGACGCAAACACAGCAATGATTGTGAGGATGGTGCAGGGCTGGGCAGTGTTTTCTGTTGTGCATAGGGTTGCTGACTTGACGGCAGTTAACAACAATGAAGATGTTTATTGCAATGTTATTTTTAATAGTTAAAAATCAGAATTAGTCTGGAACAAGGAATGGTTAAATAAAGTAGATGTATCCACTTGATGAGATATTATATAGCCAATAACATGACAGATACAAACACTCTAATAACATGGAAAATATGGTATGTGTGGAGCAAAGGAAAGCAGAATACAAACTGTTACGTTTATATCAGTTACAATCATGTAAAAATTAAGTGTCATGGATTGAATTGTGTTCCCCAAAAATGTGTGTATCAGTTTGGCTGGGCCATGATTCCTGGTATTTTGTGATTGTCCACCATTTTGTCATCTGATGTTATTTTCCTATGTGTTGTAAATCCAGCCTCTATGATGTTATGATGTCCTATAGGGTCGAAGGCACTGGGTTATGATGTTAATGAAGGGGGATGGGTGGCAGTTGTGTTGATGAGGCAGCACTCAGTCCACAGGATTGGATTGTGCCTTGAGCCCATTTCTTTTGGGATATAAAAGAGAGAAGCGAGCAGAGAGATATGGGGACCTCATACCACCAACAGCAGTGCCGGGAGCAGACTGCGTCCTTTGGACCTGGGGTTCCTGTGCAGTGAAGCTCCCAGATGAGGGGAAGATTGAGGACAAGGACTTTCCTCCAGAGCTCACAGGGAGAAAGCCTTCCCCTGGAGCTGATGCCTTGAATTTGGACTTCTAGCCTACTTTACTGTGAGGAAATAAATTTCTCTTTTTTAAAGTTATCTACTTGTGGTATTTCTGTTATAGCAATGCTAAATAACTAAGACATTAAGTATTGATAAAAATTGGAAGAGAACATGAATAAGTGAAAAGTTTAGTTGAATGGTGAGCTTATGGTGAACTTTTATGTAGGATTTTATTAATGTTGCTATAATATTTGTGTGATTAAAAAAAAATTGAACAACATAATGAGAGAGTATATTCATTACAACAAGATGATATAAACAGACCCAGTGGACTTTAAATATGCAAAATGTTATAATGATGCTTAAAAGAAACGTCTCCTTGGAAATAATTAGGAAAAAAATGCAATTTCCAAAATGTTTTCTTTCAGCAATTTGTTTTCTTGCAAAGGAAGTTAAAGTGTGTATAAACTAATAACAGAATCTTGGACTTACTAGTAACAAGAAGGATACAGATTGCTGTCCTAGTTGAACCATTAGCAGTAGCTGTGAGAAATTGTCTCAAATGATATGACATAAACATTAGTATATTCTGTATCGGTAGAAACGTGCTCCCTGTGGTTGTATTAAATTAAATCTGCAAATACTTGCAAACAATTTGATTAGCAATTTTCTGTGGTCATTAAACAATTGGATTCTTAATCTTACAGGTTTTGGTAAAGGCCAGTTCTTAATCGTTTAGGAATATCTAATGATGAGATTTGCAGTTTATTCTTATACATCTTAATGGCACAGGGCCTCACGTGTCACTGTCAGAAATGTAGGAACTTCCTTCAGCTGGTGTCTCTGCAGTTTAAAAGCACTCATTTACCCAGAAATCGTAGCTTAAAGAGAGCTTTAAGATGAACTCTTTTCCCTGTGATTGTGGTGTGATCCTCCCGGGCTGTAGTGGCTTAGCTATGGTGATTGCCCCATGTTATTTCTTGGCCGGTGCCTGTCTTGAGCAGAACTGAAACACCATTGCTTTCCTCTAGGACTTGTGTTCTTTTAGCATATAAGAAGCCTACTTGTGATAATGTGCTAATATTATAATTAAAAAAAACATGTATTGAAGATCATGTGGTTAATGGTGGCTGTTCTTTCCCGACAGTGTTGGGAGAAGGATTGGTGAAGGGAGACGGTGCCTTTCGGGCAGTGCTTTGCTGCATGCAGCTGAAAGGAAAGCTCCAGCCTGTGTCCAGCATTCTTGCCAAGTCACTGACAGGAGAGTCCCTGGTACATTGATGAGTTCTATTTTGCATGCCTGAAAATGGATTCATAATGGACTCCTTAGACATACTGTGGGAAAAGATAGTGTGCGTTTTTCCTCTTAGCTCCTCCTGTTAGAAATCAAAGTACTTGAGTGTCTTGAGATACTCATTTCTCATTAACAAACAGATATTTAACCACTGGATTCTTGTAGTTTGTGGGAATTACAGGGACTTTAAAAAAATCTGAAGGTATTTCAAATAATTCAATGATCTTTAAAGATATAATTTAATAGAGCTTGAAAATATTTTCAGCTTTACTAATATGGATATGATCTTACAGGATTCTGAAATTCAGCCATTTATTTCATATAATGTTTTAAATATATTTAAACTAAGAATTGCTTTTGTTTCTGAAGATGATATTCCCATAAGTTAACATTCATGACCAGTAATTCTGATGGAATTACTTATCTACATAGTTCTATCCAAATTTGGGATAATTTTTTAAGTACAGCATTTAATTTTCTAGAGGTTTTTTTTTTTTTTTTGAGATAATTGAAAGAATACTTTTTGGAATTTTAGAGTTGGTAATTTACAGAAGCTGGTAGAAAATAGATATTACAACCTTTTTCACCAGTTGGTAACTGTCATTAAGTTTGCCGATATTTTTTGGGAATCATCATGAAAAACAGTGAAGGCAAGGAAGTAATGTGTCTATAGACTTTGCTATACAGCATTAACTGCCTGTTATTCTGAATTGATCTAAATTGTGAAAATGTAGATCTAACTTGTGTTTTTACTGCAGATAAACATTTGGTCAAAAATGTGGAAATTAGTAAAATACCTGTTATATTTGCTGAGTATAATATGTTGATTCATCTCAAAGGGTAATTTAGTCATCTTCTAAGGGATTATTGTGTAGAGAATTGTTTGATTGGTTTAGTAATGTCTTGATTTCACTAACTTACAAACGAATTTAAAAGCTAAAATGTATTATTAATACAGTATAGTAAAATTAGATACTTAGTTCTAGATAGATGGTAAAGACTATATCTTTTCTTTGTTAAGATAATTCTATCCTTAAGGACTTTTCTATAACTGGTAAGCATATTACAATTTTATCTGTTGGGTTTTTAAATTTAAAACTAATAAGAATTGCTTTTAAATCTCAAGTGAAATATGAATTTCAAAAAAATAAATATTTTGTATATTTTCCTTCAAAACTTTATTAATGAACATCTTTAAAGTGCTATACTCCTTTTTTGTGAGTCTCTCTGCGTCATGGTTAACTATTTGAATTCATCATTTTGCAAATATAAACCCATCAGTCTTAGGGAAAAAAGGTTACAAAAAGTTTTAGGTTTTTTTTTTCTCTTCACTTATCCTGTCTTGTTCTACAGTGATATCAGTTGTGATTATTTGTTGAATTAATTTTCAACTCTTATGTAAGGTGAATGAGTGTTTTTACTTATCAGAAAAGGTACACTGTATAGTTTGTCCTGTTAATCTTTAACTTTTTTTTATACATGAGTAGATTTATTATCACTGTTAATGATAGTAGGGATGGTAGTAGAGATAGCATTGTTTTTTACAAACTTCAGAAACAGCTGAGGAATTGAGGTAAGTCTCCAGTAGTAAACTAATATACTGATGGGTTTTTCTCTTTTTTTATTCATCCATTCAGAATGGGATGGTAACAAAAGATTTAACAAGACTAAAAACACTTCTCACAGAAACAGAGGTAAGACTATTTCAGTGCATCTGTTTGGAAAGAGTTTACCTCAATCTGCCTAGTAAGCGTTCTCTATTAAAATTTGGAAAATCATTGTGGCACCAACCAAGAAGGCATGGCTATGGCGGGGGAGGGTAGTGAGAACTTCCTGACCTTTTCCTGAACGCAGGTTGGTCCCATCCTGGGAACTTTGCTCTTCTCATGTCTCCTCTACATCTCAGGTTTTCTGCCCCTAATTTTTTTTTTTTTTTAATAATATTTCATTGTGTTTAAGGTAAACAGCAAAGTTCCACAGCAAATTAGGTTCCCATTTAACAGTTTCTACACAAATTATTCAGTGATATTGGTTACGTTTTTTCACAGTGAGTCATCATTCTCATTCACTCCATTCTGGTTGTACCATTTCTAGTACTGTAGTTTCCCTGCCCCCTTACCTTTTCGTCTTTGCTTTAGAGTAATTTTTGACCATTTGGTCTCATGTAGATGATTTTTTAAAGGAGCTTGCTACTCACACTGTTCCTAATTCTTGTTAGTTATCTCTGGCCAACAAATGGATGGTTGGGAAACTTTGGTTATTAACTACTTGTGGCTATTAGAAAATTGCTGTCATTAGATATGAGCTACTCCACAAGCCTTCTATATTTTTTAAATTAACTAAAGAAAGTTTGATTGAGGGCAGTTTTTAGGAGTTGGAAATCATGTGCTCCAGTGCCGCACTTGGGCACATGGAAGGCAGGGACAACAGAAGCCTATAAAGGCCCATAGATTTGTAAGTCTGAAGTTTCTATACCTCATACAGGCTTATACACATATTTTTGTTTAGATGTCCTATTTTGAAAATACCCTTTTGTCGGCTTTTATTACAAATGGGTGCCCGTGTAAAGTAGTTGATTGATTAATTGGTTTATTTATTTAAGAATTGAGCACGTACTATGTGCTCAATTCTGAGCTACAGCACTGAACGAGACACCCTTGGTCCTTGTCCTCTGGGAACTTAGAATCTTGAGGAGGAGTCAGACAACAAATAAACAACTAAAGGCATAATTCAAATTGAGGTAAGCGTTAGGAAGGTCAAAAGCTTTCTGCGATAGAAAAATAACTTTGAATTGGGTGGTCAGGACCGGGACAGCTAAGCCAAGAGCTGAGAGTTGAGAAGGTGTGTCCTTCGGAGAGGGAGGAGAGAGAGCACTGCAGGCAGGCGGTGAGGGGCAGGCGGTGATCCGGGGGCGCAGACCTGACCTCCTGTCAAGTGCATTCTCATTCCAAATCTAATACCTCACAGCCCGCACCAGCAGACAAGTGAGCGAAGGAGACGGCCGCTGTGGATTACTACACAAGCTGGACAAAGCCACTTTGTTTTGCTACTATGAGTTTTTTTTTTTTTTTTTAAAGTATGGGTATTGTGATTTACTGAGGACCAGTAAGCTCTATTTAACTTCAAAGCTATTTCCTTTCTTACATATACGTAGTCTTTAATTTCAAAGGAGTGAAGGAAGATAATTATGAATGTTTTTAGACAATTTTTTATGGAATATAAAATAAAATGACCTTTCATTTTATTGAGATTTTGGCTTTGTTCTTCTCTTTTATTGAATTAGTTGAATTATTACCTTTACATCTGATCGTCACAAACAATTCAAAAATCTTGTTTTTTATATTTCTAGCGTTGCAGTGGTTGCAACAATGGGCTCAATCATAGCAACGATTGTGAGGATGGTGCAGGACCGGGCATTGTTTCATTCTGTTGTGTGTAGAGTCGCTATGAGTCAGAACCCACTTAACATCACCTAACAACAACAAGGGCAGAAATATCACTTGATTCTTACTTTGTGACTATGCTTTTGGAAGAAGTGACTTAAGTTTTGTTAGTGATTTCCTTTTTCTGTAGCCAGAATAGGTTTCTTTTTTGTTAGTGAACTAGTATTATTAAAAAAAAAAAATCCATCTAGAAAAAGCTAACAAACAATACCACTTCTGTTTATTATTGTATGTGACACATTTAAAAATAGTAACAATTTGTTAAAGATTGAGCTGAGCTAGCATTTAACTTGTGAACTCTACTGGATTAGGATAAAGACATGGAAGAAAAGGCTGATTAATAAAATCATTAATTATCATTTGGTAAAATATAAAGTATCTTAATAAATAGATTTGACTGTGAATTTATGAGAATTCTAACAGTATGATGTTTGGCCACTTTCCTTGATGGCATCAGTAAAATGGAAGAACATAAGCTAATTGATACTGCCTTCAGTTCAGAACTAAACAGAAAAAACTCAAACATGCAAACAAAAAAAATCACCTTGCAACCTAAAAACCACAGTAGCCAAATAGTCAGCCTAGACACAGATTTCCCTTCTGAGGAGGGTGTGCTGTAGCCAGATGCCCACCAGCCTGAGAACTGCAGTGTCAGCACGGACACTCAGCACATTCGCTGATGGGCTCGCATGCTGCCCTTGCAAAACATAAATGTGTTTTTCTCTTCCAGCAATTACAAATGTTTGAGGCTTTATTTTCTGAGCCAAACATTTTATTCCCATTTTTTTCCCTTGAAGACTGGTTAAATTTATTTCCCGAAGTTTTTAAGAAGAGATACTTTAAGCTTTTCATACTTGAAGTGAATTTTTAGCTTTCGTATTTATGTAAATGTAATCATATTTTAAGGGCTAGTGTGGGACTATGACACTTAGACTTTGCTTTAGAATTTAAAGAGATATTTTAACGAATCTCTTTAGCGAGGTATAGAATCCTTGTAACATGAACAGTTACTCCTGATATGTTAGCTTATATATTCTTATATTCAGTACCTCATTTTACGAAAAGAATGGGTTATGTTTTAGCAATTTACTGGTAGGTAGTTTGAGGGAGAATCAGAAGGTTTTCCTGTAGAAACAATGTTACAGAGATTTAGTTCGAGCTGAACGATGTATAGTTCGTTTCAGTTATACCCCAATAGCATTTATATTATATTCGGTTCAACATTTCCTGAGCTCCTGTGCTATGCAAGGTTCTGTGGGTTTTGGAAAGATGAGACTGATGTCAGTGAAAAGCAGTCTGGTGGGACAGTCAGACATGCACGTAGCTAATGCTGACCGTAGCCCAGCCTGTAGCCAGTAAGTGCTGTAGTGGAAGTACAAGTAGGGGAAGGAAGGATTAACACTCTGGGGGTGGGACAGGGAACCAGGGAAGCAGGAGTGTGGGAACTGAGTTTTAAAGGATGGGGCCAGCTAATCAAACCACCCGGAGGTGACTTGGTACCAAGCCGGCTGGTTCAGGGTTAGATAAGACACATGGTAATAAGGACCAAACCAGCACTGTGGCAGTGGGAGTAGAGAGTAGGAGACAGATAGGAGAGAAGAGGGAAGAGTTAAAGATGACTTAGAAAATTTTAGCCTGGCTATCTTTGGGGAAGATAAATCCATTAATTTGAGATAAAGATCAGTGGAGGAGAACCAGGTCTGGGGTAAAGTTGATCCCTTCTGTTTTAGGCATCCTGTGTTTGAAGTAAAAAAAAACTTGGGGAATATTCATGCATTCAGTAAACATTTTCTGAGCACCTTTTACGTGCTAGATACTCTGCTTTGTGGGAGAATGCATAAAGGAATTTACAGGCTGTTGTTAACAATAGCCCTGCATCCTAAGAATAACCCAGCATTTAAAGTGCTATAGCCAGCACTCAGCTGAAATGGGGGGCTGGGTATGGAGCTTAGGGCAAAGTTAGAGCCGAAGGGGCAGACCAAGGATTCGTCTGTAATGAGGGAGTTGAGAAAACCAGGAAGTTAGACTGAGTGGATCCCCAGCAGTGGGCCCCATTGTGGGCAAAGCATTAATTCCAGAGTGAGGGGGACTTGGTAGGAAGTGCTCCCAGGCCCTGAAACGCTGGTGCCCCCCCATTCTCTGGATGAGAAAAGGCACCTGTCTAGTCAGTCATTCTCTAGGTGTTCTGAAGAGGAAAGAGTGGAAGAAAAATGGGTGGAAGGTGCTACCTTTATAGGGTTCAGGACTGGGGACTATAGATGCCTTTTCTCTTACCAGGTGATTTTTATGTAGGGGATCTCTTTCAGTTTTTTATCGAGGGGTACACAAGTTTCTGTTTTCCATATTTAACTATAGTATAACATAAACCCAAGAGCAAAAAAAAAAAATCATTTGCAACAAATTTATGTTCATTAAAATTTTCTAAGTATGCATACGCCACAGTTTGTTTTTTTTTTTATGTTGAAAATGTCCAAGTTAAATTCAGCATCAGCAACAGTAGTTCTGATTTTAAAAATGTGTTTCATTTGAAAAATTGCAGACAGCAACGAGTAACGTCCTCTCTGGATATCACGTGGAAGACTTAGAAGAGGGTACGTACAAACTCTGTGTAACTTTTTGTAGCTGTGATTTCAGGCTCTGCTTTTTAACTGGTTACTACTGGGAGGAAATGTACAGAGTTAGAGAAGATATAAATGGAGATAGGAGAGAATATTAAAAAAATAGTTTTAAGAAATAAGGTGCAGATGAAAACAATTTTCGTATTGGCCCTTTTTCAGAGAATAAAGGAGTAATGGAGGTAGTAGGCACTTAGACGTCATCTACTTCATCTTGCCTCCATGTAAGACTACATTTAAACTCTGTCCTCAGCAATCTGTAGAGGAAGAATACTTTCTCATCTCTTTTATCCCGGGCTAGTACAACTTTTTGAAGTTCCGGTCTGTAAGCTGAGTTGTTCCTGTTACAGTTAAAGTTCATGATCTTCCCTTCTCTTGCTGGGGGAAAGGAAGAGAGACCAACATTCATTGAGTGCTTGCTAAATGCCGTAGTGGCTTTCACGTAAATGTGCCTGGTTTCTTAGACCTGTTCTCCATCTTATTATAAGTGATGAAGCTGACACTTGCTAAGGTCCAGTAATTTGCCCAGAGTCACACAGCAAATAAAAGTTGAAGAGTAAAGCTGAATATCTTTTTTTCTTTTTCCACAGTGACTTGTGAGAAAATAGGAAATGACTGTGAGGTTTCTGAAAACTTGTCCTTGCTCAGGCTTTATAGCACTAGGCTTTTTTCTCTCTTAGCCCATATTTATTTTCCTGGGCTTATTTGGAAACTGTTATACAAACAAATCAAAGCCTATAGTATTCAGAAGTAAACAAACATCATTTTTTAGCTCTAGTCTCAGATTTCAACTTTTTGAAGTTTATTTAACAGTTATCAAAAAGGAGTACTTTTTACAATAAACTTGTGTCAGACAAATCATAAGGAACATGGATGATAACGTGGGATTTCTTCTTATTTGGTATTGGAATTATACAAGGTTTTCTTCCAGGATACAATAATTTTTTTATTCCTTAAGAGGTTCCTAGTAGAGACACATACAATGCTTAAGAAATGACAGGCATGCTGACATTACCCCTTCAGTTGTCAGGGAAGAGACTGCTGTGGAAGTATGTCCACCAGTTGCTGGGATAGAGTCAGGGTTATGACCTTCATTTAACTGCTGGGTAACTGCTTCTTCAGTGATTTCTAAGTTTCAAATATTTAATTGATTTAACTTGATTGTTAGATGACTTTTTTTGGTAGGGGCAAGTATGTCATGTCCTTTTTTTATATCATCTGGAATGATGTGTGTGGAGGCATTATACTATTTCTTACACATTAAAATATCCAAATCACTAGCAAGCCTCAAATGATAAGACTATATCCTGATTACTCTCTAGGATCTTGTAATGGTTGGCATTTCCGCCCACCACCTAGGGGAATCACAAGCAGCGAGGAATATACTTTGTGTAAAAGGTAACGTGAATTTTTTTCTTAAACCAATGACACGTCTTTGTTCAAAGGATAGATAATTTTCCTTTACTTTTTGAAAAGTAGTTAATTCAAATTCACTATGGAACCTTGGTGGTACAGTGGTAAAAGTGATTGACCGCTAGCCAAAAAGTCAGTGGTTCAAAACTACCAGCGGCATCTAGGGAGAAAGATGTGGCAGTCTGTTTCTGTAGAGATTTATAGCCTTGGAAACCTTGTGGGGTCACTATGATCGGAATCGACTCGATGGCGGTGGATTTGGTTTTTTTAATATGTGAAGGAAGGAAAAATAAACTGTAAGATGAGTAAAATAGTTTATTTTCAGTTTAAAACAGAAGCCATCTGGTCATTATCATTAAATAATAAAAGTCAAAAGTCAAAACCGTATTAATGAGCTTTCTTATAATTAACAAACAACAGTGGCCTAGATGGAGGTTATTAAGACTTTGTTTAGAAGTCTTTTATAATACCAATTTTTTTATTATGGCTGAACTGAATTGCTGGTCTCTAGTTTATGTGAAATTTACCTAGGTTATGGTGATCAAAATTGAAATTACCTTATACATAAAACGTTGTTGTTGTTGTTGTCAGGTGCTGTCAAGTCACTTCCAACTCATAGCAACCCTATAGGACAGAGTAGAACTGCCTCATAGAGTTTTCAAGGAGCGCCTGGTGTGTTTGAGCTGCCGACCTTTTGGGTAGCAGCTGTGCTCATGACCACCACGCTGCCAGGCTTCGTACATAAAATAATGTTAAATTATTTTAGTATGTTTTCTGAAAAAAAGAAAATAATATTATCTTCATGTGATCCTGATGGAAAATTCATGAATAATTTATGTCTGAATGGCTAACTTTTAAAATGTAATAATTATGTATTAATGTGGAAAGAATTAGCAAGGTCACATTGAAAAAGATGAGCTTTTCAGTTCTTTTTATAAGAAACAGTAACTAGTGGGGTTTCTGATATATGTTGTTATTACTCTAGTTACATTTGATAGTTAAGGAAACTTGATATGTAGTTTTGATGACTGAAAAGTCAAGATGTTCAATTTGATTTTGTAGGAGAAACGAGGAAACTGGTAAAATTTGAAAATCCTGGTAAAAAAAATTATTTTCTTTTTTCCTATCTTGTTGGAGAGGTAGAACACAATCCTGTGATAAGGAAATATGAGAAAATTTACTGTCCATGTTAGAATATAAAACCTTTAATTTTTTGGGAAGTAATTTAAAGCAATGCAATAGAAGGACAAATATTTGGCTTGTTAAGACGTACATAAGAGAAACGTAAAAACTTGACTTTGAATGTTTTCTGAAGTACAAGAGAACTTAATAAAGAGTGTAATTTAACTTCAAGACTTTGTGAATCATCAGGAAAAGCTTTAAAAACACTCATGTTTTCAAGTATGGTGACTCATTTGATAATTTATGTTGTGCTGTGGTTCATTTTGTATTTCTTACTATCCATATTTTTTCCAATTGAAAAGTTGTCTTTAATATAACATCTCTCATTTTAGTTTTGCAATTTAGAGTTTAATTTTATCTTTCGGGATCTTTCACAATTTATTGTTTTCATTGATTTTAAAAACTTTTGTCCCCTAGTTATAAGGGTATTAAATTTTTTAAATTATTGATTAAAATCCTTTATTTTTATCTGTTTTTGACCACCAAGTTGAACACATTTCCTGAGCTTTGAGAAATAATTAGCTCTGTATCCTATAAAATGAAAATTTATGAATTTATTCATCAAACAGTTGACTAATAAACCATGGCTTTGTAACATAAAACTTTTACTCTAAATTTATTTAAAATTTCAAACATTTAATATAGTCCAGTATTTTCAATGAAATATAGGTAATAGTAATATAGAAAGGGATGAAAGCATTAAGTTTGAAGATTTAAAGTAGAAATGTTAAAAAAATGACAATTGAATGATATAGTAAATTTTTTTTTTCAGAATAAAATTTCCAGTATATAGAAAATTTTCTGTAGGTTATATCATTTTGGGAAGTAGAGTATACCTGTGTTTGAGCAGCTAAGCCACTTGATGTCAGTGTTGCTTTAGAAAAATTCTGTTCTAAGAGGAATAGTCTAATAACCCAAACCAAACCCAACCCACTGCTGTTGAGTTGATTCTGACTCATAGCGACCCTATAGGACAGAGTAGAACTGCCCACATAGAGTTTCCAAGGAGTACCTGGTGGATTTGAACTGCTGACCTTTTGGTTAGCAGCCGTAGCTCTTAACCACTACGACACCAGGGTTTCCAGTTGTCTAATAGATTGGTTATATCACAAAGGAAGATGAGTACTTTTTCAACGCCAATTTTGGGGGAGGGTCATGAATATGTTATGCTTTAGGATCCTGTTATTCCAGTGAAAGAAATCAGTGGGTATGGGGGAGTGTTGTTCTTGACTAACTGTTGTAAATGTTCTCTAAACCACTTCTCCCTCCTTGGTACATTAAAAAAAAAAAAAATTTTTTTTTTTTTTGGTACATTACAGTGTAATAAATAGGACTTTTCAGGAGATGATGTTTTGCTTTTGTTATGGAAGAATCAGAGGGAAAATGCTGGAAGTTTATCTTTTAAATGGTTCAGCAAAGCCCATGATAAAACAGTCTTTCCTATTCTACTTAGATTTTTAGAGCAAGGAATCTGTAGGTATGGTGCCCAGTGTACTTCAGCACATTCCCAGGAAGAACTAGCAGAATGGCAGAAAAGATATGCTTCACGGTTGATAAAATTGAAACAACAAAATGAGAATAAACAGCTCTCAGGCAGTTACATGGAAACCTTGATAGAAAAGTGGATGAATTCATTATCTCCAGAGAAAGTGGTGAGGAAAATAAACTATATTTTGTTTGTTTTGAACAATGAACTTGCTTGAATCTTGACTTTATTATGTGCTCTGTTTTGGTTGCTTTTCTTATCCTGTGTAGGAAGAACTTGATTCTTGGTAAAATGGTGTTTTTAATAGCTAATGTAGACCCATTTGTTAAAATAAAGAGCAGAACTAAACCATTTGCTTGGAGGTTTGCAGTTATTGAATTAACTTCTCTTCATTCAGAGTGTTTTGACTCATTTGGGGAGGGGGTTACTTATTTTTTAATGTTTCTTGTTTTAGATTTATTTTTTTCTTATAAAAATAGCTGAAAATGAGTGTATAAAATACATTGTCAAACATGTCCATCACATCTTTAGTGTTGACATCTGTTTATCATGCTGATAGTTTTTGTTTGCGCTTTTCGCAGTAAAAACTTCACACTGATCACTCTCTGTTTTCAGCTCAGTGAGTGTATAGAAGGAGTAAAGGTAGAACATAATCCGGATCTGTCGGTCACTGTCAACACCAAAAAGTCGCATCAGACGTGGACCTTTGCTCTCACTTGTAAGGTACGAATTTGGTGCCAATTAAATTATGGTAAATGTTGTTCAATTTTCTGTAAACTTTTTTGGACCTTTAAAGCTCTGTGTTAAAAGAGCATTGGTAATGTTTTAATCTAAGTACATTTTATGTACTTATTCTGCTAAAGTGCATTTCTGCTTTCAGATCATTAAAAGGACAGTTTTTTTTTAGACTTTGACATAAGATCTTTGTAGCTGTTTAGGATACTTATTTATTTATTAATGAGTTTTTTGTCACATTGTTTTCCAGACTTGGAGCATAGGATGGGGTTCATGGCCTATAACTAAAAATTGAATTGTTTAATCTGGCAGTTCTAAGATGCTTACATAATGACATCTTGTTTTTATATTTGATGAAATCATAAATTCTATAATAATGGATTTTTAGTACAAGAGACATTTTCTGCAGTGTTTGCCATCTTAAATTATAATGTTCCAATTTAAGAAGGAAACTAAGTCAAAAATTTCTGTGAACACGTGCAGTGGATGTTTTGTGTACCTTTTAACGGCATTTCTTCCACTGTACCGTTTGTATCTCGGGATGAAAATCTGGGAACTGTTAGCTTCAGCCTTGAACCCAACCCAGTGCCTTCTGAGGTAACTGCCCTATGAAGACTTCCTGAGGCTAGATAAAACTTTTTTAGGCTAAGGCATGGAAAGTTAGAGGTCTATAGTCATTCAGGATGATAGTTTTTGCCACAAGAAAAGATGACCATGTCCCAGAAAGCAAGGAGGCTAGTAATGTGTTATAAATATATCACTATAACAACTGGTTTTTCTTAACCATTCTGATTTTTTAAAAAATGATTTATGCATACAACTTGTATTTTTAACATTATTTTAGAGGCATGGGTAAAATAAAAGTCCCTTATGGAAATATTTTCGTTAAAGAGCCCAATTACAATTGGATTTTCACCCCCTTTGTACTCAATGAATTATTTTAACTTCCTTGTAGCCTGCAAGAATGCTGTATCGTGTAGCGTTGCTTTATGATGCTCATCGTCCTCATTTTAGTATCATTGCAATATCTGCCGGAGATAGTACTACCCAGGTATCACAAGAAGTCCCAGAAAACTGTCAAGAATGGATAGGAGGAAAGATGACCCAAAATGGATTAGATCATTACGTGTATAAAGTCGGGATAGCATTTAACACAGAAATATTTGGAACTTTTCGCCAAACCATAGTTTTCGACTTTGGATTAGAACCAGTACTCATGCAAAGAGTAATGATTGATGCAGCTTCTACAGAAGGTAAGATTTAGAATTTTTTCCCCTGATACGATGTATTAAGAGGCACTTTAATAGCAACCTAATGTTAAAAGATATGTATCGGCCCCTAAGCAGTCCAAGAATAGGGAGGGAATGAAAAAAAGGAAAAAATCCCAAGTTAATTGACTCATTTACTATGTAATAACCTTAGAATGGTTCACATCATCATACAGTCATTAGGCAGAGCTTGCTTTGAGGTTTCCCAGACGTGCATGAGTAGATGATCGGGTCTGCTGTGATCTACCAACTTCATTTTCAAAGTATGATGATTTTAACACAGTAACACCTTTCATTGTTAGTTTGGGTAGAATATCATTTTAATGGTAATTATAACTACAACGACAATGTCTGTTTCCAGGTCCTGTTACTTTTCATATTAACTTTGCTGATATAAGAACATTAGCTCTGAATGAAAAGTCCTGTATAAAAGCCTTTATAAGTCAGTTTTGTACATTCGCCAGTGTAAAGGAAACCAGGGTGCCTTATTAGGACCTGCTCTGTGCTCTTGGAAAGAGGTATCTCAGTGCGACATGTAAGCATCTGTAAAAGTTGATGAATTACTTTGTACATTGTCATATTGACTACACCCAAAATTTATGCCAAGACCCAACAGGATGAGGAAATGGCTTGTTAGCCTGCATTTCTTTGGCTCTTAGTTAGATTTATAGGCGTTTTATTTTATTTAACACTTATATATTTAACAAACACTTTGTGTAGCAGAGCTGTATGAACTAGCTGTTGTATTGACTATAAGTAACCATAGTGTGGAAGTCATTTTCATTATGCACCAGTACCCCGTTAAAAGAACCCAGGAGTTGTTTTTTTCCTGAGCAAATGCTATTATTATTGTACATAGCGAGTAGGTGGAACTGCTTCTCTCTGTCTCTTTACTTAAGCTGCTAGTAAGGTTAAAACAACATTTGTGCTCAAATTTAACAGTTAAGTAATGCCTTGTATGTGTGTTGATATCTATCACCCAGACTACATTTTATCCTTATTTTCTACTTCCTTCAATTGCTTTTATCTGTTCTTGTTCTGTCGTATGTATTTGTCACCATCTCAGTACTATTTGGAATGAGAATAAATTAATTTCCATAGCCAGAAAGGATAGTTGCAAAATAAAAATAAAATATTTGGCTTGTGTCTACTAGTGTAGGAGCTGGCAGATATTTTCTGCAGAGGGCCCTAAAGTAAATATTTTAGGCTTTACAGTGCAGATAGCCTCTTTTGCATCAGCCCAGCTCTGCATTGTAATGTGAAAGCAGCCATAGTAATATGTAAACAAGTGGGTGTTACTGTGTTCCAATAAAACTTTATTTACGGAAACAGGCAATGGACTGGATTTGGCTGTCTAGTTTGGCTGTCCCTATACTAGTCAGTTGTTTTTAGGGACTAGAACTTAAGAACTAATAGGAATCACTTTTTTGAAAAAATACGGTGGTTTAAAACATAGAGACCACGATGCATCCCCTGCTTTCAAATATAAAGTGTGAAAGGATGTTCTTGGCTTATATGTGGGTTGTGTTTTCAAAGGCTGCTTTTGAATTGGTGGTTTGTAACCCATGACTCATTTTTGCATAGAAATAAGTTTGCAGATGTTGTTAAGAATCCAGACTAATTAATAAAAGCCTATTAATATAAAATGTAAATGTTTTATGAAATAAAAAGGAAAAAATAGTACTATTAAAATACAGATTATATGAAGGAATGTAGGGATGAAAAGGTCTTTAGGGCAGTTCCATGGGTTTGAGAAGATTGAGGGTACTTTGACAACTTTTGCCTGAGATATGTATGTGTGAGATATGTATTGGAGAAGTAGAGCGGTGGAATCCTGATTTTTTGATTATTACCTTTGTGACCTTGGGCAAAGTACTTCACATCTGTGAGCTTCACGTGGGAGCATCTGCAAAATGGGGATGGTAATGTCTGTCTTAGAGAATTATTGTGAGAACTAGAAATAAGCCTCTGCACAGCACCAGGCGCACTATAGGCATCTAATAGATGGTAGCTATTATTTTTAAAATTAGCTATGGTTAGGATAATTTCTGGCTTACAAACAGAATGAAAAGTAGGAAAAGAGAGGGAGGGTTTTTTTGGTTTGGTTTCCTTTCCCACAATTAGTGGGCAAGGATTGGAAAGCAGATTAAAGTGATTTTTACAAGTGAATGAGGTTAAAGTGAATATATAAGAATGAGGAAGATTTCCCCAAAATCAATGAATTTAATTGATTTTGGGAAAGGGAGGATGGTGGTGTACGCCTGATCTTGAGAAGGAAGGGAAGAGGTAAGGAGGTTAAGAGATATCAGCTACTTCCTTGAACAGACTAGGAACGTTCTTCGATAGTTTTCAATCATCATTTTCCTAAGGAAAAGGGAAGTGGGGTACTGGTAGGAAAGTTCCACGATCTGTATATATGTACCAGACACAATTCAATTAATACTTGTTTAGTACTTAACTGTGTTGATCCTACGTTAGGTCCATAGAGGAGTCAAGTGTGAGAAATACATAGTTACTGTATTCAAGCCAAGTACACATATGACTTACAGCAGAGTATAAGGTAAGCCTTAGGAACAGTACAAAGGAAACGATCTGGCCATACAAGGGAGGGAGATACTAAGTTCAGTTATGTTGTTATTGTTAGGTGCTGTCAAGTCAATTTGACTCATAACGACCGCATGTGACTGATAGAGTAGAGCTGCTCCACTGGGTTTTTTAGGCTGTAATCTTTATAGGAGCAGATCGCCAGGTCTTTGTCACGTAGTGCAGCTGGGTGGGTTTGAACTGCCACCTTTTCAGTTAGTAGCTGAGTGCTTAACTTCTGTACCAGTAAAAATTCAGTTTTAAAAAAAGAAAAAAAATTTTAGTTCAGTTATGAAAAAAAAAAAAGAAAAAAAATTTTTTTTTTTAATCATTAAATAGTAAAGATAACATTGCAGTTAAGTTTAACAGAGGAAAAAGATTTCAACATAATGGACCAGTGGGATGGTAGTGGTGGGAGGAAGAGAGATTGGAGTTTGCTCTGTGTATTTCTATAATGGACAAATTGTTGACTAGGACAACTGGGGCATGTAAGAGGAGCAGTAATTATTGTTGGAGCAGCATAGAAGGTGACTGGTAGAGGGCACAGTGGGGGTGAATGTTGAGACTCTTTGGAGGAAGGGCAGAAAGCCAGAGTGAAGCTTTTGTATCCATTTTGGTATTGTGGAGTTGATGGTTTGGAGCAACCCTGAAAGTTTTTGAACTGCTTACAGAGCTGGCTCAAAATGTTTTAGGAAGATTAGCCTGGCTGTAATGAATGGGATGAACTGAGGTGGGAAAAGAGTTAGTTGTGTGTTGAAATAGCTCAGGCTGCAGATAATGAGGATTGTAACTCGGGTGCTCGCAGGTGGGTTAAAAAATGGAGATGTATACTTGAGATTAAGGTTATGGCAACAGTAGATCTCGGCAACAGAACACAATGTTGAGGCTGAAAGAGCAGGTGTCCAAGATGACTGATGTTTTAAGAGTTTCATTTCTGGTATTTCTTCTAATATATCAGTTTGAAAATATAATAAATTTTATATCTCATTCAGATATGGTAGAGGGGATTAATGAAGACAAGGATATCCTCTCATGTGGAACCAATACTGTATCCCTTTTTTAGTGACCTCTTTGCAGTTCGATATCCTTGCCTATTTTCCGTAAGATAAAGTTTATCTTTAAGTAGTTATGGAAAAAAAATAGAAAGAAGTACACATTTTCTTGAATTAATTTGGAAACATTAAAATAATTTCACACAGTGAAATTTGTTTTTCAATTAGAAGAAGAAAAATAAATATTACAGGAGAACAATATATAATGTACAAAATATATTTTCTGATATGAGATTTTGAACAGTATAAAAAGAAGAACTTAAGTCTTGGTTTAGGCAAGCTAGGTGACATTTGGCTGATTTTTTTGGTTATTGCTGAAATTAACTGACCTGTTGTGCTAATTTTTAATTCTATCTTTGGTATTTTCCCTACCCCATTGCTGTTGAGTCAATTCTGACTCATAGCGAGCCTATAGGACAAAGTAGAACTGCCCCATAGGGTTTCTAAGGAGTGACTGGTGGATTCGAACCGTCTACCTTTTGGTTAGCAGCCGTAGCTCTTAACTACTGTGCCACCAGGGCTCCTGATATTTTCCCTACTCTTTCAAAATTGATGTTGTTGAATGTCTTACTGTTTGTTGTCTTAAAATTTTTATTGTATGACTACACTTGTTTCAGTATTATAAAGTGTGTATAGAATCTAAACAGAATTCTGGAGAAGTAAAGGCAAGATATAAACAGTCCTGCTTCTATTACTTCTATCTTTGTGTTAGTGTTTTTTATTACTACAGTAAGGTTCTTGTCAGCAAGAAAATTTGAGGACAAAAGATTTGTTTATGTGAAATCACACTTTTATGAAACATTCTGCAACAATAAAAACGTAAAATATCAGTGTCCTTTTTTTTTGTTTTAATCTTTTTATGGAATACTTGTGTGGACAACATTCAGAGACACTGAGCAAAATAACTACTTTGTTTAACTGGTGACAATGTAACAGCCTGGTTAATTTGACCTCCAACCTCAGCCAACCCATTATTTGGTCTTCCTTGGCCAGAAATCAGGAGAAAAATGTTGTTCCAGGTACAAATTGGCCAAATGCAGTTGGAAATTGAATTAGGTCTAGGCTCTATCACATTTCTATGCAATTTTGATACTATTATAAATTATATCAGAATATAATTTGGTTTCTGCACTCAAAGAAGTTTAGTGATGCTGTAAAACTGAATTTGAATGGGAAATACCCTTATCAGTTCTTCCAAGCAAAGTTTCTAAGCAAGTTTTTGTCCTTAAATTAATGCTGGTAACATACTTCTACAGTTGCAAGGTTGGACCATGCTGGACCATCTATTGGCTCAGTGTTTCCTAACCTGTGTTCTACAATAATAAATAGATGTTCCATATACAAATAATTTTGGAAATACTGCATGCTGTATTTCCCTCCCGGAGATTCATAGTGAATCTTAGTAATTAAAGGCTCTTGGTGTATGCCAAACTGTCATGTTCATGGAACCTTAGTTAGTTACGTAGTGTGTTACTTACCTTGAAACTTAAAATCAACTTACAGAGCAGATGATTATCTTACTCAAATTCATTTTTAAGTATTAAACTTTAAAAAGTCTATTTACTTTAATTCAAATTTGAAGTGAGGAAAAAAAAAAACTGAGTTTTTTTTCCTCACGATGTCGAAAGCATCCAGACCTTTTCTAATTGTAGGCCATGAATGAATTAATTTTTTTCTAGTTGTCCTATGGCATTTCTGCAAACTGTTCGGGAAATATGCATAACCTTAACTTTGCTTTTTTCAGTCTTTTTCACTTGTTGGTGAGATTTAGGTTAAAAAAAAGACACTATATGTACTAAACATTTTTTTGGATTGACGATGTGCCTTTCAAAAATATGTGGCATCTACAAAGCAAAGCAGCTAGTGAGTTTTTCCACTTGCTTAGAAAACAAACTGCATTGTACAGCTTATAGCACAACTTGGATTAATGGAAAAGTTTTGCTTGGCAAAGGTTGGACAATTGATTTGGAATTCTGCTTTGAATATTAGGAAGCTGGGTGTTGAAAATTAATTTTTTAAATCTGAAAACTTGATTTTATACATTTTTCCAGTTTGAGTCTAGCAGAGTGTTAATATTAACCTTAAAGCTTTCTATGATTTAAAAATGATTCGAAACTCCAACTGTTGTTGGTAAACTAAGAACAGATTAGATATCTATTTTTACTATATTGGTTATTACGTGATCATAAAGTAATAGAAGGATAGATTTTAGAAACAGTGTTTTCTGTAAACAGTAAATGTAACTGAGTAGAAGCATGTAAAAACTTTGAGGTCCTCATTCTGCTGTTACTCTGCTGTTTTAACCTTTTTTAGCCTATTTGAAGAACTGCTAAATTGGGACAGAAAACACAAGTAAATGAAGAGATGTTTATCTTGCTTCTGTTAGCAGTTCTGATGAAAGAAAGGATATTGAAGGTGATAGCTAAAGTGGTAGTTTGGGATTACTTTTGGATTTCATTTATTGTTAGTATAGGCAATCAAGACTTGTAAAGGTTTAGACCAAAATATTTTTCAAGGAAAAGTATAGCATCAGATTTTGAAATTAGAAGGCATTTCATCTTATTCCCTTTAAGTCCTAGATAAATATAGATGTTTTTTAAGAAATTCATATGTCACACACATTTATTGCATGCCTCTTATGTGCCATCTTTTGTGCTAGGCATGTAAACTTACGATTTTTTTCCCCCTTACTGTCTTTGTATCAACTATTCCTGTTAAAGATATTTTCCAAGTCCGCTGCACTACATACTTCAGGACAAAACAAACTGACCCTTTGGATTCTTTATTAGAATAGTAACTGTGTGTCTGAAATGAGAGCACTGCTCTTCTCAGAAATCAGAAGGACAAGAAAAGCTGGGAAATGTATCTTGTATCAGACTCGTCATTCCACCTTGAATATTGTTTTTGACAATGGTAGCCCTTCCCTTGTGTTACCTTCAAAAGATTAACTACATTGTGGTTATCTTGAACTTTTTCTTATGAATCTCTTAAAATCTATTTATAATTCCTGCATCTCAGGGTAACAAGTTCCATAGGTTTAAAATTTCTGTCGAGTTTGCTTGGAGTTTGAGTATTAAAGGAGCTGGTAAATAAGTCAGTGTTAAACTCTCCCTAAACGGTTTTATGAATCCCTCAACTATTTTACGATTATGGATCCCAACTTGCTTGTTTTTCATCTTTCCAGAGTGTTTTCATTTTAGCCTAATCTAGGTTGAAGAAAAGTACGTACCAAGGATGAGATGGCTCAGGCTGCCCTGAGCAGTGCACATGTCTAGTTTAGATGTTAGCAGGTGTGCAGATTCCACAGGTGCAGGTGAAGTGAGTCCTGGCAGTAGTCATGTCCATTGTTCCTTGGGGGTTCTACCTTCACCTTCTCCTTCCTCTTATTTAAAAGGGAACTCTCAAGACCTAACTACCTTTAAGCATTGTAAGTTGCCCAAATCCAAACGAAACGCACTGCCATCGAGCTGATTCCGACTCCTAGTGACCCTACAGGACACAGCAGAACTGCCCCATAAGGTTTCCAAGGAGTAGCTGATGGACTCAAACTGCTGACCCTTTGGTTAGCAGCTGAATTCTTAACCACTGTGCCACCAGGGCTCCACTATAAGTTGGATGGGTAATTAAACAGATTTACTAAATTTCTTCTAACAGGTGAGAGGATTGGAGGCAGAAGTTTGACTAATTCTGATGAAGTAGGGAAAGAGAATGGTTTTTGCAAAAGTTATCCTCAGTTGTCGCTGGCCACAGTTTATTTTTGACACCTGATTTAATGACTTAGATCAGTGTGTAGACTTTGATCCTGGTGCAGCTGTACTTTTTTTCCCAAGATTCTTCTTTCTGCTCCTCCAGCTCTCCCCTCCCTTGCCTTGGGCTTATAGGTATTAAAAAAAAAAAGAATAAAATTTAACGTTGCTTGATAATTGCTTTGAAATTGTTGTGCTACTCTTTGAGATCATGGAAGACACTTTTAAGAGTTCCATAAAATCAGGGTTGAAATCACACATCTGTATAGATAAATTGCAAAAAACAATTGCTATTGTTCATGCCACTTTTCCCAAAAAGCCCGAATACTTGTAGCCCAGAACAGAAAGATTTTCTGTATAATTCTGTCTAGATATTAAATAGGTAGTACAAAAAGCTTTTTCAAAGGAAAGGTGTACAATTTTAGGTTTGTTGGAGCCCTGGTGGCTTTACGGTTAAGAACTCGCCTGCTAACCAAAAGGTTGACAGTTTTGAATCCACCAGGTGCTCCTTGGAAAGCTTGTGGGGCAGTTCTACTCTGTCTTATGGGGTCACTATGAGTCAGAATAGACTCAACAGCAATGGATTTGTTTTTTTTTAATTGTCCCAGCTACTTAAACGTCAGTTAGGAGTAGGTGTAATCTGAATTAATCTTATTTAAAATAAAATGATGAAATATAATTTCCCTATTTTTTTTTATGCCTGACTGCCCCCCAAATAGTAGTTAGAAGTCCTTTTGTTACATATTAGATACATTGTACAATATAACGTAGAGTTTAGTTTTTATTTATTCCTTAAGGGCTGTGTTAATTGGTTCCAAAGCTGGTAGCCATTGTTTCTCTTTTTGACTTTTGAATTAAGGAAGAAAACTATATACATCCTTGCTATTTTGATAATAATTAGCATCTAATCTTTATTGGTGGTATAATCTGTTTTAGAAGGGTTGACATTTGTATAATTTAAATATTTTTATAACTGTGAGCTAATGAATGAGCAGGCAGGACCCAATTTTAGAGTGACTTAGGGAGAAAATGTGGTTAGTTTACTTTAGAAACTTCTTCTTGTGAAGCTATTACAAAAATAGACCATCTTCACCACAATTAGAGTACTTGAAAAGTGCAGGTCATCTTTACATCTTGATGATTATAGTTGTATTTGTGTTGTTATTTGAAGAATAAGAAAACTGACTTTTCAAGGAGCAAAGGCTAGAAATTAGGGTCTTTACATTTTTTATTATTTTTATTAAGATGTTCTGATAGGCTGTTTGCTAATACCAAGAGATTTCTTTGAGTGGATAACTATATTTATGTATTTTTAATGGAAATATAACATTTTAAATGTAGAAATCTCTCACTAAGCAAGACGTAATTATGCATCATGTTCTCATTTCATATTAGTACAAAGTAACTTGTCTTTGTACTTTGGAGACTAATTGATCTTTGGCTAAACCTTTAAAAAATTTCTTCCTAAAATTTTAATTTGAATTGTCAAACCATCTTCCCGTTTGATATTATATTAAACCAGGATCTTGGTTAATGAATCAAACAACTTTTTTTTCCTGGAGTCCAGTTCTGTTTTTATAGGTGGATCTGTGTTCCACCCAAAGGAAAAGTAATATGCACTGTACACAGAGGGAACCTGTCCAGTGCTCATAATTTATGGTGCAGTGGGTTTAACATTTTTTTCAGAGATGTCAGAACTTGAACTGTCATTCATTTTGACATTGTGCCCTAATTTCACTGAGGCCACACTGGATTTTTCTGAAGTTGCGTTTGAGTGGTACATTGCATCACATTCCCATGTGGAATTTGCAGTGACTTACATGAATATTTTCTGAAAGATTCTTGTTTGTAGGAAGTTGACTTTCACATAGTTTCACTGTGCTTTTACCACACACACACACGCACGCACGCACGCACACACATACGTAAAGATTTAGCCTTCCATATTTTTTAATCATCATCAGTTTTTATAGTGGGGCAAGTTAAGTATTAGTAATAGGAGGAGAAAAGTGATTAATGTTGTCGTTGTTGTGAGGTGCCATTGAGTTGGTTCCAACTCAGTAATTCTCTGTACAGCAGAATGAAACACTGCATGGTTCTGTGCCATCCTCACAATTGTTGCTGTGTTTGAGTCCATTGTTGCAGTCACTTTGTCAATCCATCTTATTGAGGGTCTTCTCTTTTGCTGACCCTCTGCTTTACCAAATATGATGTCCTTCTCCAGGGTCTGGCTCCTCCTGATAACATGTCCAAAGTACTTGAGATGAAGGCCCACTACCCTGACTTCTAAGGAGTATTCTTCCAAGACAGATTTGTTTGTTCTTCTAGCAGCCCATGGTGTATTCAGTATTCTTCACCAACACCATAATTCAAAGACATCAGCTCTTCTTCAATCTTCCTTACTCATTGTCCAGCTTTCACATGCATTTGAAGTGATGGAAAATACCGTGGCTTGGATCAGGTGCACCTTAGTCCTCAAGGTGACATCTTTGCTTTTTAACACTTTAAAGTGGTCCTTTGCAGCAGACTTGCTCATCGTTTGATTTTTTTTTTTTTATTATACTTTAGATAAAGGTTTAGAGAACAAACTAGTTTCTCTAAACAGTTAGTACACATATAGTTTTATGACATTGGTTAACAACCTCACAGCATGTCAGCACTCTCCCTTCTCAACCTTGGGTTCCCTATTACCAGCTTTTCTGTCCCCTCCTACCTTCTAGTCCTTGCCTCTGGGCTGGTGTGCCCCTTTAGACTTGTTTTGTTTTATGGGCCTCGACCAAGTCTTTGGCTGAAGGGTGAACCTCAGGAGTGACTTCATTACTGAGCTGAAAGGGTGTCCAGGATCCATACTTTCAGGGTTTCTGCAGTCTCTGTCAGGACAGCAAGTCTGGTCTTTTTTTTTGAGTTTGAATTTTATGCTAAATTTTTCTCCAGCTCTGTCCGGGACCCTCTATCGTGATCCCTATCAGAGCAGTCTGGTAGTAGCCGGGCACGATCCTGTTGTACTGGACTTGGTCTCGTGGAGGCTATGGTAGATGTGGTCCATTAGTCCCTTTGAACTAATCTTACCTTTGTATCTTTAGTTTTCTTCATTGTCCATTGCTGCTGAAGGGGTGAAACCAGCAAAGTATCCTAGATGGCCACTCATAGGCTTTTAAGACCCCAGATGCTACTCACCAAAGTAGAATGTGGAACATTTTCTTTATAAACTATGTTATGGCAATTGAGCTGGATGTTCCCCAAGACCGTGGTCCCCACAGCCCTCAGCCCAGCAATTCGGTCCCTCAGGGAGTTTGGATGTGCCTTTGGAGCTTCCATGACCCATTGATTTCTTGACTGCTGCTTCCATGGGCGTGGATTGTGGATCTAAGTAAAATGAAATCCTTGACAACTTCAATCTTTTCTCCATTTATCATGATGTTGCTTATTGGTTCAGAGGATTTTTGTTTTCTTTATGTTGAGGTGTGATCCATACTGAAGGCCGTAGTCTTTGATCTTCATTATTAAGTGCTTCAGATCTTCTTCACTTTTAGCAAGCAAGGTTGTGTCAATTGCATACCACTGGTTCTTAATGAGTCTTCCTCCAATCCTGATGCTGCGTTCTTCTTCGTATAGTCTGGCTTCTCAGATTGTTTGCTCAGCATACTGATTTAATAAGCATGGTGAAAGGGTACAGCTCCGACTCACACCTTTTCTGATTTTAAACTACTCAGTATCCGCTTGTTCTGTTTGAAAGACTGCCTCTTGGTCTGTGTACAGGTTCCTCATGAACACAATTAAGTGTTCTGGAATTCTCATTCTCCGCAATTTGTTATGATCCACATAGTCAGATGTCTTTGCTTAGTCAATAAAACACAGGCAAACATCTTTCTGGTATTCTCAGCTTTCAGCAAAGATCCATCTGACATCAGCAGTGATATCCCTCATTCTTTGTCCTCCCTATTTATAGTGGTCAAGTTAAGTATTAGTAATAGGAAGAGAAAAGTGGTTAATACCTGATAGAATTTGTTTAATGAGGAATTTATTCTGTTTTGTTCCTGCAGATCAGATTTCTCTTGACTGAAGTGTTAACTTCAAAAAAATGTTAATCTGTATTTTTAAAATGTTAACTATTTCTGGTATGTCCTAGCCTAATGTAAAAAAAGATTGCTATTATGTTATTTTGTTGAAACTAGATTAAAAAAATATTTCTGATACAAGAGAAAATAGTTTGTTGAATGAGTTTTTGTGTTGTTTGGTTTTTAACTCTAGCATATACAATTCTCTTGCTAAAATGTGTAATGTATTATTTGAGAATTTTAATGTTGTGCTCCTTTATAAGTATGTTTTTGTTTCCATTTAGATCTTGAATACCTGATGCATGCAAGACAACAGCTAGTAACCACAGCTAAGCGTTGGGATTCTTCTTCTAAGACTATTATAGATTTTGAGCCTAATGAAACTACTGATTTGGAGAAGAGCCTTCTTATCAGATACCAAATTCCTCTCTCTGCTGACCAGCTATTTACCCAGTCTGTTTTAGACAAATCATTGACCAAGAGCAACTATCAGTCACGGTTGCATGACCTTCTTTATATTGAGGAGATAGCCCAGTATAAAGAAGTCAGCAAGTAAGTTACTTTAGACACATTTCTTATTTTTATTATTTTAATCTCTCTTTTGGATGGTATTTTTAATTTTTGAAATGGAGGTATGCCTAAGTGAAGACAGGGAGCGAAATGGTTGTTATTCAATAGCTGTATTCTATCTTTAAATAAAACCAGAGCTTCTCAAGGGAAGAATGGTGTGCTGCTTATGTTGGTACCCCTAGTGTTTCATACACAGTTTTTTCCACAAGCCCTTGCTAAGCATCTACTAGTGACAAGCTCTTTGCCATGTGGTGGGATTTTAAATATGTGGTCTGTGCTTTTGAGGAGCCTTCAGTCAGTGGTATTCATAGCAAGCACTCAATAAATAGTTGTTGAATAAATGTGTAAAAATTGATAGAGACCACATATTTTGACCAGTAATTTTAAGACTGAAACAACGTAGATCTTTGAGAAAATTGTTTGATAACAATGAAATAATTTTATAGTAGTTTATAAATGATTTAACGTATTTTACATTCTATCCATATGCCATAGGTTAAGACCAAGTGCTGGAATCAGAAGCTTATTTGAATCATTATAGGGAAAATAATCTTAGAAATGAAAGCTTGAGTGTGGCACACTGTTAGTGAAATAGTTGTTATATTTGGTAATAGCATTCTACTTTTTAGATAAAACAGGAATGAACCTTAAAAATTGAACTACGGTTATGAAACAGGAACACATTTTTATAAATTTTTTTTTTTTTCAGTACAGCATAAGCAACATATTTTTCTTTAAGCTGCCTCATGAGTACCTTATCTTTCATAGATTTTTACTGAAGAACTCCTGATGGGATATATTCAGGAAAGGAAAAATTAGTGAAAACTTAAAGATAACCTTGTGTTACTCTGTTTATAGATTAAATGTGATCTAACTTTTGGAAAGTATCTAATTTTAAAGCAAATAGTTAAAAATTTACAAAGTCAAATAGATTGTACTTTTCATTTGTAAGATTTTAAATCATGGCCCATTGATGATCTCTTAAAAAGCTTTTCCGATTGTGTCTGTAGAGGGTTCTACTGAAATCATCAGATACTAAATCAGCACAGTGCCTTGTATCATGTCCACTGTTCGCATTAGTAACGTACATACATGTACGTCATTTACATTATAGACTTCCCTTTTCCTTGGTGAAATCACAAATGTTGGAATGAAAATAGCATTTCAAAGCTTAGCAGAATCTTGGTAACTATTTTTGAGTACCATATTAGAAATTTAGAAAAAAAACATAATTTTAATATTTTATTAAAGTTTAAAAATCATTCCATACATATCACCTTAAAACTGTATATTATAACTAAAGACCAAAAAAGCTTATAGATTAATTAATTAAAAAAAGAATCTTTTTTAAAAACGGTAATTGGAGTGAAAGAAAGAAGAGACCCTACAACATTTTGGAGGTCAGATTTTGATCAAGAAACTCAGTGGGTCAAAGTTGACTCTAAGAATATCTTATAAGGGGTGCAAAAGCCAATGTAAGAGGGGCTTGAAAATGTCAACATTATAAAATGAACATCGGTGGCAAACTAAGCTTGCGTAATATTTCTGGAGGGCTGTTTGGTGGTTTATATTACGTGAGGGCCTTTAGAAAGTTTGAGCCTTTTAGTGTAATAATTCTGCTTATGGGGATTTATCCTGAAGAAGTAATCACAGATGAAGATAAAGATGTCCGTGAACAAATGTCTTTCACAGAGTAATAAAAAATAAGTCACAATTGTAGCCATATGATCAAATATTATATACGTATTAAAATTATGTCCTTGAAGAATTTTTAATAAAGTGAAAATACTTGTGATACAATATTAAGGGGAAAATAGGCTGATTATAAAACCTCACCACTGCCATTCTATTTTTGTATGTATGTTATGTACGTGCATATGCTTACATACTTATGTATATATTTGCATATAAATATTGGAAGGAATTAAAGTATTCTGGTTGGTGGAATTACAGGTGATTTTTATGTTCTAATATATAATTTTCTCTACTTTTGAAATGTTCTACAATGACCACGCATTACTAGTATAATAAGAAAAAGCAAACAAAGAACTATAAAGGAAACTGGTACATCATCAGTGGCAGCACTTGATAACCGTGATGTAAAAGTGCTCTTAGCTATGAAAAGAAGAGATTGTGGTAAGACAGAATGTAGACAGTGTGGTAAGACAGTGATAAGATAGTGTGTAGTCTTTTTATAGGCACATCTGAGCTTTCTCTGTGGTTTTAATCTTTTGAAAATTAGATTATAGTTTTGACTCAAGTTATGGATATTTACAAATTGAATATAAATAAGTAGGATCACTTTTGATATTATATATGCTCAATACACTAGAGTTTTGAAGGATTTGAAAAGATAGAAATGAGAATTTAATGCTACATGTCTAATGTGTGACAAAAAGATACGTATTACGCTAGAAGAAGCCTGGAAGATTTCCAGCGATACTCTCTCCCAGAGGTAACCCTGGATATGAAGGCTGGTAAATTACACTTCTGAATTTGGCAGGCTTGTAGAATTTAGTGATGTGTGCTAAAGAACTGATACGCATACAAAGAAGCAAAATTCTGCTAATAATTAGTATCGAGTTCTCAGGACATCTCTAAGCATGTCTATGTAGCAGACACAATTTGTAAAGATTTTCAGAAATTTTTGACGTTTCATACATCATTGAAAAATGGTTATTCTGTTTTTTCTCCTTCACCCTTTAGCCTTAACATTCATATGTTTTTTAATGTTACCTTCAATTTAATTTGCATTTGATTGTTAATGTTTTAAGCACAAACCGTGTAATTAAGATATAGTTTAAAAAAAGGATTTTGGAGAAGTCTGTGTGCAGCTACTAAACTGTGCTCTAGTGCTGAGAGCAGCAAACTTGCTCTGTAAAGGGCCAGATAACAAATATTTCAGGCTTTGTGGTCCACACACAATCTCTGTCTCATCATATCTTCTTTGCTTTCGTTTGTTTGTTTTAAACCATTTCTAGTCAAGGACCGTACGAAAACAGGCTGAAGGCTGGAAGTGGCGCCCAGGCTATGCTCTAGTTTGTCTGATTGGGTCATTTTGGTTGTCTTTTGAATCAATACTAGTCATCAAAGCAAACCTCTGTCACCATTAGCATTGTGAAGGATATTTTGTTGTAGATTGAGACCCAATTTAAAGACAGAAAACGATGATATGACTCAGTGGACTTTAAGTGATTTGGATGTGTATTGGCAGTAATAAGTGTTATTTATGCACTAAAATATGCCTGTTTGTGACATAATAGTCAGGCCTAATACATGATTGACAGGATGTTTCCCAAGGTCAGGAGACTATATCAGTCATTTGTGAACTTCTTAAATTGAAGCAGAGTGTTACTCATCATGAAAATAGCATGAAGGGAATTCATACTGGTTTCTTACATTTTGATTAAGATGGATTGGACTGTACCTTTTATACAGTCATCTTTGCAATCCTTCCTTGAAAATAGATTATGTGAACGCTCTCAAGGTTAGACAAAATATATTTTGGTTTGAGGCTAGATTTAGTAATCAAGTGTATGTGTGTATTTATTTTTTAAAGGAGGAGATGATTTTTCAAAACACTCCAGAAATTAAAATTTCTCTTATGTTAAATTTTAGTGTGAGATGTCTGCAGATGGTAAAGACAATATTGCATTTCATTCAAACTTCAGAATATGCTTCCAGGAAAATGCTTCTTTCTGGGCTTTCTTTTACTTCTCTTCAGGGACATTTTGATGTGCATTCAATAACAGTTCTCCCTTGAAGCGAAATCTGTTTGATTCTAAGATATGCATTTTCCAAAGAAATTGACTTTGGCTGCAGCTATTTTGTTCATTAAACAGTGCAGGGGCATACCTAATCCTTGAGCTTGGCCTCTCAGTAGCCAGCCTCGGGCGTGGCAGGTTTAGTGTGGAGACGCGCATTTCATCTTCAGGACCGGAAGGTGCTGATGGGCTGTACTTTGTTTGGGTTGTTCTGCCTCAGTAAACCCAGGGATTGTCTTATTACCTTGGTTGGTTTCGTGTTGCTTGAATAGTCAGAAATCACATTGGCATTCACTGTCTATCTTTGAGAATTTTTTTTAAAGTTACGCTCAAGATAGGTAGACATACAAAACTATCGTTAAGGTCGTTGGAGCCGTGTTTCTCATTAGTTAGAAGATGATTTTCAGTGGTTGAACATTGGGTTTACCCTTTTGCCATTCCCCAAAAGATTAGAAATTATGTAAGCTATGAGATTGACTTCAAAATATGGCATGTAAAAACGGAAAGATGATTTTTCTTTTGAATAAGAAATATTATAGGATACACTTTGTATTTTAGGTATTTCTGAATTATTATATTTGAAAAATGTAGATTATTTTAAATGTCTAAGAGAGCTTATTAAGGTAATTTCAGATTTAGTCTGTTAATCTTCTAGAAAAATTGAATATTAGTAGCCGCACTTCTACTGGAAGGTCTGTAGTGTCAGCATTTTGAACATGCAATGAAGTACTAAAGCTGTATGTCTCAGTGCTGTCATTTTCTAGTGTCTTTACAGCAAGAGGTTTGGTTGCAAGCTACAACTAAATGTCACAAGAGGGTTCTCCTGTTGCTCTAAAACTGTGAGATTAATTTTTCATGCCTGCTAAATTGTAATCACGTGTTTTGGAATGGTAGATTCAAAAATAGCTTCAACAGTGCAACTGTAATATGTTGCCTAAGTTAGTTGAGAAATATATTACAGGATTTTTAAGAATTTGTTAGAGAATAATATAAAGTGGTTGAAATGGGATTACGGTGCTTGGGAAAAATGAGAGTATTACAAAAACGTAAAATTAATTCAGTGAACAAAATTTATTGAGTACCCAAAGTACTGGGCTCTAGGCTAGTCAGTGTTGATTCTAAGGCAAACGAGGTATGTTTCTTTGTTCCCCCCCAGTTTATAAGTAGGGGAGGCAGACATTTAAATGTCAGGCTATAATACAGTGTGATTAGCACTGTAATAGAGGTATGCACAAGGATCCCAGAGGAGGGATGCCTACCCCAGATTAGTGGGGAGAAGGAGGGTAGTCAATGGATTTTGGAGAAGTTGGTATTTAAGCTGTATTTTGAAAAGAACTGACAAGAGCTGCCAGATTCAGAAGTAGGACAACGATCTTTAGTTAAAGGAAGCAAGGTATGAGAGTGAGAGTATAGGGTTTTAGGGGAAGCTGCAGTTTGGCCATTGTAGTTGTAATGGAGGCCCTTGTGTGGTGGGGAGATAGGTGAGAGATAAAGAGCTGTTTAAACTTTATCTTCAGAGCTATAGGAAGCTTAGCTGCTCATCGTCAGACTTAAAACTTTACATTTTACAGAGATCCTCTGGTGGTAGTGTGGAGAATGGATTTGAGGCAAGAAGTCAAGTCTGGAGTTTGTTATGGTACTCCGAGTTAAATATATTAAAGGTGATGTGGTGGCCTTGGAAACTCTATGGGGCAGTTCTACTCTGTCCTATAGGGTCGCTATGAGTCGGATTCGACTCGACAGCAGTGGGTTTTGGGTAGTGGCCTTGCAGATGAATTAGGAGGAAGAAGTAACAGGGCTTGGTGATTATCTGAAAGGGAGGAAAGGTTGGTGAGAAAGGCAAGGTCGAGGATGACTTGGTTTCCAGTTTGGACTCTAGGTAAATGATGGTGCCATTCTCTAAATTGTGTAATACGCAGGAGGATTGGTTTGGGGATGACATGTGGAGAGGTCAGATGGTGATTGTTTCACACAGACTGAATTTGATGGGCATATAAGTGAGTGAAGATGCCTGTCTGGCAGTTGGGTTTACAGCTCTGAGCTAAGGTGAGAGAGCTGGGAGAGGGTGAAGAGGGCAGGGTGAAACTTTAGAAAGTGGATAGAGGTGGAGGAGAGCTAGAGAGGTAGGAAGGAAACTAGGAGAGTACGACTTCACAGAATCCAGTGCAAGAGGAAATGTAAAAAAAGAGGAGAGTGGTTCCAAAGGGAAAACTAAACAAAATCTGAAAACTGTATGTTGACTTTTGCAACAGAGAGGTCATTTGTGAATCATGAGTGTACCCTAAGTCATCTTTTCCCTCTGAGAAGGTTTTTGATGACCCCCACACCTCACTTATATGGATAGTGAAAGGGAAGTAAAATTTTAACTTCATGTGAGAAAGTGTGAATAATGTAAGCTTTTTTTTTTTTTTAAGTCTTATTGTGTTTTAGGTGAAAGTTTACAGTGCAAATTAGTTTTTTATTCAAAAATTTTATACACAATTTTGTGACATTGGTTGCAATCCCTGTAATGTGTGAGCACTCTCCCCTTTTCCTCTTCCATTCTGGGTTCTCAAAGTCCATTTGTCCAGTTTTCCTGTCCCTTCCTGCCTTCTCATCTTTGCTTTTGGACAGGTGCTACCCATTTGGCCTCATATATTTGATTGATCTAAGAAGCATTCCCCCATGTGTATTATTGTTTGTTTTATAGGCCTGTCTAATCTTTGACTGAAAGGTGGACTTCGGGAATGACCTCAGTTCTGAGTTAGCAGGGTGTCCAGGGGCCATAGCCTTGGGGGTTCTTTCAGTCTCTGCCAGACCAATAAGTCTGGCCTTTTTTGTGTGTGGATTTGAATTTTGTTCTGCATTTTTCTCCTGCTGTGTCTGGGACCCTCTGTTGTGATCTCTGTGAGAGCGGTTGGTGGTGGTAGCTGGGCACCATCACTATCTAATTCTTCTTGCTCAGGCTGGTAGAGGCTGTGGTTCATGTGGTCCCTTAGTCCTTTTGGCTAATATTTTCCTTTTGTCTTTGGTTTTCTTCATTTCCCTTTGCTCTGAAAGTCATGGGACTAATAGATGTATCTTAGGTAGCCGCTTGTAAGTTGTAAAGACCCCAGATGCTACTCGCCAAAGTAGGATGTAGAACATTTTCCTTATGAACTATCTTATGCCAATTGACCTAAATGTCCCCTGAAACCATGGTTCCCAGCCCTCACCCCCAGTAAATCAGTCCCTCAAGGTGGTTGGGTATGTCTAGGAAGCTTCTGTGACTTTGCCTTTGTCAGTTTGTGCTGACTTCCCCTATATCATGTGTTGTTGTCTTCACCAAAGTTAACATTTGCCTACTATCTAGTTAGTGATTTCCCCTCCCTACTCCTCTTCTTTCTCGTAACCATCAAGGATTGTTTTTTTTCCTGCATGTATCTGTTCTTTTTTTTTTTTTTAAAGCATATGTTTTGTAAAGAAGCAGATGAACGTAGATTATATGTAACCTAGGAAGTATATTATACTTTGGAGCCCTGGTGGTATAGTGGTTAAGAATTTGGCTGCTAACCTAAAGGTCGGCAGTTTGAATCCACCAGCTGCTCCTTGGAAACCTTATGGGGCAGTTCTACTCTGTCTTATGGGGTCACTATGAGTCGAAATCGACTTCAGAGCAATGAGTTTGGTTTGCTTTTTTGGTGTCATATACTTTATTTCACTTTTATTTTAAGACTACTTAATGCACATTCTGTCTTTAAAAGAGTTAAACATAACTAGATAACGTACAATCTGTATTAAAAAAAATTTCCATCCTGCTCCTCTTACTTGGATCTAGTGAAATAGGTATAGAATGAGAGAAATGCAATGTAATTTAAAAAGATTGCACTTAGTATATTAGGCAAATACTACTAGAATTCATTTGATTTTTTCTAACAAAATCACATTATTAAATATTAACTTTAGTATATGTATTTTTTTAGATCTTTTTGGAACCCTAAGTCTTCTGTTTTAAGTGTATTTTTAAGTTACAACTGGGACTTATAAGCTGTTAAGACTTATTGCATGCACAAATTGCTATTCAGATGTGTTGTTTTCCTTATTTCTATAAAAATATTTCTCTGTGCTTGCATAAATAGCCTTATAGTTTTGGATTTTAAAGTATATAAATGGATATTTAAAATTTTAATATAGTATTTTAATTAGAGTATTTACTTTCCTAATATTGCAAGAAATTCATTAAAGAGATTTATGTGTTAAAAAAATTCTTTTTTCTTTTTTCTTTAAGGATTTATAAGACATTCTCTATATCATGTATATAAAAGAAGATCTGAAAACAATTGAGTAGTACCATTAAAAAGTAATCTTTTCCACAAACGGATATATAGATTTTAAAATGATTTTTTGTTCATTCAAATTTTTAAACTTTTAAAGAGAAAGGAGAAAATGTACTCATTGCTTGTCATCACCTTGTCTTGCCTTTTATAACACTGTTTCAAAATGGCAAAGAGAAGAGCTGTCAGTGTTTAAAGCTTTCTTTCACTTCCTGTTTCTCGACTATGTAGATTCACCCTTTGATATGCATGTTCTGTCTGATACTCACGTTTACACACGGAAGCTTGAGTGAATGCTGCACCAACCACTGTCTGATAAGATAGCCTTCAGGTCTCTTTCTGTAGTTCCTGCATGAGGTCTGCCTCAATGTAGCCATGAACAAACATTTATTCTGAATGTTATTCATTAACATTATTGAAAGTGAAATTTCATGGTTAAACTACTTGGAAAGCAGATTAACATAAGTCAAATATCCGATGCAGTGCATTTCCTCCTGGTTCCAGGAGATATTAAACTCACTCTTAGTTGTCTCAGTGGTGTGATAAAACATTTTCAAATTAATAATATTTTATTAAAAAATTCACATTTAATTTCAAGTACTCAGAATTTTTTGAATGTGTGCATTCTTCAGCCTGACTAAGTATGCATCCTTAAGTAAATTTGTGGGAGTTCATTTTCTTAAAAAAAAGGTATTTTCTCCAGCTTGGATTAAATACAAAAATCTAGTGCATAATTTGTAACTCGGTGGAGTGGAACTGATAGGAACTTTTAATTTTGTTGTGTTTATATTTTGTTTATTCTTCTAGTTTTTACATTTTCAATGTAAACTATTCAAAGTGTTTTTTTTTTTATTTCTGATTTAGGTTCAACCTTAAAGTGCAATTGCAGATTCTAGCAAGCTTCATGCTCACTGGAGTTTCTGGAGGTGCAAAGTATGCTCAAAATGGACAACTTTTTGGCCGCTTTAAGCTTACTAAAACACTTTCTGAAGATACTTTGGCTGGACGACTGGTGATGACCAAAGTCAATGCTGTTTATTTATTACCAGTCCCTAAAGAGAAGTTAGTACAGACCCAGGGAACCAAAGAGAAGGTTTATGAAGCTACTATTGAAGAAAAAACAAAAGAATATATATTTTTAAGGCTATCCAGGGAATGCTGTGAAGAACTTAATCTCCGACCTGATTGTGACACACAGGTGCGTCTGGAAGGGCGGCAGTTTAAGTGTGGTTATCTGTGATCTCATTGTCAGCTGATGTTCTTCTGGTTTGGCTTGCCTTCTCCTGCCATAACAAGCATGTTTGACTTTGAAGTGTTACGCTGGTGGGTTGAGAATTGGACCTCTAGTAACTCGCAGAGAGAGTAGATTCTTTTTAATCTAAGTAACATCTAAAATGTTTCAGTTTTATATAAGATTTAGCTTTCTGATCAGAGTTTTAAGCAGAAGAACAGATGAAAAGAAGCTAAGCAGTCATCCTGTGATACCTCTCAGCTGCAGTCGTATTGCTCCTGTTCTCTTTGTCTTTATGGGTTTATAGATGAACTGTGTATTTAGTCTGCCATGTTGAACTGGAAGGCTAATCATTTTTCTTTTTTAAACGTAAAACATGGTGAATATTAATTCACGATAAATAGATAGGTCATAGAGCTGGAAAGATTTTTTTATCATTGGGGAGATGATATTTCACAGGTGTTCTGTTGATATTCTCAAATCCATTCTTCACAGGAATTGTGGGATTTGATAACCTCCATCTGGTAATTCAGAGCCCTGGTGGCACAGTAGTTATCAGTTCAAATCCACCAGCTGCTCCTTGGAAACCCTATGGGGCAGTTCTACTCTGTCCTATAGGGTTGCTGTGAGTTGGAATCAACTCAACGACAACGGGTTTGATTTTGGTTTGTCTAGTAATTCACCTCTGCCTTGAGTATTTGAAAGTGCTTCTGCTTGTTTTTAACAGATTTATCGCATTCTTATAAATCTATTGAGTGAACTATTGAGTAACGCTGACTTTTGTTCTGCCACATTATACACTGTGAGTTTAGAGTCAGTTTATTTTAGTTAAAAATAAGTTGTAGAGCAGTATAATGACTAAATAATTTGTTGTATGTTCATACAATGAAATTCTACATAGCAATGAAAAAGAACAAACTACTGCTACGTGGAGCATCATGGATGAATCTCACAGATATAATATTGAAGGAAAGAAACCAGACACAAAAAAGTACATATGACATGATTCCACTTATATGAAGTTCAAAAATAGAAAAAACTGATCTGTAATGAGAGGTCAGAGTAATGCTTCCCCTTGAGGATAGGTTTTGCCTGGGAGGGGGCATGAGGGAGCCTGCTGGGCTGGTGGAAATATTCTGTAACTTCTTGGTATAAGGCTGCCAGACTTACTAGCCAATAAAAGTACAGTTAAATTTGAATTTCAGATAAACAATGAATACTTTCTTTTTGAATAAGCATATTTAATACAAGTATGCATATACAGAAGTTGTTCATTGTTTATCTGAAATTAAAATTTATTGGAAATCATGTATTTTATCTGGCAACCCTACCTGTGTGGTGGTTACAGGTATGTCTACATGTATTACAGTTATATCCATATGTGAAGTATATCAAGCTATACACTTAAGATTGTACACTTTGCTGTATGAATGTTATACCTCAGTTAAACATAAAGCTACCTAAAAACAAAGCCAACAGAAAAGAAAAAAAAAAATCTTGTAACCACAGTAATAACAATAAAGTGATTACCATAGAATTTCTGCTATATTTTAACGTATCGTAGACAAGACGTCATGTTTCATTAAGAGGAATTTGATCTCTTAGAAAGCAAGAGAAAGTTTTTCACTCCTCTGACTTTTTACTTTGGAAAGCAGCTATGCTCACCACTGTACCATCAATGCTAACTTTTTACGTTAATAGAAACAATAGTCAACAGAAATAGTATCAGCAACTCTTAACAGATGTACATCCGGTGATATATTGCATAGGTCCAGTGAATTTGTGCTTTAAATTATTATCATTCACTTCCTTTTTTCAGCTCAGTATTGACATCATATCTATTTATTAAATCCAGGTGTTGTAAGAGAGACATTTAATTTGCCCAGGAATAAAATATTTTGTAAAAATTATAAAGGGAATGTATATAAATGAATACCAAGTTTATATAAATACCAACTTATTTATTTAAGTGCTACGGCTGCTAACCAAAGGATCGGCAGTTAAATATTACTTGGAGTTCCAAGACTTTTTTAGCATATTACTTATTTCTTTTAAGATCCCACAGAGAACTTCATTTTGTTCGATGAATTGTTCTTTAGTAATTGAGGTTTCAGCCATAACCTTAACACTGTTTTCCAATGTTCTGTTAACTATGAAAAGTTATTTCAGTTTTGATATCAGAGATTAATTAATATACAAGTGCCTCAGTTTCTTTACTTGTAAAATGAGGATACTAACACACAAACACACACGTGCATCATTGGTAATATTAAATGAGTTAATCCATGTAAAGGGCTTATTACAGTACCTGGCACTAAATAAATAAAGCCAATATTAGCAATAATTACTATTGGAATATGATTACACTTTAAAAGAATCTCTAAACTTGTCCACCCTAAAAGGTTGTCTCCATAAAATAATTCTAGTGAACCGCATGTGTTAATGTTTTCTTCTTTATATTTTTTGTGTATGTGTGTATTTCAGGTTGAACTTCAGTTTCAGTTAAATCGCTTACCCCTCTGTGAAATGCATTATGCACTAGACAGGATCAAGGACAATGGGGTTTTGTTTCCAGACATCACTATGAATCCCACTATACCTTGGAGTCCCAACAGGTATGAAAAGGAGATATCTCATTAAAGGAAATTGTGTCCGTGTTAGTTGAATACCTGCATCAAGTAACTCAAACATACTTTAAAAAATTATTTTTTTTGTTACTGTTATTGGGAATATATACAGCGAAATATATACCAAGTCAGCAGTTTCTACAATTCAGTGACATGGATTACATTCTTTGAGTTGTGGAACAATTCTCACCCTCCTCATCTGAGTTGTTCCTCCCCTATTAAAATAAACTCACTGCCCTCTCTGGTTCCTATCTAACAACTCAAGGATACTTTTATAAGAAAGTTTGCCTGTGTCTTCAAGAGGCATTTTATTAGTTAAGAAAGGAGAATATTAGAATAAAAGCATTTGAGGGTTCATCAACATCTGCTTTCTTTACTGTACCTCCGAGTCTAGACAAATGCTGTTGTTTTCTCAGTAGCCTTAATTGGACAGGATACCAAAAAATTGAGGAATATTTCTGAGTGGAAGTTGAATGGAAAAATTAGGGCCTTTCTAAAGTGATTCAAATAGTTAAAATATTTTTTGTAATTTAGCGAAATGGAGAAAGTATCATTGAAGGTATTGCCATACCTTTCAAGTTAATGAATACACTTTGAAGTTAATGGTTGTGTAAATATCGTTCTGCTTAAATTTTTCTTGGAACATCTTTGCACATAATTAAATGATAAGGAATTTCTATTTTGTTTCAAGAAAGAAACAGTAGTAATAGCTCTATGACTACATCTTTATTTTCTTCTTTTTCACTGGGGTTTATCCCCTTGCCTTCTGTCCATCAACAACTCACTTCATGTTTTTCTTTTTTAAATCTCAGCGACTGTACACGGAAGTTTATTTACGCCTTTTGTCAGTCCAGTCATAGTGGGTGACCCTATTCCATGACTAAAGGAGGCTCTGGTACCTTCAGTAGGTGGTTACCAGGGTAGCCCTGGTATTGACATCCAGCTATAGGACAAGGGAAGAATAAGCACAGAGAATCATTTGGGAAATGTAATGAGCCGGGCCTAGAAGTGATGAATATCACTTCCCTTCACATTCTACTTCTCCTGGTCCTAAAAATAGGACAAAACAAAATATGGCCTATAACACAAAACCAGGTCATCTCTTGTTTTTAACTACCTAATCCCCTTTCTTCCTTTTACTGTTAAAATTGTCAGAAGGAATAGTCTGTATGTATTCCAGTATTTGTACTTACTCACTCTGCAATCTATTTTTCACTTTACCACTTTCTTGCAAGTCATCAGTGATCTAAGAATTGTAAAAATCCAGTAACATTGTCTCACTTCTTGCTTGAGTCAGCTTCTCTGCATCTTTTCCTTTCTTTGTATTCTTCCACCAAGTGCTTAATGCAGCTATTCCACAAGGTTGCAGCTGGTCTTCCATTTTCCTGTGTCGCTCTTCTCTGATCCAAACCACGTGTTCTTCTTGAGTTACTTTTATAAAATAATCATGTCATTTCCCTGTTGACAAATCTCTGAGGGCTTCTCCTGGATATGTGGATCAAGTCTGGACAGCCTAATAAAAAGCTCTGATACATGACCACATTGATACTGCTTTCTAACAATGTCTTTTCAGATTTCCTTCATTGTTTTCTATTTGGTGCCCCCTTTCTTCCTCTTAAATCCACATGCTCTAGTCATATTAAATTATCCTGAAATTTGTTTAATTTGCTCTATGCATTTTTTTTTTGTCTCCATATCTTAAAGTGGTTTTCTCTCTCTGAAGTAACCTTCGCTCAATATTAATTTATTAAAGATCCACCTGTCCTTTAAGATTTAGTTCACCTCAAGCGTTCTCACCTTCAAGTAGATGAACCTCACCCTTCCTTGAGCCTACCATGCGCTAGTTACGAACTTTTAAGCATAGTTTCTCTAAGATTTTTGTCAGTTGCGTACATTTCTGCTATACTCACTGAACTCTGAGCTTTTTAAAGGAAGAGACCATGTCTTACATATTTTTGAATCTCCAGCAGGACCTGGTGCATATTAATATTTGACAGATTTATTAATAAGAATTTCAAGTTTAAAGAAGAAAATTTGGGTTTCACATGTGAGGCCATACCAGTAAAATTTTAGGAGTTTACTTGATATGTGCACTTCTGAGAATTATATTGTATATAATTAGTATGGAGCCCTGGTGGTGTAGTAGTTAAGATCTTGGCTGCTAATTGATTTGACAGCAATTTTTTCTTTTTCTTAGTAATTAATGTAGTGAACTACTGCTGACTGCAAGTATTAACTGTGAAAGTCACTGTAAAAAATGTCAAGTAGCTGAAAGCTTTCAACCCAGTAAAAAAAAACCCTGAGGTACTGTAATTTAAATAATTATTAAAAGATATCTGGGTTTCGGAGCATTCTGAGAAGCCATTAGCCATTTTAAATCTTTTCTGGAACAAGGTGGAATGCAGATAAATAAATGAAATTGAGAAATTGTTCTTGAGCATGCAATCTACAAATTAATTGTAGCAAAGAATTAGGCCGGGCAGCAGGGGGAAAGACTTTCAGTTAACTTGGTTCAGGAGAGAAAATTATTTTATTCAGAATGAACTTAAAGAGACTTAATTTTATATTGTTTTAAAGTGTGGAAATCAGAGATGACTCTTACCAGCATGTATACTATAAATCTCCTTTCCTTCATTAAGCAGGTGGTATAATAAGTGAATACAATATGTTTTACTCATTGACTTTCTGTAAATGTTTTTATTCATGGCTAGAAACTGCAGAGACAACTGACATCAATAAAGTTTCTGATCTGCTCTGGAGCAGTTATTTACACTGACAATAATTGATAAGCAAAGTGAACTATATAAATAAAATAAACATTGACATATTTTAGCACTGTACCTGTGAATCTGCCATTAATCTCTTAGATTTATGCTTGTGTATATATTTTTTTATATATAATCTAATATCCATCTCATTGCTTGCCTCTTTGAGACCCCAAATTTTGAAGATGAGGTTTTTTTTAAAATAAACTTTTAACTTTTTACTAGCCAAGTACACAAGTTTCAATTTTCTGCAACATCAGAAAATATTGTAGTAATAGAAGCCAATATTAATTGAGCACTTATTGCTCAAATGCTTTCCTGAAGAGTTTTACGTGTATTTTCTCATTTGATCTTTAAAATAATCATCTGATGGAAGGAACATTATGTCCATGTATAGAACCTTTATGATTAGATATCATAGTATCCTAGTGGTCAGATATGCATGGAAGGAACAGTTTACTCAGCGAATTGTGGCTTAAACAAGTAGAGATTTAAGGCTGGTGCAGGGCTCAGTAGTGCCATCAAGGCCCAAAAGATCTCCCTTACCTCTCTGCCATCTAGAACATGTCAGCTTTCTTCTTGATGTCTGTTTGCCTCATGGTTGATAAGATGGCTGCTGCAGGATTGTTTACCACAAGCTCATTCTAGTCAGGTGAAGGAGGAAGGTGAAGGAGCAAGAAGTGCTTTTTCTTTTGGTGAGGCTTTGTTTCTGTTTTATTGGGTAGGAAAGCCTATTTCATTGACCAAAATTGAGTCTCCAGCTGAGGAGGCTGGGAAATTGAGTATTTTAGCATCCTTATGGCACTAGGAAAAAAAAAAAAAAAAAGTCTCTATAGTCATTAACTCAGTGGCAGACCACCACCACCACCACAACAGTCTCTGTAGTAGAAGAAGACAAAGGAAAAGGGTGCTGTGGGTGATTTTGGGGTAACCATTCCACAGTCTGTGCCACATTATTACATCTGGACTTAGGTGTGTACTTGGAGATCATGTAAAGCAATTTCCTCATTTACAGAAGAGAATATTGCCAGTTAGTGGCAGAGTTATGAGTAAATAAGCCTATAAGAGCTGAGGGATTGTGTGGCGTAAAATGTTTGAGCTTTAGTGAACACGTCCAGGAAATCTTTTGTCACTGCTCAGGGTCTTTTTTTTTTTTTTAAACTGACTTTAAAATTTTTAGATTTCAGAAAAATTAGTGGAGTGTTTATATAGTCAACATTTGTTGTCTAAGATTTTATATTTTTAGGAGAATTTTGTTTGACATCTGTCGTAATATCCCTAGTTATATGTATTTTTTTTAATTGAAAATGTTAAGTAGATTTTCTCTAAGTAACTGGCTTCTAATTTAAGTGGGGTATAGTCTCCCAGAGAGGGAATTTTCCTGTCTAAGCTGCATCCATCTATTTCAGGTTTATTTTGCAGGGAATTTGATCACAAATTTTCAAGGAGTCTCTTCATACATCCTTCTTATTTTGGTTCACATCCCTATCATTTTTACCATAGTTATTGTGATATTCTTTATTTTAACTGTAGTTGTGAGAAAGATGCTGTTGATTCTCCACTTGGTTTGATCCCTTTCAGCATCTGCTGTCCATTTAAGTCTTCGAAACTTAGCCAAGTCATAGTAGGAACACAAGTAACGTAGATCTTGTTACAGCAGCCATTTGTGCAACTATGACAGGTGTTCTCTACCCTGACCAAAAAAAAGTGTTATTTGTGTATACATATGTGTGTGTGAAAATACTAAGAAATAACTCATATTCTATGGCTTTTTTGGTACCTTCTTTAAAAACTATATTCTAAATTAAGTTCTTGGTAAAAAAAAGTTCGATATCTCTTAGACTAGGGACAGAGAGATTTTTTTATTTTCTCCTTTTTTTAAATTTGACTAAGATCTTTCAGTGGATTAGATTTTGAAATTCATTTATCTTCTCTTTTGCATTTTATTTGATATGCAAAGAAACTACTACTTCATTATTACCAACAAAAAAGTTTTCTAAATTCTTGAGACATTGCCATTACTATTTATAGACTTGTAAGCAGCCAAGCTAGACGTGATTTTTTTACTTAACAAAGTCTTTGTGCATTTGGAATAGGACAAGATATAACTTTAGTTTTGATCTACATAGTAAGATACCCTACACATTCTCTGTTGGTTAATTTTCTAAAAAAATTTTAAATAAGTATCAATCCTTACAGAGGGCTGTGTTATTTCAGTAGTTCTAATTATTCAGTGAAATTCAGGATACCTGTATGTCATATACTGTTTAACCTAATTTTTAAAAATTTTCTACAGACAGTGGGATGAGCAGTTGGATCCTCGACTAAATGCAAAACAAAAAGAGGCTGTTCTGGCTATTACAACTCCACTTTCTATACAGCTGCCACCTGTTCTTATCATCGGACCCTATGGGACAGGCAAAACGTTCACTCTAGCTCAGGCTGTGAAGCACATACTCCAGCAACAGGAGACTAGGTGAGATGGTGGTAATGTGTTCATGTTTAATTAGCAGGGCACTACCTCTGTTCTTGTTTTAGGTACAAAACTAGGGCTTGCAAGACAGTTTTCATCCAGCTCTTAAAAATTAAAGCAAAAAAAAGAACCAAAACCAGAAAACCCAAAGCACTAAAATTTGAATTCTTTTAAAACATAGTTTTAAAAAATTGTCAGTTGTAAAGAAAGACAGTATTTAAATAACCATTAAAACTCCAAGTTGGTTAAGGAATTGGGATATATGTTAGAGCTAACAGAGTTGGGTGTTTTTTTAAAGAAAAATTTTGTATAGTAGAATTAAAAGTAATTTTGGGGAATTTACTTCCTTTATAGTTTAAAGAGTTAGTAGTTTTTTAAACATATCATATGTTAGAGACTGTTGAGTTGGCTGAGGGAAATGTATAGTATTAAGATGGCCGCTGCTTTTTTTTTTGGTATTATACTGCTTGAATAGTTTTGTGTTTTATCATTCTTTTTATTTGCACCATTTATTTCAGCAGGATTCTCATTTGCACCCATTCTAATAGTGCTGCTGACCTCTACATAAAGGATTATTTACATCCATATGTAGAAGCAGGCAATCCCCAGGCAAGACCTCTCAGGTATTTTTTAAGGCTTATTATGTATTTATATCATACTTTATTATTCTTAAGAAAAGGTGTCTGTAAAGATTTTAGTAACTTTGGGAATACCAAATTCTTAAATTTTACATTGACATATGAAGGTTATGCCTATTGAAGAAACCATTTAAATTAAGGAAAAAAAAAAAAAACCTTTGACCAACCATTTTTTAAACATTAAAGAGAAAGACATCCTTTTTTAAGTTTTGTATGTAAAAAATGTTGTTACAATCTGATCGGATTTTGATATGTATTTCTAAAAGGTACTGTGGTAAATAATATAAATATTAAAATCAAATTTAATATAATTAAAAATATAGCACATTTAGTGTGGCAGAGTGATCATGCAGTGACAGTTATTTATGGAAGTAAAATTTTGTGAGCATGCATTTAATTTCATAGAAGCTATACATTAGAGAAGCATAAAATGTTGAAGTGTTTTCTGCAACAAATGGTAGTGACTAATAGTTAGCTTTTTGCTACCATTTAGGAGACAAAGTGTCAAAGAAAATTTTAGGTTGATATAGAAAGGTTTTCTGAGTGAAACGTACTTAAATACCGGGTTTTGGAGGAATAAAAGTCCTTTTCTTCAGAAAACAATAAAGAATCATTAAACGGTTATTATACCATTTGCTTTCATTGTTATAAGAATTAATGTTTGGTTTTGCCATTTTACAAACTAATAATGTCATGCCCTATGTTGTTTGAATACAATTATTTACAAATTAACTTCTAACCACACCTTTGAATTATAATTCACTAACTTTTTATTTCTAGTTTAGCCCAGGTATGGAAAAATAAGATATACTATTTAGTTCTTTAATAAACCATAGTCAAAGCCATTTGAATGATTTTAGAGTCACATAAAAAGAATAAAAGAGAAAAAAAGTGTTATGGCCTGTTAACACAGGTTTTTCTGATATACTTTGGTTTCATTCTAGAAGGTAAATAAAAGCAGAAATAATTAGATAGACCAGTTGTATTTGTAAGAAAAGAACACATAGGGCACAATCACTATCAATGAGAATGTAGTATTTATCAGTGGATAAATTTATTAATAGATTCTAATCTTTTTTAGCTCATAAGTGAAAACTGGGTAGGTAACATTTTTGCTATGAGTGTTACTTTAATGGAGTTAAATTGTTTTGTTTTTCTTGTTGGGAGAGAGGGAGAAAGTTATGCGTGTGTGTGACATAGAAAACCTGAAAATCTCAATTATCATGGTGCATTTGGTGTGGAAACAATGGATTGGAAGCCCCTCAGTCTTGATTGTCTTAGCCTAGGTCATTTGACATTTGGGGCAACAGAGCTGTTGCTGATAAACCTTAAAATCCATCATTTGGCTCAGTTATTTTAGCTTTTCCCATGTAAAATTTGGAGGTTCTAATCCCAGTGTATAGTACATGTAAGCATGTAGAATAAGAAGTCATGTCCCACTATGGTATATGTGTAGTTGTAGTGACCCAAATACAGAAACTTGCCCTTTAGCAGAAAATCTCAGCTCTCTGCAAGCCTCAAGAATGACTCAGTTCAAAATGGAAAAATATATTCAAATACAAGTTTCATGCTGTTTCATTTAGTAAAACCTGTAAAACCCATTGCCGTCAAGTTGATTCCAACTCTGTAATAAAAGGAGTAAAATAATAAAAGCCTGACTTCCCCAAATACATTCTTTATGCTGCCTTACATTTTCATCTTATCGATGAAGATCAAAGACTTCAGTATTGGCTACACTTCAACATAAAACAAAAATTCTCACAACTGGACCAATAAGCAACATCATGATAAATGGAGAAAAGATTGAAGTTGTCAAGGATTTCATTTTACTTGGATCCACAATCAACGCCCATAGAAGCAGAAGTCAAGAAATCAAACATTGTTTTGCAGTGGACAGATATGCTGCAGGAGACCTCTTTGAAGTGTTAAAAAGCAAAAATGTCACTTTGAGGACTAAGGTGACCCAAGCCATGGTGTTTTCAGTGGGCTCATATGCACACAAAAGCTGGACAATGAATAAGGAAGACCAGAGAAGAATTGATGCCTTTAAGTTATGGTGTTGGTGAAGAATAGTGAATATGCCATGGATTACCCAAAGAACAAACAAATCTGTTTTGGAAGAAGTACAGCCAGAGTGTTCATCAGAAGTGAGGATGGCAAGACCTCATCTCACTACTTTGGACATGTTATCAGGAGGGACCAGTCCCTGGAGAAAGACATCATGCTTGGTAAAGCAGAGGATCAGCGGAAAAGAGGAAGACCCCCAAGGAAATGGATTGACACAGTAGTTGTACCAGTGGGCTTAAACATAGCAATGATTGTGAAGATGGGGCAAAACCGGGCAGCATTTTATTCTGTTTTACATAAGGTCACTATGAGTTGGAAGCCGCTCAGCGGCACCTAACAATAGCGACAACATTTTCATGATAGTGTTAACTTGCAAATCTATTTCCTAGAGGATTAATGTACTGGATTTTTAGGATTTATTAGCATCATCTTTTATTGTTACATTGCTGTTGTTTAACTCAATTACGTACAACGTGATTACAAAAGCCAATGGACAACAAACGTGAGAGGTATGGGAGATGGAAGAGAGAAAATTAAAATCACTGCATGCTCTGGGGAGATCAGCTTTATCTGAATTGTCCCCGAATGCAGGGGAAAGAACACAAGAGGCCACTAAGTGTCCAGATGTGACATGAGCAATTAAGTGAAGGTTCTTTTAAAATTAGAGAATATGAGCAATTAAGTGAAGGTTCTTTTAAAATTAGAGAACCCAAAGCATTGTAATTTTAAGCAGCCATCTAAAAGTGAGAGGTTAAATTCAGAGAGGAGGATGTCTCTCAGACAGAGATATGGTGTCTCTAGGGAGTAAGGCTGATGAAGAGTTTGCTTTCTTCATAGTTGTGAATGTAGTTGTTGTTGTTAGGTGCCGTCGAGTCGACTCCGACTCACAGTGACCCTGTGCACAACGAAATGAAAAGCTGCCCGGTCCTGTGCCATCCTTATAATCGTTGTTATGCTTGAGCCCATTGTTGCAGCCACTGTGTCAGTCCACCTTGTTGAGGGTCTTCCTTTTTTCTGCTGACCCTGTGTTTTGGCAAGCATGATGTCCTTCACCAGAGACTGACCCCTCCTGTAGTTGTATACAGTAAATAGTAAAGATATATGCTTAAATTTACACACTTACGGTTAATATTTATAAAATTATATTAGTTGCCAGGAGTGGAACTTAAAATATCTGGAGATGGAGGTTTTAGAAACTGTTGTAGTTTGCACTTTTTTGTTAGAATTACATTTCTAAAAGAAATAGAGGGGAAACACTCTTTGTATCTGTGTGAGGTCCTGAAGCGCAACATCTGGTTCTGGCAAAGTTATCACTTAGTAGATAGAGTTCATCTATGGAGAAAAGCTTGCATGTACTTCATGTGAGTGTTTGGTGCACTTTGGAGATGTTTCTGGGAAAATTGAAGGCATTTATTGTTTCATACAGATTTTTGAAACAGATTTTTCTTCTGAGTTCAGATCTTTCTGATTCTGTAGCATCTTAAGTAATAGCATTTGAGGGGATTATTTATTGCATGTGAATTTAATACATGAATAAAATTTCAGTGACTTAAAACTCCATATTACCAGACTACCTCTCGTTTTAAGGATCATTATAATTCATGTTAGATACATGAGTTGGTTTATTTCTAGAAAATATGTAAATCACTTAATTGGTGTCGTGTTTTATACTATGAGCTTGAAAGTATCACTTGTCACTATCAATTCTCCGATTTTGAAAAATGTTTTTGGAAGTGTTATAAATAACCCTCTTATAGATAGTGTCTACCTTAAATGTTGCAAAAATTGAAAGTACAGAGAAAATATTTAAACGTTATACTTAAATGTTTTTTTAGTCAGCACTAGAATATTATACCTTTAAGAAAATGGGCCCAGTGATCAAACTTTGTATTTTTATTAGGTTCAACCTGAGGTGACTTTCCAAGATAATTGTGAAAAAGTCAATAGTTAGAAACCAATTATTATTATTTTCCTATCAGAAAGAAGTGTTGCTTGGAGTTAAATTTGATGAACAATTTGTAAAAACACAAAGTTTTACAATGAAATGTTCTTTGCAGGAAATATGGAAACCTCAGAAAAGCACAAAGAAGAAAATAAAATTCAGCTATAATTTCACCAGCCGTACACTAACATCTTGTCATTTAATTTCTAGTCATTCATATCCTTAAGTACCCATACTTAGAGTTGATATGAAATGGAATCATGGCATATAATTTTTTAAATGTGGTCTTTCATGTATTTAAAAGTAAATTCAGTTTGATGATCCGATTAAACATTTTAAAATTAAAAACAAACATTTCGTTTAAAATTTTTCCATCTTTTGAAAGTGTTTCTGGCTATTTTTACCAAGTTTACAGTCTTTTCTAGATCATGGTAATGTTTTTTAAATACAATACTTTCCCCTACTACTATATATCTTTAGAGAGTCTTATTAAACAATGCCTTATTTAGTTTTTTGCTGTGTTTAAAAAAGAAACTAAAAACCTGTTTTAAGTGTTTCATGGAGGGTTAGAACAGATTTTTTAAGATTATGAGATTAGTTTTTGTACATGTTACATTTGAGCTGCCTTTGAAACATCCTAGAGGAGACAGATGTCAAGTAAATAGTTGGGTATGCATCCTGCAGCTCCAAGGACAGAAAAATGTGTGAATCGTTGGGGTGCGTTGATCGTGATCGAAGTCACAGGCATAGATAAGATTGCCAGGGGAGAGCATAGAGCTTGATGCGAGGAAAGAGATGAAGACTGAGCTCTGACCCTAGCGGTTAAACTGCTTGGCTGCTAACCGAAAAGTCTGTGGTTTGAACCTGCTGGCGGCTCCATGAGAGAAAGATGTGGCAGTTTGCTTCTGTAAAGATTACAGCCTTAGAAACCCTATGGGGCAGTTCTACTCTGTCCTGTAGCGTTGCTTTGAGTTAGAATCGACTTGATAGCAATGGGTTTGGTTTTTGGTTTGAAACCTAGAGAGGCAGCAGGAAGGCAGGAAGGATTGAGTCATGGAAGCTGAAGGAAGAGAGAATGCCAGGGAGGGAGCAACCACAGAGCTGGATCCTGCTAATAAGTAATTTGACTGGAAATTGGCCACATGATTTAGTGGTATGGAAGTTATTGATAGGGTGGAGACCCTTGATTAGGTGGAGTGTAAGCCATGTTCAGTGATTAGAGGAGTGAGTAGGAGAGTAAGAAACAGAAATGGCAGTATGGATAACACTTCTGAGAGGTTGGTTGTGAAGAAAAACCAAACCCGTTGCTGTTGAGTTGATTCTAACTCATAAGGGAGGGGAGATATTGAGCAGTAATTAGAAGAATATGAGCAATTAAGTGAAGGTTCTTTTAAAATTAGAGAACCCAAAGCATTGTAATTTTAAGCAGCCATCTAAAAGTGAGAGGTTAAATTCAGAGAGGAGGAAAAGGATTATACTAGGTTCGTGAGAAGGCAGGAAGCCCAGGGAAGGAATCAGCCTTAGGTACGAGGCAACAGTTTCTCAATTCTAACAGGCTCAGGAGGAGGGTCAGATAAGGGCACATGTGGGACTGTACAGTTGCTATTGGAGAGGTGATGAAGTTTTTATTTAAAGTTTTTTCATTTATTAATTAGGAAGAACAGGGACTTGCCAGCACTGTGGGAAATTATTTCCCTATACCCCAAGACTTCCTGAAACCAAGTAATAGACCTAAGACTAGGAAGGGCCAGAGAGCAGATGGGACAGGGATGATACTGTTAGAGGCCTAAAGAACTAGAGAGACAAGAGGAATATTTATTTTAAAAAAAGCTTACACAGTGAAGTAGATCTCCTCCCTATAAAAAACCTTTTGTTTAAAAAAAAAAAATGACTTTTAGCTTTCTGTATTGTTCTGTGTTGCCCTGTGTAACCTGGTGAAATAAAAAATGCCATTTTTAATGTTATTTGATGCAGCTGCCATACTACCTAAGAGTATAGTGAAGCAGCATGAGATCCACTTTTGTCCAACTGTCTTACTCTTATGTAATTCCAATTAATAGGTTGTAAACGAATGACTGAGTTTGGATTTTAATATATATGTAAAGGAATTCAATATTGTCAGATAGCTGGAGCCGTTCAGTCATTGCATGTGAGTTTTAAAATATAGCAATGTTAAATTTTATGGTAATAGTTAAGCATTTTCTTGGATTTTAGGAAAGGAGAGCATCTTTGTTAGAAAATGGTTTTGAGAATCAGACAGAATATTTTGAACTCAATTTTAGAAATAATCTAAAAATAGATTGTACAGTTTGTGTCCAATACTAGAAATGTAATTAAAGTAATAATAGTGAGAACTCATTAAGTGTTATTTTATGCCCAACACTTATTTTTCTACATGTGAGGATGAATATAAAGGAAGTATAAGACACAGTAGGCATTGAACGAATGTTGAGTGATAGACTTGGTTATTCTATTCAGAAAGTTTATGGTAAGGTAACTGCAAAGCTTGTGACAATGACTATGAGTGTACTAGACGTTCAGTGACAGGAAGAGAATGCCAATGCCTGTAGACCTGGAGTAAGCTTTGCAGAAGAGCTTGAGCCTCACCTGGGTTGTGAAGAATGATAAACCAATGGGAAGAAGGAAGAGCTTTCCAGGCAGGGGAGTAGCTTAAACTAGGTTTGAGTTGTAGATAAAAAATAAAGAATTCTACTCTATTAGAAACATTTGTATATCTAAGTTTACTGACAGGCTTAAAAAGTACAAATATTGGCCTTTTTTTTATTCATAATGATTCAGTTAGCATTCTTTTTAATTAGTATTTATATTGATTTAAAAATCACACACACACAGTTTTGTAAAAGGTCACATTGTCCTTTAAGGTGGATAGCAGAAAAAATCTGTGTCGTCTCACATCCTCACTCCTCTCCAACCATGATTGCCAAAAGCAAACGCTTCCAACTCTCTTAGCAGTTTCTTGTGATGTTTACGTCCATTTTTCTAAATAATGCGTATAAAGTGCTGTCTCATCATTTTTTGGATATCTGTGAACTTTCTATTATAAATTATTTTCTATTGACAAATAATACGGCTATTTCATGTACATTTGCTTTTCCTTTTGGTATTAATAATACTAGGCTTTTTTTTTTCTTTTTTCTCGTTTCATTTTCTTTGTTCTTTCTTGTCCTGAGACTTCTCTTTGCCATCATCTTGGGAATTTCTTTGTCTTTTCTCCAGTGTTAGATCCTGTCTCCTGATCTTAGTTCTTCATCTTTCTTGATTTTCTATCTTGTTTTGATGGTGCACATCTTCCATTTAGTGTTTCCAAACTTTCTGAGAAAGGGTGCATCTGAGGTAATATTTTTGAGCTCTTGAGTGTCTGAAAATCTGTTTATTCTCACATCAGATTTGATGGGCAGTTTAGCTGGGGGTGGGGTAGAGCTGGAATTCTAGTTTGAAAATGCTGGCTCATAAATGTGTAGTTTTTCTCAATATTTGCTTACCAATAAATTGGGTACTTAGGCAGGTAGGTTTTCATTGGCTAATGCTCTTCAGAAGTAGACTGCCGGGTCCTACTTCCTTCATTATACCAAAAGAATTAGTCGATGTTCAACCATTTCAAGAGGTAGCATATGATCAGGAACCAATGGTACTGAAAGAAGAAGTCCAAGCTGCTCTGAAGGCATTGGCAAAAAACAAGGCTCCAGGAATTGATGGAATATCAATTGAGATGTTTCAGCAAACGGATGCAGCACTGGAGGTGCTAACTTGTCTATGCCAAGAAATATGGAAGACAGCTTCTTGGCCAACTGACTGGAAGAGATCCATATTTATGCCTATTCCCAAGAAAGGTGATCCAACGGAATGTGGAAATTATAGAACAATATCATTAATATCATACGCAAGCAAAATTTTGCTGAAGGTTATTCAAAAATGGCTGCAGCAGTATATCGACAGGGAACTGCCAGAAATTCAGGCTGGTTTCAGAAGAGGACATGGAACCAGGGATATCATTACTGATGTCAGATGGATCCTGGCTGAAAGCAGAGAATACCAGAAGGATGTTTACCTGTGTTTTATTGACTATGCAAAGGCATTTGACTGTGTGGATCATAACAAATTATGGATAATGTCGAGAAGAATGGGAATTCCAGAACACTTAATTGTGCTCATGAGGAACCTTTACGTAGATCAAGAGGCAGTTGTTCGGACAGAACAAGGGGGTACTGATTGGCTTAAAGTCAGGAAAGGTGCATGTCAGGGTTGTATCCTTTCATCATATCTATTCAATCTGTATGCCGAACAAATAATCCGAGAAGCTGGACTATATGAAGACGAAAAAGGCATCAGGATTGGAGGAAGACTCATTAACACCCTGCGTTATGCAGATGACACGACCTTGCTTGCTTAAAGTGAAAAAGACTTGAAGCACTTACTAATGAAGATCAAAGACCACAGCCTTCAGTAGGGACTACACGTCAACATAAAACAAAAATCCTCACAACTAGACCAATGAGCAACATCATGATAAACAGAGAAAAGATTGAAGTTGTCAAGGATTTCATTTTACCTGGATCCACAGTCAACAACCATGGAAGCAGCAGTCCAGAAATCAAGTGACACATTGCATTGGGTAAAGCTGCTACAAAGGACCTCTTTAAAGTGTTGAAAAGCAAAGATGCCACCTTGAAGACTAAGGTATGCCTGACCCAATCCGTGGTATTTTCAGTCGCATCATACACATGTGAAAGCTGGACAATGAATAAGGAAGACTGAAGAATTGATGCCTTTGAATTGTGGTGTTGGCGAAGAATATTGAATATACTGTGGACTGACAAAAGAACGAACATGTCTGTCTTGAGAGAAGTACAACCAGAATGCTCCTTAGAAGCAAGGATGGCGAGACTGCGTCTTACATACTTTGGACATGTTGTCAGAAGGGATCAGTCCCTGGAGAAGGACATCAAGCTTGGCAAAGCACAGGGTCAGCAGAAAAGAGGAAGACCCTCAATGAGGTGGATTGACACAGTGGCTGCAACAATGAGCTCAAGCATAACAATGATTGTAAGGATGGCGCAGGACCGGGCAGTGTTTCGTTCTGTTGTGCATAGGGTCATTATGAGTTGGAACTGACTAGATGGCACCTAACGACAACAGGCAGATAGGCCATAATCAGTAGTCAGTAGGATCTATTTCATGATTAATTTCTGTGCATCTTTATGAGCCAGTACTTACTTTTTGAAGAAATTTTTTGTACATGGTATTGTACATAGTATTCTGCCAAGTTTAGGTTATCTACATTGTGTAAATTTTCCTCCACATCAAATATCACTTTTAAGCATGGTCTTGAATTGGATGGAAAAATGAACTCAGTTTTAGTTTGGTTTGAAAACTTTTTTTTTTTTTAATGTCATTTTCAGTTAAAAGCTATTACCAAAATCAAACTTGTTTTTTTTTTCTTATTTAAGTAATAAGCATTTAAAGTTAACTACTGTTACAAATCTGTAAGATATAATTTTACTGTTATGATGGAATTCACATGTCTAAGAAAACAGAAATGAACATTAAATTAATAATTGTATCAGAGAGTTAAAACAATTACTTCTTTAAGAGCATTTCTACTTGGCTTCCAAAAATAATTTAAGGTAGCTCTAGTAAAGGGTACAGAGGCAGGAAGATTGAGAATCACTAATACAAGAGTAAGAAGATAAGACCTAGTAACAAATAGTGGCTCATTGAGAAAAGACAATTGTTAAAGAAACTGTAGGCTGACTTAAAAAAAAAAAAAAAACCCATTGCCATCGAGTCGATTCCAACTCATAGTGACCCTATAGGACAGAGTAGAACTGCCTCCTAGGGTTTCCGAGGAGCGCCTGGTGGAATTGAACTGCCGACCTTTTTGTTAGCAGCCATTGCTTTTAACCGCTATGCCACCAGGGTTTCCTTAGGCCGACTGAAGGTACTGTCATTGAGTGCCGGATTTTGTTGTAACCTCTTTTGGAAGCTAAATAAAAAAATATCCTCTTGTTCCATGTGAAGGCTTATTAAAAAAACGCTTCCCACAATATATGGTTTTGGATAGGGTAGACAACAGGTTTTTTTTTTTTTTTTTTTAATTTTACCTAATTGTTTTGATTCCTTGTGTTCATGTCATGATTACCTTTCTATGTTTGTATAATGTATTTTGAATGTTCACTCATCTTAGGAGATACTGGTTTTAGGTTCAGGTTTGCTATGGGTGAAAGGAATTGGGGAACTTAAATTTTTTGGGTGCCAGGCCTTGTGGTGCATGCTGGTTGTATATTATCTCATTTGGTGTTCCCAAACCCCTGAGAGATGTAATTATTATACTCATTTTGAAGATAAGACAAATGACCGTTAGAGAGGGTAAGAACACAGGTTTGAATGCTGGCCATAAATAAGCCCTTTGGACTTCAGTATTTTCATACAAAAAAAGGGAACGATAGTGATGTCAATAACAGCAAGCTGGTAACTTGTGAATTTCACCCAAGGAATAGAAACAAGAAGAAGAGAATATCCACAGTTTCCCTTTAATAGATATTTCAGCTGACATACATATGCCCAAATGACTACTTTTCCTCCCATTTTAGACAGATAACCTGTTCATACTCTTTTCCAAGACTCACCTCTTCACTTCTGAAGGATCTCACATCCCTTTCTTTCTACACAGCCCTCCTCTCCTACATCCTTTTTTCTCTCTACTAGATTGTACAAATCAGCATACAGATATTCTGTGTCTGCTATTTTTTAAAAAAGACAAAAACTTGACCCCATTTCCCCATTTATCTGCATTCCTTTAAGCAAAACTTAGAGTTGTCTGTACTCATTGACTCTACTTCCTCTCTTCCCCTTTTCTCTTGAGCTCACAGGCTTCTCTCTCTCCATTACTCTGAAACCATCATATTAGGGTCGTCATTGACTTCCTTGTTGCTAAAACCCGTGGTCTGTTCACAGTCCTCATTTTAGTCTGCCTTTTAGCAGTATTTGACACAGTTACCCCTCATTTTTCTTGGAACACTTTCTTCATTTTACTTCCAAGATCCCACTTTCTCCTGAGTTCTTTCCTGTTTTGTTGACTGCTCCTTCTCAGTCTCCTTTACTCTGACCTCCTCTTCCCAGCCTCTAAATGTTGGAGTGATCAGTTGGTCAGTTCTCTAACTGGTTTCTCTTTTTTAAGCTACACTTATTCTCCATATGATTTTACCTGGTCTCAAGATTTAAATATCATTCCTATTGTATATTTCTTGCCCCAGGCATTCTCCTGGACTCCAAACTTAAATATTCTACTGCTCACCTGGGTACTTTCACTTGGATGCCTACTACTAAATATGTCAAGACTGAACTCTCAGTTTCCATCCTAAATATGTTCCTCTCCTTTCACCCCCTTTATAAACACTACTACTATTCACCCAGTTCCAAAGGCATGGAATCATCTTTTCCCTTACGTTTCACATCTAGTTTATCAGTAAATTCTATCAGCATTACTCTCAAAACGTATAGTGAATCTGACCATTTTCACATCTCCACTGTTACCACTTTTTTTTTTTTTTTTTTTTTACTGTTATCACTGTAGTCCAAACCACCATTTTCTCTTGTCCAGACCCGTAGAATAACCTCCTATCTGGTATCCCAGCTTCCACTCCCATCATCATCCCATTTAGTGGTGTGTTAGAGTCAGCTCGTACTGGCTTATGAGAGCCGATGGTGTGCATCTCTTCCTGAGTTCATATTTAGTGACATCATGTTGGTAGGTTGAAATTAGCCATGGTAGTAGTTTTTACACCGTAGACATCAGCAAACACTACAAATTAGGGCTACCCTTATCCTTTACGAGCATACCACTGTCCCTTCCCCCTCTCCCCGCCACCTCCGTATATCTGCCCAGAGAAGCCAGAGTGGTCCTTTAACAACATAAGTCATGTCATTTAACTATCTTGTCAAAACTCTCTTATGGCTTTCCATTAATCTCATAGTAAATCCAAAGTCTTTATGGTAACCTGAGAGTCCTTTGTAATCTGCCTCTGTGCTGGCATATAGTAGGCACCCAGTAAGTCTTTGTCATATGGGTGGGTGGATGGATGGATGGCTCGTTTCTGTACTGTCTTGGTAGTGTACTATGTGAGGTCTACTAATGAATTTTATTTTGCAAATAATGGAAAAGATATCCTTTCTTATTTAAATTCATTTTTAAATTTCCAGAACCTCAGACAGAATTCTATTTAAATATAGGTATAAGAATATATTCTAAAGTAAAATGCCAGTAAGTTCTTGAATTTCTGATGCAAGTATGCAGTTCACTATTTTTTCATTGTCATAAGTAACTAAATATGAATTTAGTATATTTTAAAAGAATATTCTGGAAAACGTAATTCCAGCATTTGAATGTTTTGAATGTAAAAAAATGTAATGCTTATGAAACTTAATGTTTGTGTGTTGTTTTGTTGCCAAATTAATCTGAACACTTATAAATAGTTAGATACTTATTAGTGGTAGTGCCTGTTTTCTGTTTGGATTTTTTTTGGGGGAGTGGTCACAGTAAACATAGTGACAGTTGTATGTTAAACCCTAATCTAGTAAAGTGGTGGTGGTTATCAGATTTATTTATTAATTTCCAGATGTTGTAGTTGTAAAATAACAATGTCAATAGCCTGATAGTCAGATACTGTTAAGATGTTAATAAATGTAAATAGGAAATATCTTCTTTTGCTTTATAGGGTATATTTCAGAAATCGCTGGGTGAAGACTGTCCACCCAGTTGTGCATCAGTACTGTTTGATCTCAAGCGCACATTCCACCTTTCAGATGCCACAGAAGGAAGATATTCTTAAACATCGAGTGGTTGTTGTTACGTTGAATACTTCCCAGTACCTCTGTCAGTTGGACCTTGAACCTGGTATGCCGACTCAGAACACAGTTATGGTGGCTCACAGGCTTAACGGGTGATATATTCAGTTCAGACCAGGGGTTGGTAAATCTATAGTCCATGGCCCAAATCTGGCTCACTGTGTATTTTTGTAAGTAAAGTTTTATTGGAACACAGCCAGCCTTGCCCATTTATTTACTGATATATCATCTCTGACTATGGCTTTTGTGCAGCAAAGTTGAGTAGTTGCAGCAGAGATTGTGGGTTTCACAAAGCCTAAAAATATACACTATTTGGCCCTGTACAGAAAAAGTTTGCTAACCCCTATTTTAGACATTTTAGTGACTGCTATTGCATTTGTTCTCTAATGGGTCAGGTAGTATTTACTGTTGATCACGTGAAACCCTAAAATTTGGACAGCACTGATGTTTTCTATAATTTTCTCAAGCTTTTGGATTATGTATTATGGAGACAACAATCATGATGGGTTTTTTATGACAGGTTATTAGATTTAAGTACAGACACTATGTAAAATCAAACTAATATTGTAAGAAGTGCAGATAAGATGACAAGAAGGTGTTCTGATAAATATGGCAGAACTTAACCATCAGAAAGTGGCATAACTTTAAAGTAGTTGCTTTGGAAGAATATTCATTTATTGCTGCCATATTATAATAATTGTTGATGTGGCTCAACAATTTTTTGCTCTCTCCTTTTAGAATTGCTTTCAGAGCCAGTGACAAATTCTTTTGAATATCTGAGTCCCTGGAAGGTAGAGACTGTTCTCTTCACCTTGTTTTTCTGGCACCTGGCCCAGGGTACAGACACCTGGAGTCCCTTGATAAACTTCTGTTTATCTCAAGTGAATGAATGGTGGTCAAACTTTCTTTTTTGAGGGTAGATTTAATTTTAGAAAAGCTTCAAAATTGAGTGGTGGTCAAACTTTCTTTTTTGAGGGTAGATTTAATTTTAGAAAAGCTTCAAAATTTTCCTGAGCCATGTTTGGTGAATACGGTAGGTGATCAACCAATGTAATACCATTAAAAAAAAAAATTAGGTGCGAAAAAAAATGAGATGTGCCGCTCATGTAGGGAGACGTACTTTCTTGAGCATGTGGCTCATAGTTGGCTCGTGAGGGGAGTTACAAAAGCAGAGTTTCAAAACTATTTTTAAACAGAGGCATCATCATTGGAATGAGTTATATTTCCTCTCAAGTGACTTACTTGAATGGAACAACACTTTTTTGAAATGTAAATTTTGGTATGTCTATTTAAAAATCAGTCTCATTACTTTATGATTATACTCTGCATTTTTGCCACATAGGTTAAAAACCCATACCTCCTAAGCAGTGTAGTTATGTGACAAAGAGTAAAAAGTGGCTTTGAATGGAAAGAGTATAAAATAATAATACTTGTTGGAAGTTGACGATGTGCTTTGTTCTCGATGTATTTAATACTTATTTCATTCTGTTACCAACCCTATTGAGAATTATTTTACAAATAAGAAAGTCAAGACTTAGGCTAACTCAGTTTGATTAATTCAAATTACTTTTACTGGCTTAAGCAGTAGCCATAACAATTTCATGATTTATGCAGTTTCTGATGCAAACCCAGCTCTATTTAATTAAAATGTTATCTAATGTAATTCTTACCTTGATTTCACTGGTTTCAGTTTTTTTTCCCCCCCTGTTTGATCCTATGCTTATATAGTTAGTTGTCTTCCTTAATTAGTCTTGTGGAACAAAAGTGCAAAGGCACCTCAACAAAGAGAAAAGTGCATGTGTTTATATCGTGCTTGGGCCACTGTTGGTAAATAGACAACAGCTATTTATTAACTAGTTTATTAATACTTGCACCGTCAACCATAGCCATTTATTCAAACGGATGATGATGAAGGTGGTTATTTTGTGAGTAAGATTTAGAAAGTTCCCAACCTAAAAACAAGTTGTATTAGAAAATTTTATAAATAGATTGTTTGGAACTTGTTGATATTAATAGCAATAGAGGTTAGGGTCAAGGTCAACTCACAGAAGGCTGATAAGTTAGTAATAAATACCACTGGACTCTAGGGAGCTAGCTCTTTTATAACTTTACGCTCTGTTGAGAAGCTATTTTGTGTCCTTTGTTGTGCTAGTGAGAGGAGAGTCCTCCCTCTCTCCCTCAGCAAATTGGCAGTAGAGGGGCCCTTCTCCTCCACACTGAGACAGCAAGGATCGTGCCTCTTTCCTGCCTCTTTCCTCCCTCTTACGGGCCGAGGGGCTTTCTTCTCCTTCTTGCACAGCCTACCCACAACACAGCAGAGCCCTGTGCCCCAGTTGTGAGTGGCAGCAGCAACCAAGCCATGGGATGCCACCATTGTAGGTGTTTGCATCAGAGGACATTTGACAAGGCACAGTTTTGACATTTGTTATCAGCCACTGTTTTTGTAGAAGCAGCAATTTTTCAGCCAGGGTAGGGCGTTACACAAAAAAATGATAAAATATAAGCAATCGAATTAGTGAATTTGTTAATACACTTTGTTTTTAGTCCAAGTTGGATTTTTTTTTTAATTAGGAACTTACCTGAAGTAACATTTTTTCTATTCATTATAACTTTCTCCTCTACATTAGATTTTGGGTACAATTTTCTTTATTTTAAAGTCTAATATGCATGTTTGGGGTAAAGTCATTTATAAACTATCATTGTTTTATTTTTAGCATTTCACCAAATAAGTATTGAAAGGATTTGGGGGCTCTCAGTGTTTAGTTGCCAGCCTCTCTTTTTGGTCAAAACTGCATCTTGTGGTTTTCATCTTTTCTGTCTATACTGATTCAGCTGTTAGTCTGTGGACCGTTAGCATCAGATGCCATTCGTGATCTGTTATCAAGGGAAGTAATTTTTTTTTTTAGTGTCTTTTTTAAATAATGATTTAAATCGACAGTTGTCTAAATTTAGTGTTGGTATTAAAAGTATTCGGAACTCTTAAATTCCTTAGCAGAAAAGAAACGACTACTCCTATCCTAATTGCTGCTGTAATATGCTTTATTGTGTTTACACTGTACTTTCTAGGGTTTTTTACACACATTCTGTTAGATGAAGCTGCACAGGCCATGGAGTGTGAAACCATTATGCCCCTAGCATTAGCAACTGCGAGCACTCGGATCGTCCTGGCTGGAGACCACATGCAGGTGTGTGTTCCCCAAATCATCATGTTAAAAGTAACTTTTAAATGTATCTTGGTGTTTAATATTCTATTTCTTAGTACGTTCTGTGAGACTGTACCATATATTGCAGTTTAAGTATTTTAAATGCCTGTAAGTACCAGTAGTGAAAAATACTCGTATTTCTGAAGGAAAATTAACTGTTCTGCCACTCGTTTTCTTCTTTTTTTTGTCAGTTTGGAATGAATTAAAGTTTATTATTGTTATAATTTTCAAGTTTGTAAAATAAAATTAAAATTACTCATCCTACAATTTGCCCACTCCTGTCTCTAATATTTATTTTCCTGAAGGGTTAGTTTTTCAGTGTCATCAGAAACAAAGTACTTAATTAAATATTAATAGTCAAAATCCCAGAGAACACATCTGATATGTTTGAATACCTACATATAAGAAAGAGAAAGTTCATTTTTCTATTAAAATATGTATTTTACAAAGTTGCAATTGGGGGTCCTTTTTCTCCACCACAGTTGACTAAGATTGCACCTTACCGTAAGCTCTTAAGGCATCCAGGAAAGAGCTGAATATAGAGAAATTCTGCTTTTATTTCTTTGCCTAAAGCAGTTTAATCTTGTTCTTTTGTAGTAAAAGGCATAACTAAGAACGGCTTCCTATACTTTATGAGATAAAGAGGGTTATTTTGCTTTAAAAAAAAAAAAAGTTTTTTAGTAGTAGGTTGTATGTCCTGCCATCTTGTCCTTTTAAATGGTTGACCATTTCTGGTGAAATAATTGATTTGCCTTCCCCTCGTCCCCACCAATAATGCAGTACGTTACATCCCTAAAATTACAGCAGTAGTAGCTATTATTATTTTAGAGGAACTCTTTATTAATCTGTATATAGAAATTCTTGGTCAGCGTTAGTATACTGTAATGAAAAAGTTAGAAATTTTAGCCTAGTTCTGTATAGCAGTAAAATTGTCCACAGAAAATATTTTTGATTCTGCTTATGCCAACATTCAGCATATTGAGGTTTAGTTCATTAGAGGTTTCAGCTTGCTGAATTTTTCATAAGTAAAAACTGTTTGTATATATAAATTTTCTCTGTATGTTTGTCTGTTACAGCTCAGTCCTTTTGTTTACAGCGAGTTTGCCAGGGAGAGAAACCTTCACGTCTCATTACTTGATCGACTTTATGAGCACTACCCTGCTGAGTTTCCCTGTAGGATCCTCCTGTGTGAGAACTACCGCTCCCATGAAGCTATCATCAAGTAGGTGTGAGCTGCCCCTTCTGCGTCACACTTCCTGTGGTCTGGTGGGAGGGAACCCAAAACGGCACTGTTACTGAGGACAGGGTATTCCCAGCAGAGTTACATGGGTATCCCTAGTGTTGCAAATTATGTTTCATATTGCTTTTAAAAGAGTACTTTGAGAGTCAGAGCTGTAAATTTTCACAAAATAGGGCAATTCTGGAAATAAAACTTTAAGTTTCATTAGTTATGACACGTATTTTTCTGTAACTCATATTATCTGTATGAAAAACCAAATGCTATAAATAAATATATTGACAAACCACATAATGGCTTGCTTATAGTCTCTGTGTTACACAAAGAATCTGTTTTAAAAGGAAGGAAGGAAGGAAAACTATGAAACTTAGTAATAAAGTTATTAAAGGTTTCTGTTAAATATAGTATACACCTGTAAAAGTGAACGTATTATAAGTGAACAGCTCAGCGAAGAGTCACAAACTGAATGCACCCATGGAACCAAAGAAACAACATTACCAGCACTTTAGAAAGCCCCCTTGTGTTGCTGACCAGTCACAACCCCCCACCCAGAAGCTTAGGAGTTTTTAAAGTTTAGTATAATTTAACAGTATTGATTACGTCACGCATGTGAAAACCGTTTTTAGATTTTTCTGAAAGCACTTGGATATAGAAATAAATTTAGTTTCAACTATGGTTTTTATCAGTATCTCAAAATGTGATTCCTATTTTATTGTTGCCAAATATTTGCTACAGTAAAGTACTACATGGTATCTTAATCAGCGAAGTCTATTAATCATTTACTAGCACTGCCAAACAGTTGAAGACTTGAATCTCCTTCATTTGTGTGCATTGCTTCAGTGTTTGTTTATCTATGGTTTATATGTGTAAGTATATGATACACATAAATAAAAATACGTATTAGCCAGGAAAATATACTAATTAGCAAATTTCCTTATATAGCAAGGTTTTCATCTGGTATTGAACTATATTAGGGTTTCTTTTCTTTATCTGGCTTCATACCTTACCAAAATCAATCCATTTAGCAATGGTATATCAAGTGTCTACTCTGTTGTTATTGCTGTGGCTATTTTTGGAGAAGATCCTGGTATCATGAATATTAGATATTTGGATTAAAATTAATCATGGGCATGAAGCAGCATTATTGGAATTGACTTTGATAATTTTTTTTGGTGGATGAAACTAATTTTGATGATAGACTTTTTTTTTTTTCTGTCTTTTTCTACAGTTACACTTCTGAGCTTTTTTATGAAGGCAAACTGATGGCCAGTGGAAAGCAGCCAGCACACAAAGATTTCTACCCACTAACTTTCTTCACAGCGCGAGGAGAAGATGTGCAAGAAAAAAATAGCACAGCTTTTTATAATAATGCAGAGGTACCTTAGTTCCTTTTGCAAATTGTTAACATTTTCACATCGGACAGCCTCATCTTACTGAGCATTTATTTAAAATTTTGGGTTGACATTTTATTTTGTATTGGCTTCATTTACTTGAAGATAGTATGTAAAGTTTATTTTTTTTCTTGTATAACATTGATCTTTTAAGATGAATCTCCTACAGGAAACAAAAACTTTGATCTAAGTTCAGAGAGAATGTGGGTCATACGAGGGGTCAGATTAGGCAGCAAGCGAAAACATGATGAAATCTTTAGAGGGTCAGAAAAACCCAAAACCTGAGCCGTTTTTGTTTAGTCAATTCCAGCTCATAGCGACACTGTGGGACAAGGTAGAACTGCCCCATAGGGTTTCCAAAGAGTGGCTGTTAGATTTGAACTGCTGGCCTTTTGGTTAGCAGCCAAGCTCTTAACCACTGCGCTGCCAGGGCTCCCTTTAGAGGGTGGCAGGCCTTCTGAAACCTGGGATTACAGTTCTAGTGGTCCCAAGGGAGTGGAGTTGTAGAATCAGGAAACCTGGAGTGCTGGGGCATGGTTGATCATTAGGGAAATGATTCTTTCTCTCGGATTTCCACTTCCCTGTATTCCCTTGAGTACCATGCTTTCTTTACAGATTTTATTTACAGAGAAATGGCTTTTATTATGTGATAGTAATTATCTTTTCTTTTAAAAATTGATCAGAGATCTGTAATTAGAAGTCAGCATGAGAGAATCAGCAGCATCCAATCTTGATAAAATTCTAGCCAAAAGCAAAGAAACTTGACATTTTAGTTAGTCTGTGCCATTGAATTTTTGGAAAAAGTAAGATTTTCTTTAAATATTTGAAGTATTGAAAGTACCTCTAGGGTCTCCTTTATTGCTTTTGTACTCGGGTTAGAAACCACTAACCTGGGAATGAGGAGTCCAGCCATGGTGGGAGGTACCGGTGGGGGCCTGAAGTCTTGGTGGTCCTGCTGGGACACCAGGGATCAGAGGTGAGCCCTGGGCTTGATCCCCAGGCAGGATTGATGTTTGTCAGAGGCTTTCCCAGGAAACCGCAAAGCTATAGGGTAAATAAGATGCACCTTCCTGGGCTGTCAATTTTACGCAAATGTCTTTGTGGGAAATATTTTTTTCATACTAAAACAAACATGAAAATAAAATGCATAACTTCAAAGAAATTTCAAGCCACCTTGAGCTTCACCAACAGAGCCTGGTTGTTCATTCCCTTTGGCTGTGTGAGCTATTGTGGTCAAAAAGTTAGAGATACCCTGCCTCGGGGGTTCTTTCTCCAGGATCTGGTGAGCCTTCTTTACTGCAGCTGACAGAGAAGCTGTAGGTCTTCTTTGGCTGAGAGGAGAAACACTTGGGTTTATAGGCAGGATTTTCCAGAGTTTTGAATAGCAGCATAGGCTAGCTATATTTTGACAAAAAAAATGTTTTTCGAAACTCTGAGCTTTTCTTGGGTTTACAGCAAAGGTTGGAAACTCAGATCTATTTTATGTTCTAGAGCAAGCAGAGCAAGTGGCACTAGTTATATGTTTTAGGAAAATGAGAACTCTCATAAAGCTTCTGATTAAAATTTAGGAGGGCATACTGAGGTTTGAAAACAGTTTGGAATCCATTATTGTGAAAAATAAGATAGTCTTACACAGAGTTACAACCAAAATGAATTTAAAACAGAGGAAGGAATTAAAGGTAAAATGAAAGAACCTGGAGCTGAAGGAATGCAGCATTTTTGCTGTTTATAATTCTTTGTTTAGAGAACATGGTTTTTATTTTATATCATTTGCTTTGTTCATCACCTGAGCTTGTGTCTTTTCTGACATGCTTAAAATGGTATAATGAAGGCTGAAAGATCATCCATTTTTCCTTGATTCTGAATTCACATCCCGTAGTAATGAACTGTTCTTAATATAATGCTCGTTGAAGAACAGCAAAATATTAAATAATAAGCAACAAGACAGGATTTTTAACCTTGAGTAATTCAGTCTAAAGGGAGGAGCTATGGAACCAAATAATTGTATGATAATGTGATAAATGGGAAATAGATAGGATTATATCCCGTCACCAAAAATGAATCTGTCGGATTTGGTGGAGTCTGTGGCACAGAGTACTAGGTCACTGTGAGTCAGAATCGACTCCATGGCAATAGGTTTTAATGGGTGGCATAGGGCAAAACAGTTTTGGCCTCATGTATTTTAGGACTCTTGTTCAGTTGTGTATATGTTTATAATTATTGTATTTTCCTCATAGATTGACCTTTTTATCATCATAAAATGTCCCTCCTTATCTCTAATAATAACATCTTTGTTGTTTTAAAGTTTGTTTTGTCTGTAGTATAGCCACTGTGGAGCCCTAGTGGCGCTGTAGTTAAGCGTTTGGCTGTAATCAAAAGGTCAGCAGTTTGAATCCACCAGCCTCTCTTTGGAAACCCTATGGGTCAGTTCTAGGGTCGCTATGAGTCGGAATCGCCTTCATGGCAAAGAGTTTTATAGCCACTCCAGCTCACTTTTGATTGCTGTTTGCGTGGTATTTCTTTTTCCATCCTTTTACTTTTTTCTTGTTTAAATCTTTGAATCTAAATTGTGTCGTCTGTAGTCATTATAGGAGCCCTGGTGGCGTAGTGGTTAAGAGCTTGGCTGCTAACCAAAAGTTCGGCAGTTCAAATCCAGCAGCTGCTCTTTGCAGACCCTATGGGGCAGTTCTACTCTGTCTTATAGGATCGTTATCAGTTGGAATCTACTCGACGTCAGTGGGTACGGGTAGTTAGTATATATTGTTGGCTCTTGTTTTTGTTTTTCTTTCAATCTAGTCTGACAATCTCTGCCTTTAGAACCAGCTTTTTATTATTCTTCACTGCAGTAGACTCAGTCCTACCTTTCTTGTTCCTTATGTTGAGAGCACCATGTCTTTAGTCCAGTTTGCTCTTCTGAATCCTTAGACTGTCTCTATATTTGATGCGTTTGCTGTCCTGTCATTATAACAATAGGGCAACTGGTGTCTTTATCGTTGATCAAATATGTATCTGTAAGTGGCAACTGCATCCTAGTGAAGAATCCGCAAGTTTTTGAAAGGACTAAAGACTGTCAAATTTTATTAAGCGTATTTAATGTTATATATTCAAATAGACATTATTAATAAATAGAAATAACGTATTTTTAAAAATGTCTTTTTAAATTTCTCCATCCTCTGTATGCTCCTAGACACTTGCCTGACCCTCTGTTAAGCTTGCCTTATTTATTTATTTTTAATTAGGCATTTGTTTTCTAAATAGTAGTCTCTTAGCAGGCAAGGAATATGTTTTATTAATCTTTGTATTCCAGAACATTGAAACTGCTTGATCAATTTATTGGGTTAAAATGGATTGAACTATACTAAAAAACCTTACCATAATCAAAAAAGTGGGTCCAAAAAATTCAGTTGTATAAAATGTTGTGTTACTTTTTTGCAATGTTAATGTATGACTGGGACAAGCTTGCACAGCTAGAAAGAAGGCTGGGAGTTCTGGAAATCTGTTTTTCTGATCCAGATTTGTCCTTGTCGCGTTTGTGGTTTGGTGTCAACCGGTGGCTATTGGCTGCTCTGCTTAGTTATATCAGTAAGGCTGGGGGAGGGGGCAGTGCTAGATTTTGTGCTAATGGGGCTTCGTGGTGGTACTGATTCTAGAAATCTCCTAGTTAGTTGGTTAGTTTTATTGGCCTGATCTGGAGAGAACAGACTGAGAATACTGGGCATGTGGTGACTTGCTTCGCTGTTTCCCTAGGTGGGGTTGCCAGTTTCACGGCCCTGTCCTTGCCTTCCTGCCTGCACGGGAACTTGAGCCTTTCCCTGTTTAAGAACGGGAACATTAAAGATGGAGGCCAGTTGGCAATTACATTGTGTCTGACTTTCATGTCTTCACTGGGTGTATTATCATAGGATTTCACTGTTCAGAATGTGGATGAAATGTTTTATTTTAAACACAAAACAGTAAATGTTGGAGAGGCTGTGGAGAGACCAGAACACTTACACACTGCTGGTGGGAATGTAAAATGGTACAACCACTTTGGAAATCGATTTGGTGCTCCCTTAAAAAGCTAGAAACAGAACTACCATACGAGCCAGCAATCCCACTCCTTGGAATATATCCTAGAGAAATAAGAGCCTTTACACAAACAGATATATGCACACCCATGTTCATTGCAGCAGTGTTTACAATAGCAAAAAGGTGGAAGCAACCAAGGTGCCCATCAACAGATGAATGGATAAATAATGGTATATTCACACAGTGGAATACTACACATCGATAAAGAACAGTGATGAATCTGTGAAACATTTCATAACGTGGAGGAATCTGGAAGGCATTATGCTGAGTGAAATTAGTCAGCTGCAAAAGGACAAATATCATCTAAGATCACTATTATAAGAGCTCAAGAGATAGTTTAAACAGAGAAGAAAATATTCTTTGATGGTTATGAAAGCGGGGAGGGAGGAAGGGTGGGAGAGGGGTACTCACTAATTAGATAGTAGATAAGAACTACTTTAGGTGACGCGAAAGATAACACATAATACAGGTGAGGTCAGCACAACTGGACTGAACCAAAAGCAAAGAAGTTTCTGGAATAAACTGAATGCTTTGAAGGCCGGCATAGCAGGGGCAGGGACCATGGTTTCAGGGGACATATAAGTCAACTGGCATAATAAAATCTATTAAGAAAACATTCTGCATCCCACCTTGGGGAGAGGCGTCTGGGGTCTTAAACGCTAGCAAGTGGCCATCTAAGATGCATCAATTGGTCTCAACCTATCTGGATCAAAGGAAAATGAAGAACACTAAGCACACAAGGTAATTACGAGCCTGAGAGACAGAAAGGGCCACGTAAACCAGAGACTACATCATCCTGAGACCAGAAGAGCTAGATGGTGCCCGGCTACAACCAATGACTATCCTGACAGGGAACACAACAGAGAACCCCTGAGAGAGCAGGACAGCAGTGGGATGCAGACTCCAAATTCTCATAAAAAGACCAGACGTAATGGTCGGACTGAGACTAGAAGGACCCCAGTGGTCATGGCCCCCAGACCTTCTGTCGGCCCAAGACAGGAACCATTCCCAAAGCCAACTCTTCAGACAGGGATTGGACTGGACAATGGGTTGGAGAGGGATTCTGGCGAGGAGTGAGCTTCTTGGATCAGGTGGACACTTGAGACTACGTTGGCATCTCCTGCCTGGGGGGAGATGAGAGGGTAGAGGCGGTTAGAAGCTGGTGAAATGGACACGAAAAGAGAGAGTGGAGGGAGAGAGCGGTGTGTCTCATTAGGGGGAGAGCAATTGGGAGTATGTAGCAAGGTGTATTTAAGTTTTTGTGTGAGAGACTGACTTGATGTGTAAACTTTCACTTAAAGCACAATAAAAACTAAAAAAAAAAAAAGTTTTATTCTGTATTCACGTCAGCAAAGCATTATTCCTGTTTAGAGGTAGTTTTTAAAATGACATTTGCTAACATGGGATCCTTTGTACGTCCATCTCAGTTACCGTATTTTTTCATTCAAACACTGGCATTAACTTTAATACATGTGTATGTTTGTTTCAAGGTATTTGAAGTGGTGGAACGTGTAGAAGAGTTGAGAAGGAAGTGGCCAGTAGCGTGGGGGAAGTTAGATGATGGCAGTATTGGCGTGGTGACTCCGTATGCCGATCAAGTGTTTAGGATACGTGCTGAACTTCGAAAAAAGAGATTGTCTGATGTTAACGTGGAAAGGGTGCTCAACGTTCAAGGTAAGTATTACTTGACATGAATTAAGTAATTTAAATGCTTAAATCTTATGGTGTGTTTAAATTTGGCTTTTAATTCTCAAGATCTTTTTTCTGGACAAGCAAAAATTCTGTATTTCCTTTCATATCAAGTGCTTTAATATCAAATTTTGCAATTAAAGTCAAGCTTGTTTACATTCTTACTAAATTTTTGTATTCAAGTAAAAAAATGTAAACAAATGGACTTTTCAATGACTGTAATTATATAAATGCCACACAATATCTGTATGCTGTAGTTACAGGCATAGTAGCATGCAACATACACTGTTGTTGTTACATCTGAGGACTAAGTTGGTCATAAAGATGTTTTTAAACTTTCACTGCCATACAAATTCTGTTCAAACGCATTTTTAAAGGCACAGTTTGTGATTTTTATCTATCCTGTTGCTGTCAAGTTGCTTCCGACTCATAGACTTCACTAAATAGTTACCAGCAACTCTTTTAAATTGCCTTCATGTAATTAGTTAATCACCCTAAAATTTTTGCTTTAAATATATGAAACAGTACTATGTTGTGAGAGCTAAAAAAGCCCAATACAGTCTTAGGTTTCATGGTCATATGCAGTAGTAAGAGTAAAATATCCTCAGATCATGGGGAAAAGGACAGCTCCACTATACCTTGTGTTGTTCAGATCACACAGAACTTGGGTGGTGGATTTTAGAAGGAACATTGGTAACTAGAAAGCTCCCAAAGAAGATCTAGGATAGTTAATGGTTAGAAACTGCTGTATGGGAGTCAAGAATGTTTGGCCTAGAAAACAGAAGGCTAAGGACTGGCATTAAAACTATTTTCAAATATTTGGAACCTTGTCATAGAATAAGGGAATAGATGTGCTGTTATGAGAAAGAACGTAAGAAAAAATACTGTACAAACTAGACTTTTCATAAGGTTTTCTTATGGAATCAGCTTTGTCTGCCCTGAATGGTCAGAGGCTAAATGACTACTTCGAGAAAGAGGACTTTGTATTGGATGTGACCTTGGACTAGATAATCTCTAAGGTTGGTTCTGGTAGTAAAATTTTTTTAAAATGCAGTGCTTTTATTGTATCAGTGGTCCAAAATGACTGTCTTAAGTCTTTCCTTTTTTCTGTTTTTTTTTTTAAATAGGAAAGCAATTCAGAGTTCTGTTTCTTAGCACCGTGCGTACAAGGCATACTTGTAAACACAAACAGACACCAATTAAAAAGAAAGAGCAACTGCTGGAAGATTCCACGGAGGATTTAGACTATGGTTTTTTATCTAACTACAAGCTTCTCAACACTGCCATCACCAGAGCACAGTCCCTGGTTGCTGTAGTGGGTGATCCCATTGCTTTGTGCTCTATTGGAAGATGCAGGTAATTATGTGTTACTGACTGAGACATTGAAGGGGGAAATTAAACTAATTTACATTCCTATATGTACATTTATCTATGTGACTTCTTGGTTAATTAAATCAGGTTTAGTCTTATATCCAATGGGAACACAAAAGTATATGGCCTTGGGTCTATTCATTATATGCATAATTATGTATTCATTCATTCATCTATCCATCCATTTATTCATCATTCACCAAATATTCCCTGAGTGCCTATTGTGCACTAAGCACCCTGCGGATATGTCAGTGACAAAGATAGACAAAAATCTCTGCTTTTGTGGGGCGTATATTTTAGTGATATTTATATTTTAGTGATGAGGGAGTTTGTAAGGTAAAGAGAGAGACTGACAATAAACAAATTAAATTATGTAGTATTTTAGGAGGTAACTTCAGTGGAAAAGAACTAGAACATTGTAAGGGGATTAGGGGCGGTGAGGGTATGATGGGCTGGTTTGTAGTTTTCAATAGTGCTGTCAGGATAGGCCTCACTGAGAAGTTGGCATTGGAGGTGAGGGGGCGAGTTGGGCTGATAGATGAAGTGTCCCAGGGAGAGGAGAACAGCTCGTGTGAGGGCCCTGAGCTGGTTTTGTGTGTGTGTATCTTTGTGGGAGACTGGATTTTGTATAGATTTTTTTTTTTTTTAATTCAATTGTTATTTTGGCTTCGATTTTTGATGAATTTCCTTCTCTAAAACATTTTCTCTCAAGCTTTCTCTCTGTAAATAGGTCTGTGTATTTGGTTAATCCAAAGAATCTTAAAATCCTGGGGGGTTAGGAGTGGCTGTTACTTGTCTTTCAATAGCATTGGTAGTATTCATCAGATTTTAATCAGAAGGAACTATTTTTACTGAAATGTGGTTAAAATACCAACATAAATAAAAAATTTCTCCTACACTTGTGACAGTAATAAGAATTTTAACCTTATGAAGTTGGTATAAGACATGGCCTTTGGAGTATTGAAAAACTACGCTAGCATTAAAAATATACACGCATACAATAGAACAGAAATTTATAATCATGATACCTTAATGAAAAAGAAAGGAATATGCTAGGGATTACTTAAAATTTTATAAGTATTCTAGTCCCTGAAACCCTGGTGGCATAGTGGTTAAGTGCTATGGCTGCTAACCAAAGGGTCGGCAGTTTGAATCCACCAGGGACTCCTTGGAAACTCTATGGGGCAGTTCTACTCTGTCCTATGGGGTTGCTATGAGTTGGAATCGACTCGACGGCATGGGGTTTGGTTTGGTTTTAGTACCTGTTAGATGAGTTCAGAGTTAATAGAAGGAGTTGTTGACAGTCCCAAATATGCCCTGGGTAATTATTTCTTTTCGATATGTTAGAATTAAAGTAGGCAAGGCTGATAGGAAGTGGCTCTCTTTAAACTAAGTTCTCTGTTGCAAAATACACGTGCCAGCATTTTATTGCCTGATTTCATGTGTCAGCAGGAAAAATTATTCTACTGGAAGGGGGACTGTTAGAGACCTTTAAGCTGCATGTGTTAGAGCTTAAGATCTCTAAATGAAGTCGATGTATTCTATAGGGGAAGGCCGTTAACAAACGAATCAAGTAGAGTTTTAATTTATGATTGCATTATGAAAAATAACCTTTTCTTTTTTTTAAAAAAAAAAGAAACTTGAAAGGCCCGTCTTGCTTTAATATAGCTAAACAATTCTGTTGTAAAATGCCATTAGCTTCATATATTTAAAATAGATTGCCATTCATTTTTAGCCAATAATGACAAAAAATTAGGGAGGAGAATATATTAATTCCAAATCACAACAGCATAGAACTAAGTATATTAAGGAGCCTACTAATTGGCTTTCCTCCTGAGAATTTTACTTTAGTTGTTTTACTATTTTTGGAAAATGTATTTGGTTAGAATATTGCTGTTATTATACCATTTTTGTTTATATTTATTATTTGGTAAATGAGAGAACACATACAGTTTGGTTAGCGTTTAATGTATTAACACATGTATGAGATAGGCCGACATGCATTAAAAACAACCAGAAACTGCTGGAGGGATAAATAGGTATTAAAAAGAGTTTTGAGCCACATCCGTTTTAGGCTCCTTAATAAATAACTCCAAACATTTACCAACCTGAATATATTTTTTTAAAACCATTACCCATTTCTATGGAGTCATATTGTACTGTGAAATGAATAAGATCAGCATTTTTTACTCCTCCTCTGACATAAATTGTTACTTTCTCAGAGCAAATAGATGAATATTCTCTCTGAGGCCACGCTGTCAGAATCATCCAAGGCTAATTTTTAACCTCAAACCAGCTTTACTGGTGATTTTTTCTTAATACTCAGCTGGGGTGTGTCAAGGACTGCAAATTAAGTTAAAAGCTAAGCCAAATATTTCCAGCGAGGGAAATATACTGCACAGGGAAAAATATCATTCATCCTGTAGTTAAATGGGAATTTTAATTATCCGTGTCAGTTGAACAGTTGAATCATGGTTCCAAATCATGAGCTGATAATTGGAGCATATGGATATTTAAGCTTTAATCTTGCTAGTTTCATTAGAAATTAATCTTATAAGTAAACCCAGAGGACTTAATATGATTTTTAGGTACTATAATGGAGGAATGAATTCTTTATAGTTTAATTCATGGAGACATTTTCCCCTCTCATATGATAGTTTACAAAAAACTGATATGGTGTTCCCAACCATCAATCAAGTTTTCAGGGAATAATTCCTGTGCATATTATACAAGATTAGAAATCAGTCAGTTATATATTTTTTTGTTTTAAAATATTTTTAAATAGAAATTTTCAGTTAACCTGAAATGAGTATAGTGAACACTCTCCCCCCCAGATCAACAAGTATTAATATAGTATTTACAGCTTCATCAGTGCCTGGTGCTGGCTTAAGTGTTTGGTACACATTGCCTCATACAGTCAATCTCAGCAACTCTGCAATGTGGGTGTTTTATTTGTATTGTAAATGGGCAGCCCAGCACAGAGAGGTTACATTACTTTCTGGAGTCTCATAGCTAGTAAGTGGTTCATTCAGACAGAGGTCAGATTGACCTCAAAACCCCTGCTCTTCTCTCTTCTAGTCTGCCTTTCTTAGGAGGTGATGACTATGCATGGTTAAGTCTGCATAGAATGGGTTGGGGAGAGGCAGAGAGGGGAGATGTTTCTCCAAACCAACATGTGTGGAGAAGCCGGACCTTTTCTTTAACTCAGTGAAATATGAACATATTTCATGTATGTGTAGAGATGTGCATGTATTTATATTACAGACAAACACATACACCCTGTGGCCTGAGGACACCAACTGACTTTTCATAGTCAATGTTTTATCAGTGATTCTAAAAGCAAGATTAACATAAAAACAAAACCAAACTTGGTGTTCATGCAGTGATTAAGGTCATCTCCTTTGAAATACCTAAAATTATCTTACAATGTAGAGACACACATGGGTCCTCTGACCAACATAACTTGAGAAAATTGTTAACAATATATTAACATTTTGAGGAGGGGACTGAAAATTAGTGAATCCTTTAAATAACTATAGCAGTGAATCCTTATCTTTGTTCTGGATATAGTTGAAACTCAGGTGATTTTCCAATTATATGTGTTCAGAAATGCCTCATAGTGCCACACATAGTACTTCAGTAAGATATCAGGGAGTTCAAGGCTTTGAAAGAGCCTTCACAAAAGACAAAAAGAAAATTTTTTAGCTTCAAAAATAAGAGTTTTTGAGGAAAAAATACTTTCAAAGTTTGAAAGTGAGAAATCAAAGTCACTTCAGTAATAAAGTGTAATAGTAATAATAATACTTCTTGGTATCCCATGTCGGAGGTACAAAGATTCAGTAATATGTGTGAAGTCACACAGCTACTGAATGCCAGAGGAAGGGCTGCAACCCAAGCAGTCTGGTTCTAGAGTCTGTGCTCTTGGCCATTTTGCTATAGCAATCGAGCAATGAAAAGACAAGTCAGATTTAAAGGGTAAATTTCAGATGTGTTTTAGAACTTGTTTAATTTGATTAACTTACGGTGTTTAGTGTTAGGTGGTGACCTTCAGCTCGAAGGCTATTCCTTTGAAATTTCTGGGATCTTGTAGATCAAGACTGTCATTGAGCTACCAGCTTCTTGTGAAGTGTGAGGTTGTTTGGAGGTACTGCTTAACTGAGTATTACTTCAGGTCCTGGTCAGTGCAGTCCAGGTCAGTGAGGGAGGCAGAGGAGCAGGGTATGGAGTTTAAAAAGAAAATAGAACATATTCTAGCATTTTGTCTATGTAAGCTGGAAATGAAAATATGTTATCAGGAATTGATATTACAAATTGAGATAGATAGGGTAAAAACCAATCCATTCTCTCCTTGTTGCTTTCCTTTGTCTTAAAGTTCAACCCAAATAAAAAATGTTACTCAAACTAATGCTTAATCTACTAGACTAAAAAAAAAATTCATTTGAATTCGTCATATAGTAGAATTGTGTCCATAAGTATTTATACAATTGAATACTATGGCTATTTTTATCAAAAGGATGGGAAAGGGTATGGATTTTAGATTCTAAGAGCTATATTAAAGATAACCCTTCCTCGGGTATTAGACTATGAGAAGAAACTTGATTCCCTCAGGAGGGTTCTTAACCATAAAAATAAGGGACAGCTTTTCAGTGCATTTGTTAGCAATACACACTTCCTGTGACTGAACACCTTTATGTCTTATGGTCAGAAAATACATATTTAATATTTTGTAGCATTTTTACTTTTCCTGTGTTTATGTATAGGATTAAAAACTTTTCTGGGCCATTTCTTAAACTCATCTTTAAAAATTTAGAAAAGATGATAGAAAACATGTAAGAGAAACATAGTTGGAAATTAAAATCTGCAAAGTTTTATGAATATATTAGTAATCCAATTCCCATTCATATACTAACTTTTATAATATAAACCTTTTCATTTATGCTTCTTGAAGCCATCTTGATTACCTGCTGTCCACCTGGACACAAGGATACCAACTTGGGAAGAAACCATATCACATATCTTTTATAGCATAATAAAACATTATTTGAACCTCATATTAAACATAGGTATGCATATTTATAATAGTCATTTAAAACTGAAAAACTTTTTATATGTTGTCTTTTATAATACGTATTTAATATTTGAAGATCAATTTTCAAACTTTTAGGAATAGTATACAATTCCAACAAGTTTCGAATGTATTTTTTCTCCTTTAGTGTTTATTAATTTTATTACAAAATGAGTAATCAACATTAAAATTAGCCTTCCAATTTCCTATATTTTTTATGATTCATTTAACCCTTTTAACTCAGTCAATTAATATTGTGGGTTGTGATTGTGGCAAGATCTGTTAAGTAAGAGAAAATCTAGGGAATAGCTAGTTATTTTTTAATGATCTTCATGAGGATTATCTACTTTTTGGCTCAAATTTATGTCAAGTTGGCTTTTCTAAGTCATCCAGCACCCTTCCAGTATGACCCAGGCTACTTTGGCTCCATAATTTAGTTAATTAAAAAAAAAAAAAAAGGATGTATATACAATTCGCCTAGAGTATTCTTCGAAATATAAATCTTTGATAAAATGAGTTATCAGTTATATCCTTGCTTATTATATGGATAACAAAAAACATTATTCTGGATTAGCATGAGTAGTTGAGCACTGACCGAGTTAACTTGCATTGATAGCCACAATTAACTGCGAGCTTTATTTGCATGTACCACCATGCTAGGCTTGACTGTAGTTCAGAATCAAACTTCTGAAATCTTGTGATCTGGTAGAAAGATTATACCTAAATCATAGTGAGATAAGCAGAGGGGAGGAGATTCAAAATTATTTTTAGTTGCTGATGTTCATTTCTGTATTCTTATCTACTGAAATTATAAACTGATCTTTTAAATCTTTTCTGTAGGAAATTTTGGGAGCGGTTTATTGCCCTGTGTCATGAAAATAATAGCCTTCATGGAATCACTTTTGAACAGATTAAGGCTCAGTTAGAGGCTTTAGAACTAAAGAAGACGTATGTGTTGAATCCACTGGCACCTGAATTTATTCCCCGTGCTCTAAGATTGCAGCATACAGGAAATACCAGCAAACAACAGCAGTCGCCACCCAAGGTAAAGCCTCTGCTCATGAAATTGAAGAGGTTAAAGGGAGAGAAAGTGCAGAAGTGTCAAAGGTTAACTGGGCTGCAAGTTACTTTAAGTATTGGAATTGAAGGTTACATTTGGTCTCAAGCACAATTTCCGTGAGGAACTCGTTTAAATTTGGACACGTACGTGAAAATGCAGTGTTTAAACCCAAAACCAAACCCTTTGTTGTGAAGTCAATTCCAACTTAATAGCAACCCTATAGGACAGGGTACAACTGTCCCATAGGGTTTCCAAGGAGCAGCTGGTAGATTCAAACTGCTGACGTTCTGGCTAGCAACCGAACACTTAACCAGTGCGCGACCAGGGCTCCTAAATAGTGTTTAGCCATGTTTAATGTAATAATCATCCTCAAAATGTTTTTAAATACCTGAATTCTTCTGGTGTATTTCATATAGCTTCCCAGTCCTCTCTACTAATAGAATGATTTTGGCAAGATGTGAATAAAACAAAACAGTTTTGAAGATTATCACACTTATTAAAAGCATGCTGTTAAAGCATATTGTTTATAAGGAATAATGTTATAATAATAATATTTGTATAAAGAAAAGAATTCTAGTTATTTATAATGGGTCTACAATGACCCGTTCATTTTTAAGTAGTATTTGATGCAGTGAGAAAATTTGGCTGACTTCTCGAAGACTATTTTAAGTGGTTTTGACCTATATTTGTTGTAAGAGAAGTAGTCCAGTCAGAAGGGGCTAAGGGGGGGGAACCAAGGCCATTTCTGCTTTTAAACCGTAGTTATTTTCTACAGAAACAGCTGGTTTATTTGCCAGAGTGCTTGAAAAAAGGCACTTGCACTTACGATCTGGAAAAGGAAGTTATGAGAATGGCATGTTTAGTATTCTAGTTCTTTTGTATATCTATAGCCATCGGCATGGTATTATTGAGGGCTTCATTTTTAAAATGTAAAATCTAATGTATGAAATAACAAATGGTTTAATATTTTGAAAAATTTTTAGCTAGATAGGTATTTTGCTGAGAAGAGAACTACTTTCTGTGTGAATATACTGTTTTGTATTTTTTGTTTAATAAAAATTTACCTAATGTGCAATAATGCTTTAGTGATCTGGCATTATTAGGGGATTAGACATTCTGCATAAAAGGAGGTACAAAACGTTAGGGGACCCAGGAGCAGGTCGTCCTTGCTGACCCTTTATGGCCTTGCTCTCTAGCTGTCATTTATAGCAAAGGACGTGTTTCATAGGGGCCTGCAGAATTGACGTGTAGATAACAAGTTGCCTGTCCTCATTCTGCTTAATTTTTGTGCACTTGCTGGGGCCCCTGTTCGGAAGTTTTGCTAAGAGGGAGCAGTTTCATTTGCATACACTATGAGAATTGTTCAGAGGATCAATACCATTCAGAGGTGAATTCTCTGAAAAGATTGTAGTACTTTAGGTTTTATTTTGTTAGTTATTTGTTACCACTTATATCTAGCTGCTAATGTTGTGTCTCACTTTTCACTAAAACCCGTTGCCGTTGATTTGGACTCACTGTGACCCTCTAGGACAGAGTAGAACTGCCCCATGGGGTTTCCAGGGAGTGACTGGTGGATTTGAACTGCCGATCTTTTGGTCAGCAGCTGAGCTTTTAACCACTGCACCACTAGGGTTCCTGTTACTTTCTAGTCATAAGAAAACATTGTTGGTCTTGTTCACCTTGGTAGTTTCAGTGCCTGACCAGGGTGGACATATGGAGGGCCCTCAGAAAAACATTTGTTGAATGAGTGAAAAATATTTGAGTGAATAAATGGTTGAATAAAAAGATAATCATAAAAAAATAGATATTCTGAAATACGTTTGTATATAATAATCTTTGCATTAGTTAGCATTCTACCAAAGATAGACATACTTCTGATATTTACTAGTAAAAGTTTAGAGGTATTTTATGGGATTACTTTTATATATAGTTAGCGGTAGCTTACTGTTACTATTATTTATAAGCTACCAAACATATATCTTTTGTATAGACCAAGTATGCTTACTGCTCTACATGCTAAGTCCAAAAACACTAGAGGATAGTATCCTATATTGAACTGTACGCAGTGCTGAATTACTCTTGCAGGCATGCCACTTCCCTTTGAAGTGATAGACACCAATTTGCTTTTTCATTTAGCATACCACATAGCACCCAGACTGCTAACGGATATTGTTTGGCATGTTCCAACATTATAGTACAGGGTTACCCTAGACTGGCTTACTTTTTGTATTAGTTTCCTATTTTTGCTGTAACAAATTAGCACAAACCTAGGGGCTTGGAACAATGCATATTATATCACAGTTCCATAGGTCAGAAATCCTATTGGCTTGGCTGGTTTCTCTCCGCTGGGTTTCACAAAGCCCAAATCAAGGTGTTGGCCGGTTGGGCTCTTATCTGGAGGCTCTGGGAAGAATCTCCTTACAGCTCGTGCAGGTTTTTGGCAGAATCCAGCTCCTGGTGATGATAGGAATGAAGTTCCCCTTTTTCTTGCCAGTTGTCAGCTGAGGGACATCCTTAGCGCCTAGAGGGCTCTCTCCAGTCCTCACACATGGCCCCTACATCTCAGAATCAGCAACAGCACACCGAATCCTTCTCTTGCTTAGAATCTGTCAGTCTTCCCCTCCTACCACATCTCTTCATTCTTCCCCCACATATGTCTGACTCCAGCCAGAGAGATTTCTCTGCTTTTAAAGCTCCTGTGATTATATTGGGCCTAGCCAGATTATCCAGGATAATCTTCCCTGTTAAGGTCCATAACCTGACTTTCATCAGCAGAGTCCCTTTTGCCACGTGATAGAGCATATTCACGGGTTCTAGAGATTAGGGCGGGGACATTTTTGGCATGCCATTCTGCCTACCACACTCTTTGTCTAAATCGATCTGTTTTCTCCACATGCTGCACAATTGCCCCTGGTTGATGGGTTGTTAGCAAGTTACTGTGATACATTTGGAGGCTGAGAAATCTAAACAGCTTGTTATCCTCTGGGACCTGTCGGTGTAACTGGCTCTCCTTTCTTCTGTCAGCGCATCTGCCGCTGGCAGCTCTTGTTGTCACTTCTAATTGCTCATGCTTCTGATCTTTCCACCTACTTCTGCCGTCTCTGATGTTTGCCATTTTTTCCTTTTCACTTTTTCCCCTTTCTTCTGCCAGCTTTTCTTATCCCTTTTCTGTTTCTCAGTTTTTTAAATAACCAATGCCAATCACTGTGAGTGTTCTCTTCTCATTAATAGACCAGTAATGATTCTTTTTGTCTGTTATCTTTCTGACTTTTTTCGAGTTAGATCTTAACTGCCCTTGCTCGCTCTTAACTAACCAGTTGACCTCAGACCTTCAGTGTTCAGTGCTGATCTGAATACTTAAAAGTTGCTAACAGGTAAGTAGAAGAATGAGTCCTCACCATATTTTTCACTGGTCAAGATGAATTTTTTTTCCTGCTTGAGACATTATCCCCTCTTTGGTTTTCAGCTGTAATTACAAATAATAAATCTGTGCGTCTAAGGGTAAGTTGCATAATGTGCAGGTTTTCTCTGTTGGTTTAGTGCGTGTTACATTTGCCAATGGAAAGAGAAAGACTTTTTTTTGAAGTCCAAAAATTCAGAAGTCTTGGAGGGAAAAGAACACTGGCTGTTTGAGGGAGAAAGAGAAGAAAGTTGAGAGCGTGTATGCAATACAGTTTTTACAATTTGCTTTCACAATTCTGAAGTTACTTTTTAAGACTAGGAATGCAGAATCAGATTTCCTCATAAAAGTATCATGTTCTCACTACATATAAGAATGTTTACATTTTAAATTCCTAAATAAGTTCTGATGAGATATGCAGCCTAAAAATGTGAAAAAAGGGAACACTCCTGATTATTAAATGTTATTTTTATTTTTTGATCAGTCTTTTAAAAAAAATTTTGTCACTTTACCCATTGCACCAGGCAATAGTTTCTTCCTTTCAGCTGTGTGCACCAACATCTATACCTTACTGTGGTCATACACAGCTGCCACCATCCTCTCAAGCCTCCTTTATCTCTTATTTTTATGATGTGTTCTGGTTTAATAAGTAGTTCTTATGTGTATTCTGTGAGTAGGCCCACCAGTATATATCAGTTTTAAACTTTCACTAAAATTAATAAGTATTACCTTTGTTTAGTGCTTACTAAGTGCCTGACTTTTGTACTAGGCACTTGACATTTGACATACCTTATCTCAGTCTGTACAGCAGCCCCACCAGATAGGTGCAATGATTTGTGCACAATGTAAAAGTGAGGAAGCTGAGTCTCAAGGAGATGAGGTGACTTGCCCAAGGTTAATAGCCAGTAAATGGTGAAGTTGGGATTCAGACTCAGATCTTCTCATCTCCAGAGTCATTCCTTCTCCACTATATTTCTTCCCCCAGGGAGATATTTTTTCCCTTCTTACTGGTAAATCTGGCTCATAATAATTTATAATACCTGAGAAATCCTATTGCATTAAGGTGGATGTTATTTGTAAGGTAAACCGTCAGCCATACACTTTTTACTTTCCATTACTGGTATCATTAATTTGTATTCCAGTGTACATTTTAAAATGAAAGAATATAATGTATCATTGTTATCTCTCTTTTTTTAAAATTTTGGGTGACAGTAAGACATGTTCTTCTTATACTTCCTCTAGTTAGCAATTGAGAAAATTAAAACAAGTCTATGAGAGCCTAAATTTAGAGACCACCTCAAGAATAGATTTGATGCATTGAACAGTAATGACTGAAGACCAGATGAGTTGTGGAATGACATCAAGAACATCATACATAAAGAAAGCAAGAGATCATTAAAGAGACGGGAAAGAAAGAGAAGACCAAAATGAATGTCAGAAGAGACTCTGAACCTTGCTTTTGAACATATAGTAGCTAAAGCAAATGGAAGAAATGATGAAGTAAAAGAGCTGAACAGAAGATTTTAAACGGCAGCTCAAGAAGACAAAGTATCATAATGACATCTGCAAAGACCTGGAGTTAGAAAACCAAAAGGGAAGAAGACACTTGGCATTTCTCAAGCTGAAAGAAATGAAGAAAAGAATTCAAGCTTGAAGTTACAATATCAAAGGATTCTACGAGGAAGATATTAAATGACACAGGAAGCATTAAAAGAAGATGGGAGGAATACACAGAGTCACTATACCAAAAAGAATTGATTGATGTTTGAGCATTTCAGGAGGTAGCGTATGATCAAGAACTGATGGTACTGAAGGAAGAAGTCCAAGCTGTGCTGAAGGAATTCGTAAAAAACAATCCTCCGGGAATTGACAGAATACCACTTAAAATGTTTCAACAAACAGATACAGCGCTGGAAGTGCTCACTCAGCTATGACAAAAAATTTGAAAGACAGCTGCCTGGCCAGTTGACTGGAAGAGATTCATATGTGTGCCCATTCCAAAGAAAAGTGATCCAACAGAATGTGGATATTATCGAACAATATCATTGATATCACACGCACATAAAATTTTGCTGAAGATCATTCAAAAGTGGTTGCAGCAGTACGTTGACAAGGAGCTGCCAGAAGTTCAAGCCAGATTCAGAAGAGGACATGGAATGAGGGATATCATTGCTGATGTCAGATAGATCCAGGCTGAAAGCAGAAAGTACCAGAAAAATGTTTACATGTGTTTTATTGACTATGCAAAGGCATTCAGCTGTGTGGATCTTAACAAATTATGATTAACATTTCAAAGAATGGGAATTCCAGAACACTTAATTGTGCTCATGTGGAACCTGTGCATAGACCAAGAGGGATGCTGCGTGGTTTAAAAGCAGGAAAGGCATGCCTCAGGGTTGTATCCTTTTACCATACTTCTTTAATCTGTATGCTGAGCAAATGATCCGAGAAGCTGGTCTATATGAAGAAAAACACAGCACCAGGATTGGAAGGAAGAGTCATTGACAACCTGCGATATGCAGATGACACAGCCTTGCTTGCTGAAAGTGAAGAGGACTTGAAGCACTTACTGATGAAAATGAAAGACCACAGCCTTCAGTATGGATTACACCTCAATGTAAAGGAAGCAGAACTCCTCACAACTGGACCAGTAAGCAACATCATGATAAATGGAGAAAAGATTGAAGTTGTCAAGGATTTCATTTCACTTGGATCCACAATCAACACCTATGGAAGCAGCAGTCAAGAAAATCAAACTATGCATTGCATTGGGCATATCCAGTTGCAAAAGAACGACAACAGACTTTAGAGTGTTCAAAAGCAAAGATGTCACTTTAAGGACTAAGGTGTGCCTGACCCAAGCCATGGTATCTGCAATGGCTTCATGTGCATGCAAAAGCTAGACAGTGAATAAAGAAGACCAAAGAAGAATTGATGCCTTTGAAATGTGGTGTTGGTGAAGAATATTGAATACACCATGGACTGCCAGAAGAACAAACAAATCTGTCTGGGAAGAAGTATAGCCAGAATGCTTCTGAGAAGCAAGGATGGTGAGACTTTGTCTCACATACTTTGGACATGTTATCAGGAGGGACTAGCTCCTGAAGAGGGACATCATGTTTGGTAAAATAGACAGTCAGCGAAAAAGAAGATGACCCCCAATGGGATAGTTGACACAGTGGCTGCAACAATGGGCTCAAGCATAACAATGATTGTGAGGATGATGCAGGACTAGGCAGTGTTTCGTCTGTTGTACGTAGGGTTGCTATGAGTCAGAACTGACTCAGTGACATCTAACAACAAAAAAGTATGTGTTCTTTTGTGCCTGGCTTCTTTTACTGAACGTTATGTTTGTGATATTTATCCATGTTGTTTATGTAACGGTGGATTATTCATTCACATTTTGTGTATCATTTCATTATATGAATATATGACTGTATCATGATTAAATTTAGGTCATGAATTTTGGTAGGAATACTGTGGAAGTGAAGCTGTACTTTTCTACATGCATCATCAGGAGGCACTGATGTTGATTTATCCGTTTACTGGAATGTTGCATTCTATCACTTGGCAAAGATTGTATTTGTTAAGTTTCTCTAAAGCCAATAATAAATAATAAGTATTCTCAGGAGAGCAACTTTGAGACTGTGTAAATATCCTGTTTTTTAAATATTTATTTACTGATTTTGGCCTCCATTAGTGATTCCATACTGAGCTGATTATTACTGCGATAGTTGCCAACTACTCATTATTCAATCATTTCTTTTACATTTATTAGTTGAAATTCTATGATAAGGGAGAGCTTTCCCTTCTCTGTTTATTTATTTGTTTCAGTATGGCATCATGTATTCCTATTATTCTCAATTGGTTCTAATCCACTGTTTCATTATTTATTTTGATGTCCAGATTGTCCCAGATTTGGCCACTGGGTACCCTGTTGGCTCCTGTTTCCTTTTGACATGCCTCCATCATTCTTTGGTCAATCCTTAAATTTTAGCACAACAAAATATTCCAAATCCCTCTTAAACTTTTCCTGCCCCAGTCTTAGCATCAATGATTTCATCAAGGAGCCTTGGTTCATTTTGGTGGAAAAATCATATTTAGAAACCAAGATCTAGGTACTAGGCATGCTCATTGCTAGTGGGGCATCAAGCTTCTATGCCCTTTCAGAAGTCTGACCTAGGAAATAATGTATTTATATACCTATACAGGAAACCTTGGTGGCATAGTAGTTAAGTGCTACAGCTCCTAACCAAAAGGTCAGCAGTTCGAGTCCACCAGGTGCTCCTTGGAAACTCTTATGGGGCAGTCCTACTCCGTCCTATAGGGTTGCTTTGAGTCAGAATTGACTTGATGGCAATGGGTTTGGTTTTTGTTTTTGTTTTTGTTTTGATACCTATACATACGTCTTTATCTGTTGCCATATTTATCTACCTAATCTAAAACTGTTAGGTCACACTGATATCTCTATTTCTGATCTAATACTATAGGACTGATTCTGGCCTTTCTACTTTCCATATTGATAATTCCCTTCACTGATAGTGAGAAAGAAAAATATATTGAGAGTTTATCTTAATGCGTTTACCTATTTATTCAATATCCCTTAGTCCCTGTGTGATAAATCTTTTGACCATGGGGTCATCTCCTTGGCCTGGGCCTTGATGGCTCCTACCACATGACTACCTTATTGGTCCTGGTCTTGCCAGATATGCTGATTGAGTCTCCAGCCCTGGTGAATATACTTGGTAGAAGCCCAGCCTCAATCCAAGTTGAGCCCCTGGCCTTAGCCCTGGTGACATGCTGATTAGTCCCTGGGTGGGTTCTCAGCCCTGGTCTTAGAGAACATACCCTCTGCCCTGGACCAGAAAGGGAAGGAAGTTCACTATCACTTTTGAAGGATATTTTTCTGGTTATAGAATTTTTTTTTTCTGGGTATAGCTGGCAGTTGTAGCATTTTGAATGTCACTTCATTGCCTCTGCCTTCCATCGTTTTTATTGAGAAGTCATTGTTCATCTTACTGCTACTTCTTTGAAACGGGTGAATCCTTCCCCTCCCCTCTGCAGCTGTTTATATATATATATGTATATATATATATATATGTATATATATATATATATATATGTATATATATATATGTATATATATATATGTATATATATATGTATATATATATATGTATATATATATATAGTGTTTAATTTTTACCAAACAAAAAAAGCCGTACCAGGTGCTGTTGAGTGAACCCCCTCTCCTGGCAACCCCGTGTGGTAAACTGTGTTTCACTGGGTTCTCAACGCTGATTTTTCAGAAATAGATGAGCCGGCCTGTCTTCTGACGTACCTCTGGACGGACATGAACTTGCAGCCTTTTGGTTGGCAGCCTAGCATGTTAGCCATTTGTGCCACCCAGGAACTAATTTTTATCACTTTTCCCAAAATGTGCCTAAACATAATTGTTTTTCTATTATCCTGCCTTGGTTACATAGAGCTTGGTTTCATCAGTTGTGGAAAATGATCAGCCACTGTGTCTTCAAATAATTATTTCCGCCTCAGTTTGTTGTTTTTTAAAAAATTTTATTGTGGTAAAATGTACATTTTTGCCATTTTAACCATTTATAAGTGTACAATTCAGTGACATTAATTACATTCTCCATGTTCTGCAACCATCATCACTGTTTCCAAATGTTTCCCATCACCCTAAACAGAAGCTCAGTGCCTCTTAAGCAATAACTCCCTATTCCCCCCGCCCCCCGCCCCCAGGAGCCCTGGTAGTGTAGTGTTGAAGGAAGTGGTTGACTGCTAACCGAAGGGTTGATGCTTAGAACCTACCAGCTGCTTTGTGGGAGAGAGATGTGGCAGTCCACATCCACAGGGAGTACAGCTTTGGAAACCCTATGGGGGCACTTCTACCCTGTCCTATAGGGCCGTTATGAGCCAGAATTGACTCAGTGGCAAGGGGTTTGATGGTTTCGGGGTCTCCCTCTCCTCAGCACCTTGAAACCACTAATGAATTTTGTCTCTAGCATTTCCTTATTCTAGATAATTTCATATAGGCGAGGTCATACAATATTTGTCCTTTTGTGTCTGACTTACTTCACTCAGCGTTAACATTTTCAGGGCTCATCCATGTCGTAGCATGTATGAGAACATCATTTCTCTTTAAGGCTGAATAAAACTCCATTGTATAGGTATGCTGCATTTTGAGTCATTTCTACTTTTTGGGTTGTGTAAATAAATATAAGTATCTATTTGGGACCTTGCTTTCAAGTCTTCCGGGTATATACCTAGGAGTGAAATTGCTGGATCATGTGGTAATTATTTAATTTTTTGAGGAACTGCCAAACCGTTTTATACAGTGGCTGTGCACCATTTTACGTTCCCACCAACAGTGATGAGGACTCTATTTTCTTCACTTGTTATTTTCTATTTTTCTTGTAGTAACCATCCTTGTGGGTATGAAGTGGTATTTCATTGTAGTTTTGATAGGCGTTTCTATAATGACTAATGATGTTGAGCAATGTCATCAGTTTTCATGGTGCACTAGTATACCATTATATAAATCTACTATTGTTTATATACTAACTTCTCCATTGGTGGACATTTAGATTGTTAACATTTATGACATGTATAAACATTGCTGTGATGAACATGTGTGCCCAAATCTGATTATTTCATTAAATCCATGATTGTTTCATTAAGGTGTACGTACATTTTTGATGTTTTTAATATGTATTACCAAATTTCTTTCTAGAAAATTTCTACATTCTCTCAAGCAGATTATGACAGTGTCTCTCTTTGTTCCTTCACTAAATTTATACTTTTAAGATAAAATGAATCATAATCAAATTATCGTAAACCCCAAACCAAGTTTATATTTGTGTTATTGTTGTAAAGGTTCTTATCCTCAAGAATCGAAGACCTGATTTTTTTCCCTTGAAAAACCAACTTTTTTTGTTTTGCCATTCTATACAGAATTTAGGTTTCATATTAATTGTATATTTCCTTTTAAAAAGAAAATTCATTAAAAAAATTTTTTTTGTGTAGCCTCAATGTGATGCTGAAAAAACATGAGGCCCAGCAATGTGATTTGAGTTGACCAATATCTAATGTTTAAAAAGAAAGTTGACTCAAAGTAGTCACCAAAAAACCAAACCCATTGCCATCGAGTCAATTCCAACTCATAGCAAACCCTACTACAGAACAATGTAGAACTGCCCCATATGGTTTCCAAGGCTGTAAATCTTTATGGAAGCAGACTGCCACATCTTTCTCCCGAGGAGCGGCTGGTGGATACGAACCGCCAACCTTTGGGTTAACAGCTGAGTGCTTTAACCACAGCACCACAAGCACTTCTCAGAGGAGTCTGGTGGTTGTTAATTATAGACTCACAGTCTCAAAATTTTAATTGTTGCTATGTACATTAAATTTGCATATGATTGAGAAAACAGTTATTGTTCTCTAGTTAAACATGCTTAAGTCAATATGTGTTTGCTTTTTTTCTTCAAAGGCGAAAGTCCTTCATCATACCCAGAATGATCATTTTCAGAATGATGGAATTGGTAAGTGGAAAAATTAGCCCTATGAAATTTTGCTTACATGATATGAGAAAAACTAAAAAAACTAGTGCCATAGAGAAGTGTGCCCCAAAATCACCAAAGAGGAGGAGGTTGGGGAGAGAGTCACACACACACACACACACACACAGAGACAGACACCTTGGAACCTCACTTAATTAACTCTTTTATTCAACACGTCTGGTCGTGTGAATGCTTTGATATGTCATTTCTGGAAAGGGTAATTTTATAGGTCTTGCTGCATATCCAGATGTTTTGAGAAAAATCACTTAAGCCTTTTATGCAACATAAGTTTCTAGAAAATATTTATAGCCTACAAATGTTGTCGTGCAAATTTTAAGATACAGTTTATTTTAAAGATTTCAAATGTTGCAGAATTATGCTTTTAAAATAAATACTTAACCTTCATTTTGTATTTAGCTGTAGCATAGTTGCAAGTCAAAACTTCATTCTGAGGAATTGTATATGCTTTCCTAGTTTGAGAAAAATATTTACTGAGTGTATATGTGTGTTCATGGTTTTCTCTCCTAAAGAACAAATCTGTAGCTCCTGAGAGGACATTTTAAATTATACTAGTTTATAAAAAGTATACTTTGTATATCTCAAGCTAATTTTAGGGAACATTGTAAAATGATTGTTTTTAATATACATTGCTTTTCCACACTGGTAATTCTTTGGGTATGAGATGTTATCACACACCTGGGAAATATATTTTGCTATTGGATAATTTAAATTATTTTTGTATAGATGTATATGTACAGCTATTGAGTGCATCTATTTTCTATTTATTTTTCAGTTCAGCCCAATCCTTCTGTACTTATTGGCAATCCTATTAGAGCATATACTCCTCCACCCCCTCTTGGACCTCACCCAAATTTGGGAAAATCTCCAAGCCCCGTTCAAAGAATAGACCCTCACACTGGGACAAGTATTCTTTATGTACCTGCTGTCTATGGAGGGAACGTAGTTATGTCGGTGCCTTTACCTGTAAGTGGTTATTTGAGATACTTTCTGTTGAATAAAGTAAAATTGGCTTCATTTAATCCTGAATGAGTGACCATCCCAAATAGTGTTCTTCCAACCTCTCCTTTTTTTTTTTTTTTTTTAAACTTTTCAGTGCCCATAGACTTTTTGTAAAGCAACTCTTATTTTTAACCTTCATGTTTTGGCATGATCAAAAATATGAATTGTTGCTTACAATTTATTACTGGAATATCAGTGACTGTGAAGAAATCTGTAAATTGGGTGGTTTGATTTAGAAGCCTTCTTATTCTTTTTAAAAGTTTTTATTGGGGAAACGTGGCCTAAAAGTTAACACTGCTGGAAAATTGGCCCCTTGTTTTATAAAGTGACGTTTTTATTTTTGCTTTTGCCTTTTATACTTGTATAAGTCAATAATCTTTCCTAAGAAATACAGGTCATTGGAGGAGACAGAGAGGCTTGCAGAGTCGAGTTCTCTTGGATCTAAATTTATCTGAGAAATTCCATGCCTTAGGAAATCTTACTACTGCGTAAAAACACAATTGAATCCTTTCTAAGAGTATGGATTTTAGGGGCCGTCCATCTAGTAAATATGAGCCCATTTTTATTTCCTTTAAGATTTTAAAATATTTTGATAATTTTCTTAACTTGCTGATTTACTAAAATAATTCCAAATTCAGAAATTTTAACCTAGAAAATGTTTCTTTCATTTAAGGCAGCTACTCTAATTTCATGGAAACCCTGGTGGCGTAGTGGTTTAAGTGGTTAAGTTCTAATTTCAGGAGTGATGACCACTGCCAAGGATCTGTGGCACTCCTGTTTACACCCCAAAACGGACAATACCTAGCTGTAAACACTTCTTAGTGTGTTGGTCATGACAGTTCACAGTCACTGCAGCCAATGAGAATAACTGTCAGGATGAAATATGTAATTTATGCCCACTCCCCATAGACTTCAGATTTTAGCTGAGTTATTTCTTCCCAGACAGCCTGGCAGCATTATACATCATCTGCTTTAAATAGGAAGTCCCCTAGGACTTACATTTCATTTTTCTGGGTCAAAGATGCTTTCATTATATAAAATTTCCCAGAGTCTGCCTTTTAAACAGTTGTATTATAATAAAATTATAGGAACAGTAGCTCAGATGTCATGATATTTATTCACTTTTCTGTTAATATGCAGAGATTATCTAGACATACATAAATAAGTTTTCTGTTTCTATGCCATAAGGTAGAGTTCAATTAATAAAAAACATGAAGTGATGTGATTACCTGCCTGAATTTTGCCCTCTGTAAATGAACATTAAGTGATTCAGTTGTTCCTATAAATTTGGAGTGCCTGTTCTTTAAGTTAAGACTCCTTAGACTAAATTCCTTTTTTGTTCTCTTATTTGGTCTATTAAACTATGCAGCTATGCAGTTATGACTTAAAAGTATATTTCATGGTAATCCGTGACATATATACATTCCTATTGAGGGGAAGTGGTTCAAAACTACAAAATGATTTAATGCCTCAAGGAATAATTACCAATCTTAAATCTTCATTTTCATTCTAACCTCACAAATTGTCCATTTTCCTTTACACACTAAAGACATAGTAGTAATCCTACCAATTGTAATTGTTACGATCAACTTTGTAGTTATATGTTTTGTTAAAATGAACATCTGTGTGGATGTTTGCTTTTTCCTGATAAACTACTAGAGCAGTTTGTCTCTAAAATGTACTTAATGTAATTATATGTTTTTTTGTAATAACCTAGGTACCATGGACAGGATACCAGGGTAGGTTTGCAGTTGATCCTCGAATCATTACACACCAGGCAGCGATGGCCTATAATATGAACCTATTACAGACACATGGACGAGGGTCTCCTATACCTTATGGCCTTGGACATCACCCACCTGTCAGCATAGGGCAGCCACAAAATCAGCATCAGGAGAAGGATCAACATGAGCAAAATCGGAATGGTGAGTTGCTTTGCTGTTCACATCTTCCTAAGTGAATGACGTGCCAAGTCTTAACGAAATCTAAAGTTCTTTTAACAGTACGGTTGTTAACTTTTTCTTGGATAATTAACTTCTATGAGAGGAATCCGATATACAAGCTAGGGATTGTCTGTCCAGAAGATGCAAATATGTGTATAGACACAAAATTTGCATGTAATTTCAAAGGTCCCCTAAGGTAAACCCTACCACTTATGGTTGGTATCACTAATTTCTTTTAAAAATATTAAATTTTAATATTCAGAATGTTTTAAATAGCAGTCATTTAAAATTAAGACAGAAAATTCTCCCCTGTTAAACATTTTTGCTGACCCAAAATATGTATATACTGTATTAAGCATTAATGCTGCTGTGAAGATACTTGGTCTAAAGTAGTTATTTCATATACAAATCATAGTCTCTTATTTGCTAGTATTAGAAATAAGAAAAAATTGCTCACTGCATTTTTTGTTATGTTAGGTGCCATTGAGTCAGTTCCAACTCATAGTGACCCTGTGTACAACAGAGTAAAACACTGCCCAGTTCTGTGCCATCTTCACAGTCATCGTTATGCTTGAGTCCGTTGTTGCAGCCACTGTGTCAATCCATATCTTTGAGGTCTTCTTTTTCGCTGATCCTCTACTTTACCAAGCATGATGTCCTTCTCCAGGGACTGGTCCCTCCTGATTACATGTCCAAAGTGTGTGAGATAAAGTCTCGCCATCCTTGCTTCAAAGGAGCATTCTTGCTATACTTCTTCCAAGACAGATTTGTTAGTTCTTCTGGCAGTCTGTGATACATTCATTATTCTTTGCCAACACCGTAATTCAAAGGCTTCAATTCTTTGGTCTTCCTCATTCACTGTCCAGCTTTCACATGCATGTATATGAGGCAATTGAAAATACTATGGCTTGGGTTAGGGGCACCTTAGTCCTCTAAGTGACACCTTTGCTTTTTAACCCTTGAAAGAGGCCTTTTGCAGCAGATTTGCCCAATGCAATGTGTTGTTTGATTTGTTGACTGCTGCTTCCATGGGCGTTGATTGTGGATCCAAGTAAAATGAAACCCTTGACAACTTTAATTGAGGTATAATTTATATACAGTAAAAATTTACTCATTAAATGTATATTTGATGAATTTTGACAAATATATAGAATGTTAAGGTATATCATCTCATAAAATTTCCCTCAAGCCCCTTTGCAGTCAGTCCCCTCTTGTAACAAACACCGCAGCCCTGGGCAACCACTAATCTGATTTCTGTCCCTATACTTTTGCATTTAGTCTAGAATGTCATATAAATGGATTTAATATAATGTATTTTTTTTTATAGCCTTTTGTGTCTAGCTTTTTTCACTTACCTTAATACTTTTTAGATTCATCCATGTTGTTGCATGTGACAGTTCATTTTTACTACTGAATGGTATTCCATTGTGTGGATTTACCATAATGTGTTTATCCATTCATCAGTTAATAGAATTATTAGTTGTTTCTAAATTTTGGCTCTTAAGATCTTGAAAAAGGGGTACTGAGGTCTCCAAATTATAACTAGTATTTGTCTTAGATGCATAACTGTTTAGGATTGTTACATCCTCTTGATTAATCAATGCATTTATAGTTACGAAATGACCTTATTTTTCCCCAATAATATTCTTTACTCTGAGATCTACTTTGCTTGATATCAGTGTAGCCATTTCAGCTTTATTTTGACTAGTGTTAGCATGATATATTTGTTTCTGTCCTTTTGTTTTTAACCTATTTGTGTCTTTATATTTAAAATGCATTTCTTTTAGGCAGTATATAGTTGGCTGTTGATTTATCATATGTGACAATCTATGCCTTTTAATTGGGGTGTTTAAGCCATTTACATGTAATGTGATTATTGATGTAGTTAGGTTTGAGTCTGTTCTTTTGCTATTTGTACTTGTACAATTTGTTTTCTGTCTTCCTTTCCCTTTTATTCTGCTCTCTTTTGGATTAATTGAGTATTTTTTATGATTCCATTTTATCTTCTTTGTTGGCTTATTAACTAAACTGTTCTATTATTTTAATGGTTTACTTAAGGTTATAGTATATATCTTTAACTTCTCACATTCTACTTTCTAATTGATATTTTACCACTTAATGTGTAGTAAAAGAACCTTACACTATTTCAGTTTTTTCTATCCTGACCTTTACACTACTGTCATACATTTAACTTTTATATATGCTTTAAACCTTGAATGCATTGTTATAATTTTTGTTTAAACAGTCACTTATTTTATTTTTGGTGAAAATATACTCAACAAAACATACACCCATTCAATAGTTTCTACATTTACCGTTCAATGACATTGGTTATGTTCTTCATATCGTGTTGTCAGTATTACCATCTCTATCCGTGTTGTTTCACCACCATTAACTTAGACTCACTGCTCCCTAAACATATTATCTATGCTTTAGAGTTACGGTTAACCATTTGGTCTCATATAGATAATTCTTTAAAAGGGCTCAGTGTTCAAGGCAAACATTCTTTACTAATTGAGTGAAACTCTTGTTTGGTTTAATGATGGCTTCAAGGGGTAGTTGTGGTTCAGGGTTTAACTGTTATCTCAGGGTCATAGATTCGAGGGTTCCCCTAATCTCAATGGGTCCAGTAAGTCTGGTTTTCATAAGAATTTGAAGCTCTGTTCTACAATTTTGCTCCTTTTGATCAGGATCCATCATTTGTGTCCTTGATCAAAATGTTCAGTAATGGTAGCTGGGCACCATCTATTTCAGGTCTCATGACAAAGGAGGTGGTAATTCATGGAGGCAGTTAGGCCTAAGGTCTGTTTCCGTTTCCAGTTCTTAGATCTCCTTTTCTCTTCTGCTCCAGGAGAATAGAGACCAATTTTTATTTCAGATGGCTGCTCCCAAGCTTTTCAGACTCTAGTCACTATTCAGCAAACTAGGATGTAGAGCAGAAACTCTAAAAATAGTATTAGGCCAATTGTAAAAAGTCACATCTCTTTAAAGAATTTTAAATACGAAAACAAAAAAATCTTATGTACCCATAAATGGGTAGTTACCATTTTTGGTAATCTTTATTTTTTTTACTGTATTTTTACGTAAATAACATGTGTTATACATTTTTTTTGACAGCCTCTCCCTCCACCCGCAGGTATTTTTGTAAGCACACTATGCTAACTTTTAAAATTAACATACTTGCAAAAGTAGCTCCCCGGGAGAGGGCATGGTTGGCCAAGAAAAAGTATAACGTGCATGCTATTTATACCTAAAAATATGGTATTTGTATTTCCATCTGATATTTTCCTTCTGCCTGATGGACTTGCTTTAACATTCCTTGTAGTGAGAGTCTGTTGGTGGTGAATTCTTTCAGCTTTTGAATGTTTTTATTTCACTTTCATCTTCGAAAGGTATTTTTTCTGGGTTTACAATTCTTGGTTGACAGTTTCTATCTTTCCATACTTTAATGATATCACTTCACTGTTCTCTCACTTGTACTGTTTCTAGTGAGAAATCTGATGTCATCCTTATCTTTGTTTTTCTGTATGTAATCTGTCTTTTTTCCCCTGGCTGCTTTTAAGATTCCCTTTTTGTCACTGGGTTTGAGCAGTTTGGTTATGATATGCCGTGGTATTTTTTTCTTCATATTTCTTGTGTTTGGGGTTTGAGCTTCTTGGATTTGTGAGTTTTTAGTTTTTTTTCAAGTTTGGAAATTATTGGCCTTTATTTTTTCAGATTTTTTTTTGTCTCATCCCTCCTCCTGTTCTTTGGGGATCCCAGTTACATGTATATTAGGTCACTTAAAGTTGTCTCATAGTTCATGGATATTCTTTTCATTCTTTAAATTCCTTCTTCTCTTTTGTGTTTCATTTTGAGTAGTTCCTATTACTATGCCTTCACGTTCACTGTGTTTTTCTTCTGCAACATCTAACCTACAACTAAGCCCATCCAGTGTATTTTTAATCTCAGACATTATAATTTTCATCTCTTGAAGTTTAGTAGTAAAGCTTGATAATTCACATTACAAAGTTCTGCTGACATTCTGATAAAAATGTTTTTAAACTATAAGAACCCAAATCAAGGATTTATTCAAGGAACTTTAAAATATCTAGCAGTTAGCTTTTATAGATTATAGGCCTTTCACATTCATGAAATAGCATTATTTAAGTCTAGTATGATTGTGATTTTTTTTTTAACCTTGACTTTGTTCATTCTACCATTATCACTCACTTATACTTAGTTTGATATTTATTACTTTTTAAAGTATATTTTTTTAAAGTATATAACTACATCCCTTCAGAATGTATTTATTCAGTTTAGAATAAATTGGATTGAGACATTATTTGGATTTTTGCTTAATTACATGTGTAAACAATCAAAGTATTGAGCCTGTATAAGTAGACAAAAATGCCAAAGCCTTTTATATGTCTGGCCTAAGAAAATGAGGCCATCAGTTCTTGGAGATAGGGTTAATTTCCTGTGGTATGATTTGATGTTTTAAGGTTATTCCCTTATTAAATGTTTGCCTTGTCTGTGGAGTTTGTGTCATTTATAAACTTTCCTTCTTTCAGAGAAACTGCAATTCTGAAAATTTAAGAACAAAACCCAAGCAGTAATATAAATTCCTAATAATGGGTGAAAAATGTTTGAAATGTTCTGTGTTTTTGTTTAATATTGGATTGTTATTGGAAATGTCACACCCACTAAAGAAATTTATAAGAATTTTAAAATATTTTCTTAGGTAAAACTGACACAAATAATCCTGGACCTGAAATTAATAAGATTCGAACACCAGAGAAAAAGCCTACAGAACCAAAACAGGTACGCTGCTTGCATTTAGTGAATACGTTTTTCTAATGAATTTAGTCTCGTTGATCATCTTGGAATCCTGAGCTTTTAAAGAAAATAATCTACTTTTTTACATATATTTTGTGTTTATTGTTCTCCAAGGATCTGGTGGGTCATGTTGCCCATTTTCCCTCCACCTTTTCTTTGGCTACATTACTTCATTTAGCTAAGTGTATTTTTCTCAAATTCTGTTATTGATTCATAGAGTTGAATTTAGAGACTTTCTATGATGAAGTAGTAAATGAAGACTCAGCTGCAGGTTGGGAAGAATCTGTACCTCGGAATGAGAAGAGCTAGTATGGTGGAGAGGAAGGGAGACTTAACTTCCTCAAGTTCCTCACCCTTGTTCTTCATCACACTCGCTGTATAAGTCTTTGCCTCTTTATGAGTCCATTCATCTACTGTCTCAGCTTGAGTGCTTGTGAACCCAGGTAGAGAAAATCAAATCATTGGTTGAATAAGTACCACTGGAAAATCTTGTTTTCTAATTTAGGTTGAGCCTGCAGGGCTCCCCCACATTCCTTTTACAGATTCTTAGCTCCCTTTGCCCAGTTTTCTCAGTGGTTTTCCTCAAGCCTCATTACCTTCCACCTTCTACTACCCTTATTATTAGGAGATGCCCTTGCCTTAGGCTTGGTTCATCAGGATCTTACCCCATTAATTTATCACCTGAGATGTTACTGTTTCTATATCCTCAACCAGCCTTCCTTCTTTATCCCCAGTCACTGAGGAAGAGTTCCCGTTAAGACTAATACTTCCTCTTCCTGTCGCCTCATAGACCTTGTCCCTTTTCCTCATTTATCTTCAGATTCTTTCCTGCTATTGGTTCTTACTAATCAACCTATAAGGTGTTTTATGTCTCTTCTACCCTAAAGTTGATCAATAAACTGTTTCATAAAAAGACAGTTTCCTTGACCATTATCTCCTTTATAGCTACGATCTAATTTCTCCTATTCACCTCATCTGTTATTTGCTCCTTAACCCATGCAGTCTTGTATTAGGATTCAACATTTCACTGAAACGAGTTCCAAGTCACCAAATCTTAGGAAAACCCTTCAGTTTTCTGATGTCTGTAGTCTTACTTGACTTCTTTGTAGTATTTGGCACTTTTTTCTACTTCTGTCTTCTTTTCTGAAGTCTGTAGTCTCATTTTTTTTTTTTGGCACTATTTTCTACTTCTGTCTTCTTGACCATCTTGTTTTTTAGGATTTCTTTAACACTTCTACTTTTTACACACCTTCTCCAACATGATCTATCTCTTTTATGAGTTCCTGTCCACCAATTTCCTATCTCTTCCTAGTCCTTAAGTTGAGGTTTCCCTAGGTTCTGTCATTGTCTGATCTCCTTTTTCTTTCTATGCTTTCTTTTCATACACTAGTCCAGTCCCATGATTTTAAGGACTTGCTCCCTCATAATGACTTCCAAATCTGTATCTGTGATGCTACTGTTCCTAACTGCCCTACCAAAGGGGCAAGATGGGCAGACCCCACCTTTGTCACTAACTGCATGATCAGCATAATACCTGTCGCTACCTGGAAGTGGACCCGGGCTTCACCGTTCCTCATTGCTAGCCTCTTCTTCTGCGGCACTTCCTCTTTCACCCTAACTACCTGAAGTTAGATCAGAATACCCCTAGCCACCCAGAACCAGGTCATCAGGTACCAGCCATAGGCTCAGGAGTCTGCACAACTCTCTGCACTTCAGACGAACTAGCCCCTTTTTTTCTCTCTAGCCCCCTGAGGCTAGGTCACAAGGTAGAAGAACTCTGTCCTTCACCGGCTGCCCGTGCAGCCTTTCTCTGCCACCCAGCCACCCAAAGCTGGTTCCTCATGAGTTAGAACTCTGTCCTTACGACTGCCTGCGCACCCTGAGCCAAATCAGACTCCCATTACCCCTTGTGGGTTTGTTAGTTCTCTGTAACAGCTCACAAAATTGTTGGAGACTATTACCTATACTTACAGTTATGCATTTATTATAACCAGAAAGGATACAAGTGAAGAGATCCATTAGGCCAGCCCTGGGAGAGTTCCTGGCACAGGACCGCCATTGTTCCCTGGGATGTACCACCCTCTCCAGTATGGATGTTCTCACCAATCCTGGAGGCCCCCAAAAGAGAGAGCTGTTCTGTATATCCACTTGCTTATGTTCTATAAGGGTTTACAACTTGGAAGGATTCAGTACCCACTGGTGGCACTGTGGTGAAAATGTGCAGCCAGAGGAATTTCCTGTTAGGGTATGAAGGGAGCTGCAGTAAAAGTAGAAGTAGTGTGTATTTGGGGAGGGGCACAGAGGGAGAACAAGTGGTATATTGCAGCAGTAACAGCAGCAGTGATAGTCAGAAACCGCTTGGGACAGAGTCAACCTCAAGAGCCTTAGGTGCTATCAGAGCAATGGAAACCAAGATAATTAAGTGTCACTCGTGTTCTTGTTTGTTCATTTCTGTTATGAACCCTTCCTGCTAGGAAACTAGGTAACCTGACAGACACTTTTCATTCTCTTCCCCACCCTGCTTCTTTGTCCTGAGGCCCAGGAACAGCAACAACAAGAAAAAAGAATTTCTAACGCTCCTTGACTCAGTGCCTCAGTATTAGGAGAAAAATGGTAGAGGGTAGTCTAATTCTGATCTAATTATGATAAAAGTAGATGCAGGCTCTTTCAGGCCTTACAGTCCTCTAGCCTACCTGTTGTGTTGTTAAGTGCTATCGAGTCAATTTCAACTCATAGCCTACTGGGCAAGCCCATTGTAGTATTGCAGAGTATTACAGTCTTGGTCTAAATTTTCATGAGACAGACCTAGCTTCCTGTTAGTGTCAAAGTCAGAAGTGAAGGAGGCAATTAAAACAGCAGCTTTGCCACAAGCAACCTTGACATGTAATCATGGTCTCCCTCATATAATTAAATACTGGCAGCCTCTTTTGGAGAAAAGTATATCCCAGATGGACGTGGTTTCAATCATTTAAAAGATGGGAATTTAAGGGGGAAATGTTTAATTTATAAAGAATCTCAGTCAGGTTCTGAGACATTTGAAGAGTAGACATTGAAGCCACTTGAGACGACTGGGAGAGAGTTATCATCCTTCTCACTTTTTAAACAATTTATATGTACCATGGTGATCTCAAGGACTTGATTGACCAGTCCCAATTTAATGGCAGTCTTTTTGGGCCAGTGGATTAGATATGAGAATGCACTTGGGGCACAATTGGCACATTCCAACCATTCGTTGCAGTAGCTTGGTTGCTAGGTAGAAATTAGTGTACCCCATCTTCAGTGTGGAGACAGGCTGCTTCTTCTGTTTCCTTGGGAACAGTCAGCACCATGCTTAACTTGAGAGCCACTGGTGAGGCAGGTTCTTTGGAGTCCTCAGCGACTATTTCAACATTGAACCTTGTAAGGAGCTCGATATGCCAAAGCAGTTCGTAGAGTGTTTTGATGGAGCTGGAAAAGAAATCTTGCCTCTTTCCACCTTGTATTTCATTTTTCACATTGCCACCACTTATGATCAAGCTGTGTTTTAAAAGGATGACGACACACTCTGGCATAAAAACCTTTGGTACTTTACTGCTGCTTACAAGATTTTAAAAAAGTGTTTATACTCAAATTTGAATCATTCAGATTCTTGTGTAATTGAGCTCTTAGTTTCATCTAATGTCAAGTACGGGCAACTGAATATAAACAAGCGAAGTTATAGTTCTGTGTATGCAAAACTTCTTATGCTCCTCAAATCTACCATGCTTTTTCTCCACTCTCAATCTTGTATAAGCTGTTACCTTTGTCTAGAATTCCTTCCCTCCCTGGCAAATTCCAGCTTTTTCTGCAAGATTCAACTCAAATGCCATAGCCTCTTTGAATCCTTCTTTAATTGTCTCAGGCCCTACAATCTCATGGCACATTTTCTTACAGTACCTCTAACTCCCGAGTTCTCTGAACTCTAAGCCAGGTTAGCAGGCTTCTTCTGTGAAGGGTCCAACAGTAAATCTTCAGACTTTATGGGCTGTATGATCTCTGATGGAATACTCACCTCTGCCATCGTAGTGTGAAAGCAGCCATAGACAATGTGTAAATGAATGAGTATGGCTGTGTTCCAGTAAAACTTAATTTAAAAAATTCAGTGGGCCAGATTTGGCCTGGGGGCTGTAGTTTGCCAACCTCTGCTCTGAGCTCTTTAGGGTATAAAAAACCAAAACCAAACCCATTGTCCTCAAGTCAATTCCGACTCATAGTGACCCCATAGGACAGAGTAGTACTGCCCCATAGGGTTTCCAAGGAGTGCCTGGTGGATTCCAACTGCCAACCTTTTGGTTAGCAGCTGTAACTCTTAACCACTATGCCACCATAGGCTCAGTCTTATTATTGGTGTGCAAATCCCTAGCACGAGGCACAGTGTCCTTGGTGTACCTCGATAAGTTTCTCAATAAATATTTCTTGAAAATGTCAGTTTGTAATGGTAAAAATTGACAAACTGTTTATACAAAGGTGATCTATGACTCGTTTTTATTAATATGGATGTATTTGGAGAAATAGATTAAATGTATAAAAACAATAAAATCAGAAGGGAAGAACACATTTTAATGATTTATATCAGAAGGAAATAAAGGGTTATCTTTCCAAGGAAGAGAGTGTGAAATTAAAAGTAATGTTTTTAAAGAATTTAAAATGACATGCTAATACAATGGCAGTATCTTTTGTTACAATTCAAACTTAATGTTTTTTTTCTTTTTCATCTTTTTTTTTATTTTGATTGTGCTTTAAGTGAAAGTTTACAAATAAAGTCAGTCTCTCATACAAAAATTTATATAAACCTTGCTGTATACTCCTAGTTGCTCTCCCCCCTAATGAAACAGCATACTCCTTTTCCACTCTGTATTTTCGTGTCCATTCAGCCAGCTTCTGACGCCCTCTGTCCTCTCATCTCCCATCCAGACAGGAGCTGCCCACATAGTCTCTCTCATGTGTCTACTTTATCCAAGAAGCTTACTCCTCACCAGTATCATTTCCTATCCCATAGTCCAGTCCAATCCCTGTCTGAAGACTTGGCTTTGAGAATGGTTCCTATCTTGGGCTAACAGAAGACCTGGGGACCATGACCTCTGGGGTCCTTCTAGTCTCAGTCAGACCATTAAGTCTGGCCTTTTTACAAGAATTTGAGGTCTGCATCCCACGGCTCTTCTGCTCCCTCAGGGTCTGTCTGTTGTGTTCCCTGTCAGGGCAGTCATCAGTTGTCGCTGGGCACCATCTAGTTCTTCTGGTCTCAGGCTGATGTGGTCTCTGGTTTATGTGGCCCTTTCTGTCTCTTGGGCTCATAATTACCTTGTATCTTTGGTATTCTTCATTTTCGTTTGTTCCAGGTGGGTTGAGACCAAGTGTGTTTCATCTTTCTTAATTTAAAAAATATTTATCCTCTTATTTAATTGCCAGTAGGTGATTGGGCCCCTGGTGCTCCTGCTGTTACTGATAAGAATGTATCTATTCTTTAGAAGTGTGATGGGTGGAAAAAAGGTAGAGCACCACTGGACTTGGATCTTCTGTGGTTAAAAAAGACTTCTTTTGTTTTTCTAGGTTGATTTGGAATCAAATCCACTTAACAGAAGTCCTGAATCACGTCCTGGCGGTGTTTATCCCAGTACCAAATTTCATCGCAAAGATAATCTCAACCCCAGACATATAAATCTTCCTCTTCCTGCTCCCCACGCACAGTATGCAATCCCTAATCGCCATTTTCATTCCCTTCCCCAGCTACCAAGACCGCCATTTCCAATTCCGCAGCAGCACAGTTTGTTAAATCAGCAGCAGAATAATTTGCCTGAGCAGCCCAATCAAATGCCACCCCAACCAAATCAGGTAGTCCAGCAGCAGAGTCCATTGAATCAGCAGACTCAGCAGCCACCTCCTCAACTCTCTCCTGCATACCAGGCAGGACCCAACAATGCTTTTTTTAATAATGCAGTTTCTCATCGACCACAGTCTCCTCCTGTGGAGGCTGTGATTCCTGAACAGCAGCCCCCACCCATGCTGCAAGAAGCCCACAGTCCTCTGAGAACCGTTGCACAGCCCAGCCCCATCCTTCCTTCACATCTGAATAATTTCATTGAAGAGAACTCCTCAGGATTGCCAATAGCGGAGGCGTTAGGTGAGTTTTCCCTTCATTCTCCACAAAAGTCACTGCTAAGTCTAAAAATTTCAGAGGTGGTTCAATGCAGATAATACGTGCTGTGCAATATTAATTTTGGTCAGGATTGGCTCATTTATTAAAGTAATGCCAACAAAAATCAGCCATTTAGTTCAATAATGAGAATCTAGTTCCAAATGGTATATATACTATTAAGTATCCAACTGATGACAGGTTACATCATTATCTGGGTAAGGAAAACTCATCATCATTACCTTAACTCTAGTTTCTGACAAATTTAGAAAACATTTACGTTCTCCCAAAACCAAATTGTAGCCATTTCTTTGTTTTTACAGAGAAAATTCTGGCCATACAAACTAACCTGAAACCTGAAATGCCTAAAATTTTAAATTTTTCACATATGTTTTTGTAGATCGTATGCATGGGAGTGTAGCTCTGGAAACATTAAGGCAGCAGCAAGCGAGGTTACAGCAGTGGAACGAGCATAATGCTTATCTCAGTCAAGGCAGTATTCCATACCCACACCATCACCATCCTCACCTCCAACATCTCCCTCAGCCGCCCATTGGATTACATCCGCCGCCAGTGAGAGCCGACTGGAAGCTCACCAACAGTGCCGAAGATGAAGCAGAAACAACGTACTCAAGGTATTTAAGCAGTCACAAAATAGCTTCTGAAACATTAACCCCTACAGTTGGTCGAATGTAGTTACTTTAGCATCAAATTGGAATATTGTCCCAAAGAAACTGGATGCTGGCCTTTTAGGCATATGCTACAAAGCTCCTTTGACTGACTCTAAAATAGAGAGAATTCATTTGAAAGCAACTCTTATACAAATCTAGGCATGGACCATCTACGGAATGCAAATTAACTTGGTCCCTTGCTTTTTGGTCTCTTCTGCAAAAGAATCATGCCATCGCTTTAGTAGTATGGAAAGTACTGTGTGTGTTTTTTTCCTATTTAGTAGTAAAGTAGTACTTTCACTGAAAGAATTAGTACTTCGAAAGAATGAATAAGGACACAAGTAAATAGTAGTTAAGAATTAGAAATTTATCATTAAAAAATTTTTTTCACCCAAGTAGCTTAGAATTCTACCTTATTATAACCACGGGTACTTACGAGTATTTGGTCGTGACACCGAATGGTCAGTGTCATGTGAATGCTATGAGTGTTTCCTAATCTCGTTTGAATAAGGTGCACCATTATTGTGACCCTTTATAACTTCCAGTTATCAAAGGCATGTAAAGACAAGGGCAGTTGTTGTTCTTAATGCCAAGGCTAAAGAAAGAAATCATAATTTTTTTTTAAAAATCAGGTACTTGGGCTTCTTTAGTGTCTGCAGTTTAGCATCTCTTGAGTGTAATACTTAACGTTTGAGATTAACTCATGTTAGTTAAGTATGATGATTTTGCTTACAGAAATCACCTGGGTAGCCATCAAAGCTCTCTTTAATATGATGGAGTCATTCTTTTGTTTTCTCATCATATTTCATCGTCTTTATGTAGGTTTCAAGACTTAATCAGAGAACTGTCTAATCGTGATCAAAGTGAAACACGAGAACTAGCTGAAATGCCACCACCTCAGTCAAGACTTTTGCAATATAGACAAGTTCAGACTAGGAGCCCTCCAGCAGTCCCATCTCCCCCGTCCAATTCAGACCACAGTAGCCACTTTTGTAACTTTAATGACAACAGCAGAGATGTTGAAGTAGCCAGCAACGCAGCAGCGTTTCCGCAGCGCCTACCGCCCCAGATGTTCAACTCGCCTTTCTCTTTGCCATCGGAACACATTGCGCCTCCCCCCTTGAAGTATCTGGCGCCTGATGGAGCATGGACTTTTGCTAACTTACAACAGAATCATCTAATGGGGCCGGGCTTTCCCTATGGCCTACCTCCATTGGCTCACAGGCCACCACAGAACCCTTTTGTGCAAATACAGAATCATCAACATGCTATTGGTCAAGAGCCATTTCACCCATTATCATCTCGAACAGTATCTTCTTCTTCGCTCCCTAGCTTAGAAGAGGTAAATGTCTTTCTTCTTATTTTCCTTTTTTTATTTTGGGATTGGTTGATTGTGGGGGGAAAATCGATATGTATTGATTTGATAATCCTAGTGGACAGAGCTTATTGATTTTAAGTCTTTAAAGATAGTTCTTTCCTGGAAATCATTTTAATTTCCACTCTCTTATTGTGGAAACTCCAGACTTTGTAGTATGGTCACTATCGTGGAAACATGCAGCCTCTTAGAGCCTTTTATTGCTGTTTTGGAACGTTTAATATCTGACTGACTTAACAAGGCTATTCATTCAAGCAGTGCTGTCATTTCTAATCAAGGGAAATGATTTTGAGTGATTAATCTTTTTACTTTATGTTACATTTGCTTATTACATATTAATTTTAGCTTCTCAAAGATGTTGACTTTCCTCAGTGAGTGGCCAGTTCCAAGTGCTACACCCTTTCTCCTATCATGCGTTCTGGGGCTCTGATAGATTTGAGGCAATGGATACACAATGATATTCTGATTCCCAAATGTCAGAATGTGCAGGTGTTCAATGTAGAATTTTAAAAATCTTAATGATTTAAAATCAGGACAGGTGTGTGTCAGGGCTGTATCCTGTATGCTGAGGAAATAATCTGAGAAGCTGGATTATATGACGAAAACTCAGCATCGGGATTGGAGGAAGAGTCATTAACAACCTCTGATACGCAGATGACACAACCTTGCTTGCTGAAGGTGAAGAGGACTCAAAGTACTTACTGATAAAGATCAAAGACCACAGCCTTCAGTATGGATTGCACCTCAACAGAAAGAAAACAAAAATCCTCAAAACTGGACCAATAAGGAACATCAAAATAAAGAAAGAAAATATTGAAGTTGCCAAAGCTTTCATTTTACTTGGATCCACAATCAGTGTCCATGGAAGCAGCATTGGGCAAATCTGCTGCAAAAGACCTCTTTAAAGTGTTAAAAAGCAAGGATGTCACTTTGAGAACTAAGGTGTGCCTGACCCAAGTCATGATATTTTCAGTTGCCTCATAAGCATGTGAACGCTGGACAATGATAAAGAAGACTGAAGAAGAATGGATGCCTTTGAATCATGGTGTTGGCGAAGAATATTGAATATACCATGGACTGCCAGAAGAACATACAGCCAGAATGCTTATTAGAGACACGTATGGTGAGACTTCATCTCACATACTTTGGACGTGTTACTGGGAGAGACCAGTCCCTGGAGAAGAACATCATGCTTGGTAAAGTAGAGGGTCAGTGAGAAAGAGGAAGACATTCAAAGAGATGGATTAACACAGTGGCTGCAACAATGGGCTCAAACATACCAGTGATTGGTGATAGGACCAGGCAATGTTTAGTTCTGTTGTACGTAGGATCACTTTGTTGGAATTGACTGGACGATGCCTAATAATAAATGTTTTATGTATGTATGTATCTGTCTCTAGCTAGGTGGCTAGCTATTTGAGATAAAATTAATTAATCGTTTTAACCATTTTGAAGTGTAGAATTCAATGTATTTTAGTATATTCACAATGTTGTGCAACCATCACTACTTTTCATCACTCTAAACAGAAACCCTGTGTGCATTAAGTCATTTCCCCAGTATCCTCTACCCCAAGTCCTTAGCAACAACTAATCTATTTTCTGTCACTTTGCAGACATTTTACATAAAGTTTTATGTAAATGAAATCGTACACTTTGGGGCCTTTTGTGTTTGGTTTCTTTCACTTAGCGTGTTGTTTTTAATGTTCATCTATATTGTAACATTCGTTTTTATGACTGAATTATATTCCACTTTTTGGCTATTATGAATAATACTGCTATGAACATTCGTGCACAAGCTTTTATGTAAACATGTATTTTCAGTTCTCATGAGTATATACTTAGGAGCTGAATTCCTGGATCATATGGTAACTCTATGTTTCACTTTTTGAGGACCTGCCAAGCTGTGTTCCATAGTGCCTGTACCATTTTACATTCCCACCCCCAAAATATGGAGCTTCCGGTTTCTCTACATACTTGGCATTTAAAAAAAAATAGCCATCCTAGTCAGTGTGAAGTGGAATCGCGTTGTGATTTTGCTTTGCGTTTCCCTTATAACTAGTGATATCTAGCATCATTTCGTGCTTATTGGCCGTTTATATATCTTCTTTGGAGAAATGTCTGTTCAACTCTTCTGCCCATTTTTAAGTTGAGATGTGTTTTTGTTTCTGAGTCTTAAGAATTCCTATTTTGGATACTGGGCCCCTACCAGGTACATGATTTTCAGATTTTTTTTTTTTTTGCCTGTTGTGTGTGTCATTTTTTCACTTTCTTGATAGTGTCCTTTCCTGCATAAATTTTAAAATTTTGATGAAATCCAACTTATATATTTTTCTTTTTTTTACTTGTGGTTTTTGTGTTATATTTAAGAAAGGATTGCCAAATATGAGGTCATGATTTACCCCTATGTTTTCTTCTAAGAGCGTTATGGTTTTAGGTCTTATATAAGCATCGTTGATCATTTTGAATTAATTTTTGTATATGGTATGAGGTATGAGTCCAGCTTCATTCTTTTGCATGTGGAAATTCAGTTGTTTTAGCACCATTTGTTGAGCAGACTATTCTTTTCCCATTGAATGGCCTTGGCATTTTTGTTGAAAATCAATTGGCCATAGATGTATAGGTTTATTTCCATATTCTTGTTTCTATTCCGTTGGTCTGTATGTCTGTCCTTATGCCAGTACTGTACTGTCTTGGAGCCCTGGTGGCGCAGTGGTTAACAGCTTCGCTGCTAACCAAAAAGGTCTGTAGTTTGAATTCACCAGCTGCTCCTTGGAAGCCCTGTGGGGCAGTTCTATTACTGTAGCTTTGTTATAGTAAGATTCAGAATTGGAAGTGTGAGTCCTCCTACTTAGTCCTTCTTTTTCAAGATTGTTTTGCCTATTCTGGGTCCCTTGAATTTCCATATGAATTTTAGAATCAGTCAGTCAGTTTGTGCAAAAAAAAATGCAAGCTGGAATTTTTATAGCGATTGCTTAAAATCTCTATCAATTTGGAAAATATTGCCATCTTAACAATATTATGTCTTAAATATTTTATTCTTTTTAATGTTATTAAAAGTGGAATTGTTTTCTTAATTTCCTTTTCTGATCACTTATTGCTCATGTATAGAAATAAAATTGATTGTATATTGATTGTGTTTCAGCAACCTTGCTGAACTCCTTCTTCGCTCTAATAGTTGTTTTATTCCCTAGGAATGCGTGTTTAGAAGAGTATGTCATCTGCAAATACATGTATTTTTACCTTTTCCTTTCCATCTGGATGCCTTTTACTTCTTTTTCTTACCTGATTGTCCTGGCTAGAACCCTTAGTACATTATTTAGGGTACATATTTGGCAAAATTCAAGAAAAGCAGGCATATATAGGGTGAGTTTTTCAAAATTACTTCTGTTACAATTTTTAATTTCATTCCATTGTTGTCATAGAACATGCCTTGTATGATTTCAGTCTTTTTAAATTTACTGAGATTTGTTTTGTGGCTTAACATATAATCTGTTGTGGAGAATGTTCCAGGGCCCTTGAGAAGAGTGTTCTATAGATATCTGTTATGTCTAATAAGTTTATACAACCAAACCCATTGCCGTCAAGTCGATTTTGACTCATAGCGACCCTGTAAGTTCATAGTGTTGTTCAAATCTTCTATTTCCTTTTCTATTGTACTATTTTAACTTCCTTGCCATTTATTTTAATACATATTTTTTAGTTATTTTGTTAGTGATTGCCCTGAGGGTTACAATTACTGCTTTAATTTATAACAGTCTGGTTCAGATGAATACCAGCTTAATTTCAACAGTATGCAAAAATTTTGCTCCTGTATGGTTCCAGCCCACCTTTATGCTGTTAGTGTCACGAATTACATGTTTATACATTGTATGACTATCAACATAGATTTATAATTACTGTTTTCATACAGTTGTCTTTTAAATCATATAAGACACAAAAAGAGGAGTTACAAACCAAAAATAATTAAGATTCTTTTATTTTTATTTTTTGCTTTGTATATAATTTTTTTCTTTTAAAGAGCATCCTTGTGTGGTTCCCATTTTCAAGGGGAATGCTTTCAGTCTCCGTTGGGAATGATGTTGGCTGTTGGTTTTGTATAAATACCTTTTATTATGTCATCATTTCCCTTCTGTTTCTATTTTGCTGAGAGTGTTGATCAGGAATGGATCTTGGACTTTGTCACATCCCTTTTCTGCATCATTGAGATGATCATATGATTCTTTTGTTTTATTTATGTGGTGGGTTACATCGATTGATTTTCTAATGTTGAACCATCCTTGCATACCAGGTATGAATTCCACTGGATCATGATGTATTTTTTTTAGTATGCTGTTGAATTCTATTGGCTAGAGTTTTGTTGAGAATTTTTGTGTCTGTGTTCATGAGGGATATTGATTTGTAGTTTTCTTTTTTGGTGATGTCTTTGCCTGGCTTTGATACCAGAGCTTCATAGAATGAATTCATAGGCATTCCTTCCTTTTCTATGTTCTGAAATAGTTTGAGTAGTACTGGTGTGAGCTCTTCTGAAAGTTTGGTAGAATTCTTCAGTGAAGCCATCCAGGTCAGGGCTTTTGTTTGTTGGCAGACTTTTTATTACCTCTTCAATCTCTTCTTTTATTATGGATCTGTTTAATTTTTGTACATCAGTTTGTGTTAGTTTACATAGGTAGTGTGTTTCTAGAAATTTGTCCATTTCCTCTAGGTTTTCCAATTTGTTGCAATAAAATTTTTCATAGTATTCTGTTAAGATCCTTTTTATTTTCGTTGATTCTGTTGTGATGTCACCCATCTCATTTCTTATTCAGGTTATTTGCTTCCTCTCCTGTTTTTCTTTTGCTAATTTGGCCAATGGCTTGTCGATTTTGTTGATCCTTTCAAAGAACCAACTTCTGGTCTTAATGATTCTTTCTATTGTTTTTCTGTTCTCTATTTCATTTGTTTCTGCTGTAATCTGTATTATTTCCTTTCTTCTGTGACTTTAGCTGCCTTTTGCTGCTCTTTTTCTATTTGTTCGAGTTGTAGGGTTAGTGTTTTGATTTGGGGCCTTTCTTTTTCTTTTATGTGTGTATTTATTGCTTTAAATTGACCTCTAAGCACTGCTTTTGCTGTGTCACAGAGGCTTTAGTAAGATGTGTTTTCATTCTCATTTGTGTCTATGATTTTTTTTATTCCATCCTTGATTTCTTCTATTACCCAGTTTTTCAAAACAAGGTATTGTTCAATTTCCATGCATTTGATTTTTTTCCTTGCTATTCCTGTTATTGATTTCTACTTTTATGGCGTTGTGATCAGAGAAGATGCTTTGTATTATTTCGATGTTTTGGGTTTTGTTGAGGGTTGCCTTGTGGCCTAAAATGTGGTCTATTCTGGAGAATGTTCCACATGCATTAGAAAAGAATGTACACTTTGCTGCTGTTGGGCAGAGCGTTCTGTATATGTGTATGAGGTCAAGTTGGTTGATTGTGGCATTTAGATCTTCTGTACCTTTATTGAGTTTCTTTCTAGACATTGTGTCCTTCACCAAAAGTGGTATGTTGAAGTCTCCTATTATTATTGTGGAACTGTCTGTTTCTCTCTTCAATGCTGTTAGAGTTTGTTTTATGTATTTTGGAGCCCTGTCATTGGGTATGTATGTTATTTATTATGGTTATGTTCTCCTGTTGTTGACCCTTTAATCGTTATATACTATCCTTGTCCTTTATGGTGGATTTTGATTTAACGTCTATTTATCAGAGATTAATATTGCCACTCCTGCTCTTTTTTGGTTATTTTTTGCTTGGTATATATTTTTTCCATCCCTTAAGTTTTAATTTATGTCTTTGTGTCTAAGTTGTGTCTCTTACGGACAGCATATAGATGGATCATGTTTTTTAACCATTCTGTCACTCTCTGTCTCTCTATTGATGCATTTAAACCATTTGCATTCAGTGTAAATTTCAATAGGTATGAGTTTACTGCTGTGATTTTGTCATCGTTTTTTAATAGTGTTGACCATTTCTTTGTTCTGCTTAATTTTCTGTGCTGAATTCTTTTTGTTTATGGATTTTCTTTTCATTTCTTTTGTTATTGTTGATTTTGTATTTAAGTGAGTCTTTATTTTTTTCTTCTTTTTTGTTTTTTGTTAGCTTCCTTTGCAGTTACCTTGAATTTTACCTTTATTTTCCTATGTTTAAACCAGTCTTGAATTTCTTGATATTGCCTTGACTTCCTCTTCTATGGAAGTTCTATAACTACACCGTTTATTATCTCTTTTTTTGGAGATTGTCGTCATTTATATATTGATGTCTCTGGTTCCCTATTTTCAGTCTTTTAGGTTTGTTTTATTTTTGAGAATTCTGTATCTGGATTGGCATCCTAATCTTGGATTGTTGTTGGTTCTCTAACCGAATGATTCCCTTTAATATTTCTTGTAATTTTTGGTCTGGTGAAAACAAATTCCCTTAATTTCTGTTTATCTGGAAATGTCCTAATTTCACCATCATATTAAGAGAGAATTTTGCTGGATATATAATTCTTGGATGGCAGTTTTTTTCCTTCAAGCCTTTTGTATATGTCGTCCCATTGCTTTCTTGCCTGTGAGGTTTCTGCTGAGTAATCAGCGCTTAGTCTTATTGGTTCTCTTTTGTATGTGACTTTTTGTTTTTCCCTAGCTGCTCTCAGGATTCTTTCTTTGTCTTTGGTTTTGGCAAATTTGATTATGATGTATCTTGATACTTTCTTTTGGGGTCTATTCTGTGTGGGGTTCATTGAGCTTCTTAGATGGATATCTTCTCGTCTTTTCATGATATTAGGGAATTTTTTTGCCAGCAAATCTTCAGCAGTTCTCTCTGTATTTTCCATTGTCCTCCCCTAGCCCCACCCCTTACCCCCCATTCTGGAACTCCAATCACACGAGTCCTGAATTCTTGTTTTGTTTTGATATATCTGAGTAGGCCAGGTGTGTGTGCTACTCTGGTCGGTAATCTGGTTGTGTTGAAGCTGTCACCTCCTGTCACCAGGTGGGTGGAGCATTGACTTGAAGTGTGAGCATGGGTCCATGTTCGCTGTTCTTGCAGGGCTGCTGAGGATGTAGGTGGCGTTTTTGGTGAGATGATGTATCTGACCTGCTGTTCACTTGGCCGTGGGTGTAGGGGGTATTCCTCCTGGTCATTGAGTTGGATGTTGTGTGTGTGCTCTGTTGCTTGCCAGTTGGTCAGGATGAAGGTGCCCAGGTTGTCTGTCACTGGGTATGTGGTGTGGAGACTCTCACTGTTAATCTAGGCCAGCAGGGCTGCATGGGGGTGTTCAGGATAGCCACAAACCAGTTGCAGGGGGTGGTGATGTGGGGGGGGGGGCAAGATAGGGGAATACTGTCTGCCTATTGGTGGTTGGTTTGACTGCATACCCCATCCACTAGAGCACATTGTGAGGGAGGTTGTGCAGCAGTTCCTCAGTTGCCTGGTGCTATTTGCTGGAGGAACTGGGTAGTGCCACTGGTCCTCAGGCCCCCAGCGTGGACAGCTGGATAGAGCAGGTGGTACTATCAGCCCTCACCACCCCCCCGCATATGGGTAGTTTAGCTTCCATCTTAAGGGGCAGGGTGAGGGTGAATGCCACAGCTCTGCAGCTATGAGGAGCAGGGAGAGGGTATGGGCGAGTAGATTGGGAGTTTTCAGGCCTGTGGACCTCTGGAATGGGGGGCTGGTTTGTGTGCAGTGAGTGGGGTGGGTACAGTTAACTTTTGCAGGGCATGAACCACTCCTGTCTGACTGTGGCTTTGAGTGCAGAGTCTCTTCTGCTTGTCTGCATTAGATGGAGTGAGTTTTGGCTGGGAATGGTACTTGCTTTGCTCAATATGGCTGCATTGTGCAGGCTCAGCCAGCAAGGCACTGGCGCAGGTAACCAGAGGGGAGAGAGAGTGCTGCAAGTCTGTGGGCACCTTGCACCAGTGGCTAGGCAAAGGACCAAGTGCCTTGTACTGGGCCGAGAGCTACCAGCTTAGGGGGTGGGACAGCGTCAAATACCACAAGTCTGCAGCTCCTGCTTAGCTGCTGCAGGTTAAGCGCACATCAGTTGGGAATGCTGCCCATCTTGTCCCAATATGTCTGTGCTGTGCTGGCTCAGCCAGTGAGGCTCTGCCACAGGTGATCGAAGAGGGTGAAGGGCACTGCAAATCTGTGAAACTGCAGCTCCAGTGGCTGAGCAAAGGGCAAAGGGCCCACCTCCTCTGGATTGGAGCTGTGAGTTCCTGGCTTAGAGGGCATGGTGGTGTTGAATGCTGCTGGACTAGTGTCACAAGCAGGGAGAGAGAATGGGTGACGGAGTGAGAGTGTACCTTGGGCCTATGGAGCTCTGGCAGGGAGTGGGCCGGGGGATATGTGGTGGGTTGGATGCATGCACTTAACTTTCACAGGGCTGGAAGCACTCCTGGCTGATTCTGGATGTACGTGCAAAGTCACTCCTGCTTAGCTTCACCAGCGGGGGTGGGTTTCAGCTGGGAATTCTACTTGCTTGTCTCAGTATGTCCATGTTGTGCAGGTTCAGCTATCAGGACGCGGGTGATCTGTAATTTTCTGTTTTCACTATTTTTTTAATTGTCTCTCCTTCCACCTGTTGCTCAGTGCAATTTTCAGCCTCGTCTTGATGCTTAGTTGACAGTTTTTTCTTTTAGTGTTTTGAATATATCATCCCACTGCCTTTTGGCCCCCATGGTTTCTTTAAGAAACCAGCTGTTAACATTACTGATGGTCCTTTTTATGCAAAGAGTTGCTTCTTTCTTGACAGTGCTTTTGAGATCCTTTTTGTTTGACTTTTAATAGTTAAATGATTATTATTTGCCTTGGTGTGGATCTCTTTGAATTTATCCTATTTGGAATTTGTTTTGCATCTTAGATGTGTAGATTGATTAATGTTTTTCATCACATTTGAGAAGTTTTTGACTATTATGTCTTCAAATACTGCTTCTGGACATTTTTCTTTTCCTCTCCTTCTGTGTATATTTGTATGCTTGATGGTGCTGTAAAGAACTCTGAGGCTCTATTCCTTTTTCTTCTTCTTTTTTTTTTTTTTTTTTTTGTGCGTTCCTCAGACTGGCTAATCTTAATTAACTTACCTCCAGGTTTGCTGATTTTTACTTCTGCCTGCTTAAATCTACTGTGGAAAGCCTCTAGTGAATTTTCATTTCAGTCATTGTACTTTCCAACTTCAGAATTTCTATTTGGTGCCATATTGTAATTTCTGTCCCTTTATTGATATTTTTCACTCTGTTGAGACATCATTCCTATAGTTTAATTTTATAGACATGGTTTCTTTAGTTCTTTGAACATATTTAAAATAGCTGATTTAAAGTCATTTGTCTAGTAAGTCCAATGTCTTGGCTTCCTCAAGTATAGTTTCTGTTGATAGTTCTCCCCCCGCCCCCTGTGTATGGGCCATACTTGTGTTTCTTTGCATGCCTTGTAGTTTTTTGTTGATAAATTGGACATTTTGGGTATTGAATCTATACAAGTTTTTGAGAAATGCCTGTCACCACCCCTTCCCCGGATTTCTCCCCACACCTTGTGCAGCGGCCACATTAGCACTCTACAACTTCTAACTTAGGTGAGATAAGGCAGGTCTTTTGAGCTGGACTTCTAGGGAGCCACCAGACACAACAAAACAGATAATAACAATTCATTGAGAATGAGGTCCATTCTGCTTCTGAGAATGAGAGCTGTTCTACTTACTCTAGCACTAGTACCAGGAGTGGGGGCTCCTATTTTCAGGGCTCCCACTGAGCTGGGGAGCAAGGGTTGGGATCAGGTGAAAACACCACAAAGCTTGCTGTTCTTACTGAGAGTCACCTGTTTTTTCTCGCATAAGAGTTCCCAGTTGCTTCAAAGTTTTGGTTAGTTTCCAGAATTCCAAAAAAGTTGATTTTGTCAGTTTCTGCTGTTTTTTTTTTTTTTTTAATTAATTTTATGGAGAGATGGACTTTGGAGTTCCTTACTCTGCCATTTTTGCTGATGTCACTTGTGACATTTTTATTTACCCAGTAAGATGAGTTTATAGTATGTGGAGAAAACTTCTGTGCCAAAGTTTTTATAAGGTTTTATGAAGGTTTGTACTTTACTAAATAATAATTAATTAATACTGAATAATGTACTTTAATCATTGATCCATTTATATGGTTCTTGGTTTTGGAATTTAAGTTGTTTGTACCCTGGTGCTCTTAATATTTGGTATTACTCTTTAGCAATGAATGTATGAATAAGTACCTTTAATCTGACAGTGAGTTCTTACAGTGAAATTACTTTTACAAAAACACTTGGTTACCTTTATACTGATGCATGAGATTCACAAATGATGACTAACTTGCAACACTGAAAAATACTTTGACAAGGAAAATATTATTTTTACCACATTGCAGGTTTTAAAGTTTTCAGTGCATTAGGATAACTTTTGTCAGTAACATTGTACAAAATGATTTTGTATGAATCATTTCACAGAATAAATCATTTATGTGCTTGCTGTTTATTTGCAGCCTTTTAAAATAATCTCTTTAATATAAATGATACCGAAAAATGTCTTATTTCCTTCCCCGCTGTGTATTCTTTTATTGCCAGAAACCTAGGCAAATTAATCTCATGTGGGACAAAAACACCGAGATGTTAGCTTAACAGTTAACTTGAATAGAGATGGTTTTTCATATTACATTTCACTAGGTTTTCCATTTTTATAATAACTTTGATATTTCTCTTGACAAATGAAATACATGGTCAAAATGGCAAATGTAGATGTTAAAGAGAAATTATCTATAACTTCACTGTACAAAGATAGCTGTTGTAACATTTAGCCTTTTACTCTTTTGTGCATAGGTATGAGCATGTGACTGATTTATGGAGGGACATTAACTTGTTGGAGAAGACTTGAAACAATTTTTTTCCCAATTGCTGTGCTGTACACCACTCTGTCAAACTTTTCATTTTACTAGGCAAGACACTCTTAATAGATTATTGGTCCTATTCCATTAAAATTTTTGCTACTTTCAACTTTTAGATTATTTTCGTTTAGATGATTAAGACTTAACTCCATAGCAACAAAGATAAATTATATATAAAAAAAGGGCTAACTCCCTGAGTTTTCCTCCCTCACCTTTGATGCATCTAAAGCTGTGGCCCTCAGCATTCTCAAGCATTACTTTAAAAAAAAAAAAAGCTGGGAAATGTATTTAATTGTGATAATTTTTATTCTTCAGAGAAAACACAAAGTTATGAATTGAAGATAAACTTCTACTGTGAACTACTTTATTTCCTACCCAAACTGATGTTTTCTCATTGTAAGAGGTGTTGTGTTTTATAACTGATAACTTGACTGTTTCATATTCAAGAAGAGTAAATGGGAGCCAGATAGATTCAAGGTGGCTCAGAGTGTCATGGCAGTGAGTCTGGCATTTCCCTCTTAGATGTAATATGTGCATTCATTCTGGTATGTCCTGTATTACCTTGTGTTTATGTGTCAGAAAATAATATTCCTTGGTGGAAAATACTCTGCAAATTGTAAGTACCCTTGCCTGTCAGATGCTTCAAACGGTATTTTTCTTTATCTATACCTAAATTGGTTTTAATCTACTTTCCTACAAAGTTACATTCATTTCCGTATACCTCTCTTTCAGGAAAAATGGTAACAAAACCGAGATATAAATGTGTCATAATTCTACAAATTAAGAGAAATCTTTGCTTCTTTATAATTGAATCATATGAACTTAATTTGAAATGTTGAAGTTCTTAAAATTCTGTTAAAGTAATGCATTTTGCTTTTTAAATAATGTAAAATAATAGTGGGAAATATTGTAGTTATCTGGGCAAGAAGATGATGGTAGCTTGCTTGGCCTATAGTGTAGCAATGTAAATAGTGAGAAGTAAATAAATTCAGGATTTACTTTGTAGGTAAATCCAAGAACCTACAATAATTCCTGATGGATTAGATGTGATTTGTAAGGGAAGGATAGGAAGTAAGAACAGGACCTAGTCTTTGGGCCTGAGCAACTGCCTAAGTGGTGGTGCCATTTCCTGAGATGAGGATGGCTTGGGTGAAGGAGCTCATTTTCAGAGTATGGGGAATCAGTTTTTTATTTTGCACATGCTAAGTTTGAGGTACCTATTTGACATCCAGCTGGAGGTATCAGCTGAACAGGGAACTCAGGGGAGATGTCTGGACTGGAAATACAAATTCGTCCATAGTTGGTATTTCAAGTCATGTCACTGAATGCAGTTGTTTAGGGAGAGATCATATATAAAGACGAGAAGTCAGCCTTCGCAAAATCTTGAGGCATTCTCATAGAGGAGAAGAGCCAGCAAAGAGGATGGAGAAGTAGTATGCAGTAAGAAAAATGGGAAGACAAAGTGAGATGTTGCAGATGCCTAGAGAAGAAATTATTCGGGAAGAGAAAGTGGTCAGTTATATCAGATCCAGATGAGAGCTCAGATAATTCAGGAGTTGGCAATAATCAGTGGTTATTGGTCACCATGTTAAGAGCGATTGGGGCAGATTAAGGAGAAATTCAGAGGATAGCAAGTGAGGATAGTGACTAAGATGATTCTTTGGAGTTTCGCTGTGAAAGAGAGCAGAGAAAAAAGATGGGGAGTCAGGGGAGGTTTGACATTTTGTTTATTTGATGTTATTTGATGATGTTAAAATCATTTTTGTGTGTCAGTGGGATAATCCACTTGAGAGGGAGATTGATGATGTAGGGGAGAAAGGAAATAATTGCGAGAGTAAAACCCTTGAGAAGGTGGCAGAATTTGAAATGAAGGAAACAAGTAGCTTTGTAAGAAATAGTTTGAGGAGATAAAACTTGCACATTTGAGAATATCTTTATTCTATCCTCACCTGTGATTGACAATGGTTATCTGGGTCAGTGGTTATCTGGGTAGAGAATTTAAATTGAAAATAATTATCTGTCCCCCCAAAAAGAAGAAAGTCTTCTGGTATTGAGTATTTTGGATGAGAGATCTGGGCTCATTTTGATTCATTCTTTTGGAGATGACTCGCTCCTCCCCCTGCCCCTTCCCACCCGCCCCCCCCCCGATGCTTTAGGGTTTTTTTCTTTGTTTTTTTTTATTTTTGCAAGTTTACAGTAATATGTCCATATGTAGGTTTTTCTTCATTTATTGACTTGGTACTTGGTACAGCCTTTCAATCTAGATTCTAGATCTGCTCCTTCCAGTAAAGTAACCAGTAGGCATGGGCAGCTATTTTAACTTATATAAACTGAAATTAAATAAAATTTAAGTTCAGTTCCTCAGCCAACTAGTCACATTTCAGATGCCCACTAGCTACCTTATTGAGCAGCACAGAGACAGACCATCTCCGTCATCACAAATGGGTCTTTTGGATAGCACTGCTCTAGAGAGAGACGCTCATCTTCCAGCTCTGTGAAATTCTCTTACATTATTATTTATTTGTGTGTAATTTCCTACCATCTCTGTTCTCTCCTCTCACTTTCCAAAACTTCTTTTGATAAGATGTTAGACCTCTTGGATTCGCCATATCTCATTATTCCTCTCACATTTTTATATCTTTATATTTTTATCCTACTTTGAAAAAGATTTCCTTGATTTTATCTTCATACTATTCTATTGTATTTTGTATTTGAACTCTCATATTTTTAATGTTCAAGAGCTCTTTATTTTCACATTTTTCCTTTTTCATATCTTGTTTTTATCTTACAAATACAATGCCTTTTCTGAGAGAATACCAATTAGAAGGTTTGTCGTTTGTTTTTATTTTAGATTTTTAGTAAGAACTAAAACAATATTTTTTTAAACGTTTTAAAAAAACATTTTTATTTCTTTGGGCCTCTCTTTTTTCCTGTTTATGTATCTATGACTATCTTTTATCCTGGAGACTTACCTTTAATGTGTGGTGGCCCTTGGTATCTGTGTCACTAAAAAGTTTCACTGAAAAGTAATTTGGGAGTTGTGTATATGTGGCAGGACTTATTGACTAGCAGGTTTCACTTTTGTTTCATTGAGCGGAGAACCAATCTTTTCCCTGGGAGCCACATAAAGCTTGAATCTCTCTGGAGCCTTTCCATTTTCTCAGGTTTTCGTCTGTCTGTTTCTTTTTTGCCTGTGTTTCAGGTACCTGGATGGCTGTATTCCACGGTGGTCGTGGAGGAGGAGTGGAGAGTAAGGCCAGATGTTCCTTATACAGACTTTGAATTCATCCTTCTAATTTTATCCCTTCATTCTCCTTTCGCCTCCCGTTGTAGCTAATGTTTCCGAGGCCCAAGGCTCTGGAATTCTGCAGGGTGGTTTGATTCTCATCTTGAGTGTGTAGCTATAACTCCATCCTTATTCTACAGACATGGTTCCTCTATCTAGCCTCCATATATTCCCAAATGTGCTGTCTTCTGATGGCCAGTCGTCTGGTTTTGATTTGTTGCATATCTTTTTTATTGATCTGTTATTGTTTTAGTGAAGTTTAGAGTCACTCTCCACCATTAATGGGAATCATGCGTTTTAGAAAAATATTGTTTTATAATTTATCTTATGAACCCCATGACATTACTGTTCAAACTACACTTTATCCGTCACACATTGTCTGGCTTGTTAGTAATGGTTGTTTTTAATTCTACAGTGATATTCCTTTCTTCCTTCCTTCCTAGTTTCTTTATTTCTGGGTAACTGTACCTCTCTACCAAGCTCTAGCTCATTGTTTTAAACATAAGATGATAACCTTATGGGTAGTTCGTTTGAAAGAAGTTAGTAGAGCCCAAGTCTGTTCTATAGACAGAACTTTCTTTTTCAAGTCTTGGAAAAGTTAAATTAAAAAAAATATATATGGCATTTATTCAACATTTTAGTTCTTTTGTCAAATATTTATTGAGGGCTTTTATGTGTTGTGTACTGTATTAAGTTCTTGGAATACAAAAGTAAGATCTAGTTTTGACCCTCAGAATCCTTGCATATCCTTGACATTTCTTTTTTTTAAGTCAATGTCAGTGTCTCTCCTTGGATCATACAAATTCAGGCCTACGCATACTTTTTGGATTAAGAGAAAAATGATAGCTTCTCTAAAAAATCGATTTTGCTAATGAACCACCAACCTTCGCATCTTATGAGAGCTTATATAGTTGAAAGAGATGTAAAGCGGTGAGATTTAGTGATCTTTTAGACCATTAAACTTGCATAGTTGTGAAAGGTTCTAACAACCTTAATGGCTCAGGAGTAAGTATTGTTTAACTCAAAGGATTCAAACTAATGGTTGAGTTTTGTTTTGTCTGGCTCATTCAGCGGTGTTTAGAAAATTGAATTTGACTAGTTCAAGTGCCAGGCATGTATTCTGTAGTTCATCACAGCACAGCTCCCTCTTGTCTAATGCCTGATCTCCTTTTACACCTTTAGGTTATAGACCTGGGTCTGCAGGTGTTGGAATTTGCTACTCCTAGTTTGAATAACTAGGAACTAGGCAGTTCAAATCCGCCAGGTGCTTCTTGGAAACTCTATGGGGCAGTTCTACTCTGCCCTGTAGGATCGCTATACAGCACTGGGTTTGAATAAATGATGGAGATGCAGCTATTAACTCTTTCACTACTGTTGGTACATGTAGGCACCACTTTACATTTTCCACCCCTGGGGTTTCTTGGGAGGCTTTTTTGACAGGGACTTACATAACTGCCTAAAACAGAAGGAAGTTTATCATTACCATATTGCTGGGTTGAGAGGTTTTTGTATGTGATGCTTTATCCTGCAGGTGTGCTTATGTGAAACTTTTGTTTCTTTGGGCTTCTGTACAGCGAGATTAGGCTTGTAAGTATATTTACTGTTTTCTGTGTCTAGCTGGGAAGGTGCAGGTTTCAGGGTTAGGTAATATTCAAGTGAAATAAGTTATTTTCAGGCACAATATAGCATAAGCACATGTCCTTGACATACTGTATCACCACTGGTAGATGTAAGTACTGCTTACATTTTTCACGTCTCAGGCTTCTGAACAGCGAAATAAGCCTTGTAAATATATTTATGGTTTCTTGTGTGTTATTGGGAAGGTGCAGCTTGGGGATTGGGTAATATTCAAGTGAATAACTTATTTTCAGGCACAAGAGGCTATAAGCATGCATTGTAGCATCCTTGGTGTACTACATGTATGCATACAGCTCGTTCAGTCATCAGGGAGTTGCCTTCTGGTACATGAGCTGTGTAAGTAATTGTTTTGCAATAAGAAATAATGTATTGCAGTAGTAACGTTCCCATGACAGCACTTCCTTTGAGGATGTTTTATTTTTGCAGGAGCCTGGAATTATACAGTGTCTCGCCTTATATATTCTCATATTGTTTTGGCAACTAACAATTGTTTTGCTAACTGTGATAGTTAAGTTATGTGTCAGCTTGGCTAGGCCATGATTCCTAGTATTGTGTAACGGTCCTCCATTTTGTAATATTATGTAATAATCTTCCGTGGTATGATCTTCCATAAGCATTCACCTGTCAAGGGAACCAGAAGACAATGCAGAGAATACAGAACTTAAAAGAAGCAGGCTCAAACAACAGTTATGTACAGCCAGTGCAGGGTGCCTTTATTTGTTGCCCCATGTTTTCAAAAGTTTCCCTCAATAAAATAAAATGGCTAAGATAAAATGATTATTTTCCCTGTCTCATTCCATCCATCCTACCTCCAGAGCCCCCTGCTACATATGTGTAAGAAGAAGAAGAAAAGTTCTACATATGTGTACCACATAATATTTATAAAGATCCATCTTACGTAACAAAATTACCACCACTCAGCGATTCAGCATGCATTCCAATAGTGAAGAAATATTACATCAGTGAAAAAATCACAAACATAAGATAACTCAGTAGTGGAAGGATTTTACATAGGATGCAGTAGAAGAGTTTTAATGACATGAAAAGATATCCATGATATTTTAATGAAAAAAATTACCAAACCATATAATGCGATCTCATTTTTAATAAATATGTAAGTTTGTATGTATATGAAGCCCTAGCGGCATAGGCGGCATAGTGGTTAAGAGCTTGGCTGCCAGCCAAAAGTTTGGCAGTTCAAATCCACCAGCCACTCCTTGGAAACCCTGTGGAGCAGTTCTACTCTGTCCTGTAGGGTTGCTATGAGTCGGAATTGGCTCGACGGCAACAGGTTTATACATAGAAAAATTTCCTCATCAGATTTTGTCTTTAATATATTATCTTTTCCTCTTTTTCATTGTCATTGCTTTTGTATTTGCTGAGTCTATGTTTTTCTTGTTTTTTATCTTGGTGTGTAGGATTGTTAGCTTCCTTTGTGGTTACCTTAATATTTACCCCTATTCTTCTGAGTTTAAACCAATCTTCTATTTCTTTATATCCCCTTGACTTCTTCTCCATATGAAAGATCTATGAGTACATTTTTTAGTCCCTCTTTTTTGTTTTAATTTGTCATCTCTTACATAATAACGTCTCTGTTTCCCTGTTTTGAGTGTTTTAGCTTTGATTTATTTTTGCGATTTCCCTATCTGGGTTGATATCTGGTTGCTCTGTCCTGTGTTCTAGTTTTGGGTTGTTATCTGAAGTTACTGATTTTCTAACCACAGGACTCCCTTTAGTATTTCTTGTAATTTTGGTTTGGTTTTTGCAAATTCCCTAACCTTCTTTTTATCTGGAAATGTCCTAATTTCACTTTGATATTCGAGAGACAGGTTTGCTGGATATGTAATTCTTGGCTGCAAATTTTTTTCCTCCAGGGCTTTATGTATGTCATCCCATTGCCTTCTTGCCTGCATGGTTTCTTCTGAGTAGTTCCAACTTAGTCTTATTGACTTTTTTGTAGGTGACTTTTTGTTTATCCCTAGCCGCTTGTGTGTGTGTGTGTGTGTGTGTGTGTGTGTGTGTGTGTGTGCTTTAAGTGACAGTTTACACATTAAGTCAGTCTCTAACACAAAAACTTACATATACCTTGCTACATACTCCCCGTTGCTCTCCCCCTAATGTGACAGTCCGCTCCCTCCCACCACTCCCTCTTTTCATGTCCATTTCGCCAGCTTCTAACCCCCTCTACCCTCTCATCTCCCCCCAGGCAGGAGATGCCAACGTAGTCTCAAGTGTCCACCTGGTCCAAGGAGCTCACTCCTCACCAGCATCCCTCTCCAACCCATTGTCCAGCCCAATCCCTGTCTGAAGAGTTGCTTTGGGAATGGTTCCTGTCCTGGGCCAACAGAAGGTCTGGGGGCCATGACTACCGGGGTCCTTCTACTCCCAGTCAGACCATTAAGTCTGGTCTTTTTATGAGAATGTGGGGTCTACATCCCACTGCTCTCCTGCTCCCTCAGGGGTTCTCTGTTGTGTTCCCTGTCAGGGGTGTCATCAGTTGTAACCGGGCACCATCTAGCTCTTCTGGTCTCAGGCTGATGTAGTCTCTGGTTTATGTGGCCCTTTCTGTCTCTTGGGCTCAGAATTACTTTGTGTCCATGGTGTTTTTCGTTCTCCTTTGATCCAGGTGGGTTGAGACCAAGTGATGCATCTTAGATGGCTGCTTGCCAGCATTTAAGACCCCATACACCTCTCTCCAAGGTGGGATGCAGAATGTTTTCTTAATAGATTTTATTATGCCAATTGACTTAGATGTCCCCTGAAACCACGGTCCCCAAACCCCTGCCCCTGCTGTGCTGGCCTTCAAAACATTGTTTTTCCCGGAAACTTCTTTGCTTTTGGTTTAGTCCAGTTGTGCTGACCTTGCCTGTATTGTGTGTTGTCTTTCCTGTCACCTAAAGTAGTTCTTATCTACTATTTAATTAGTGAATACCCCTCTCCCTCCCTCTCCCCTCTCGTAACCATCAAAGAATATTTTCTTCTCCGTTGAAACTATTTCTTGAGTTCTTATAATAGTGGTCTTATACGATATTTGTCCTTTTGCAACTGACTAATTTCATTCAGCATATTGCCTTCCAAATTCCTCCATGTTATGTTTCACAGATTCCTCACTGTTCTTTATCGATGCGTAGTATTCCATTGTGTGAATATACCATAATTTATTTATCCATTCATCCATTGATGGGCACCTTGGCTGCTTCCATGTTTTTGCTGTTGTAAACAGTGCTACAATGAACATGGGTGTGCATGTATCTGTTTGTGTAAAGCTCTTATTTCTCTAGGATATATTCCAAGGAGTGGGATTGTTGGATCGTATGATAGTTCTATTTCTAGCTTTTTAAGGAAGCACCAAATCGATTTCCAAAGTGGTTGTACCATTTTACATTCCCACCAGCAGTGTATAAGTGTTCCACCCTCTCCACAGCCTCTCCAGCATTTATTGTTTTATGTTTTTTGGATTAATGCCAGCCTTCTTGGAGTGAAATGAAATCTCATTATAGTTTTGATTTGCATTTCTCTAGTGGCTAATGATCATGAGCATTTCCTCATGTATCTGTTAGCTACCTGAATGTCTTCTTTAGTGAAGTGTCTATTCATACCTTTTGCCGTTTTTTAATTGGGTTTTTTGTCTTTTTGCAGTTGAGTTTTTGCAGTATCATGTAGATTTTAGAGATCAGGTGCTGATCAGAAATGTCATAGCTAAAAACATTTTCCCAGTCTGTAGGTAATATTTTTACTCTTTTGGTGAAGTTTTTGGATGAGCATAGGTGTTTGATCTTTAGGAGCTCCCAGTTATCTAGTTTTTCTTCTGCATTGTTAGTAATGTTTTGTATACTGTTTATGCCAGGTATTAGGGTTCCTAATGTTGTCCCTATTTTTTCTTCCATGATCTTTATCATTTTATATTTAGGTCTTTGATCCATTTTGAGTTAGTTTTTGTGCATGGAGTGAGGTATGTGTCTTGTTTCATTTTTTTTGCAGATGGATATCCAGTTATGCCAGCACCATTTGTTAAAAAGACTGTCTTTTCCCCCATTTAACTGTTTTGGGGCCTTTGTCAAATATCAACTGCTCACATGTGGATGGATTTATGTCTGGATTCTCAATTCTGTTCCACTGGTCTGTGTGTCTTTTGTTGTACCAGTACCAGGTTGTTTTGACTACCGTGGCGGTATAACAGGTTCTAAAATCAGGTAGAGTGAGGCCTCCCACTTTGTTCTTCTTTTTCAGTAATGCTTTACTTATCTGGGGCCTCTTTCTTTTCCATATGAAGTTGGTGATTTGTTTCTCCATCTCATTAAAAAATATTGTTAGAATTTGGATCGGAATTGCGTTGTATCTATAGATGGCTTTTGGTAGAATAGACATTTTTACAATGTTAAGTCTTCCTATCCATGAGCAAGGTGTATGTTTTTCCACTTATGTAGGTCTCTTTTGGTTTCTTGCAGTAGTGTCTTATAATTTTCTTTGTATAGCTCTTTTATGTCTGTGGTAAGATTTAATCCTAAGTATTTTATCTTCTTGGGGGCTACTGTAAATGGTATTGATTTGGTGATTTCCTCCTTGATGTTCTTTTTGTTGGTGTAGAGAAATCCAACTGATTTTTTATGTTTATCTTGTGTCCCGATACTCTGCTGAACTCTTCTGTTGGTTTCAGTAGTTTTCTTGAGGATTCCTTAGGGTTTTCTGTGTATAAGATCCTGTCATCTGCAAATAGAGATACTTTTACTTCTTTGCCAATCTGGATGCCCTTTATTTCTTTATCTAGCCTAATTGCTCTGGCTAGGACCTCCAGCACAATGTTGAATAAGAGTGGTGATAAATTTTTATTGTCTGTTTCCCGATCTCAAGGGGAATGCTTTCAGGCTCTCTCCATTTAGGATGATGTTGGCTGTTGGCTTTGTATAAGCGCCCATTATTATGTTGAGGAATTTTCCTTCTATTCCTATTTTGCTGAGAGTTTTTATCATGAATAGATGTTGAACTTTGTCAAATGCCTTTTCTGCATCAATTGATAGAATTGTGTCATTCTTGTCTTTTGTTTTATTTATGTGATGGATTACATTAATTGTTTTTCTAATGTTGAACCATCCTTGCATACCTTGTATGAATCCCACTTGGTCATGGTGAATTATTTTTGATATGTTGTTGGATTCTGTTGGCTAGAATTTTGTTGAGGATTTTTGCATCTAAGTTCATGAGGAATATGGGACTGTAATTTTCTTTTCTTGTGTTGTCTTTACCTGGTTTTGTTATCAGGGATATAGTGGCATCATAGAATGAGTTTGGTAGTATTCTGTCCTTTGCTCTGCTCTGAAATACCTTTAGTAATAGTGGTGTTAACTCTCCTCTGAAAGTTTGGTAGAACTCTGCAGTGAAGCCCTCCAGGCCAGTTTTTTTGTTGTTGTTGTCGGGAGTGTTTTGATTAACTTTTCAATCTCTTCTTTTGTTATGGGTCTATTTAGTTGTTCTACCTCTGTATTAGTTTAGGTAGGTAGTGTGTTTCTAGGAATTCATCCATTTCTTCTAGATTTTCAAATTCGTTAGAGTACAATTTTTCATAGTAATCTGATATGATTCTTTTAATTTCAGTTGGGTCTGTTGTAATATCGCCCATCTCATTTCTTATTAGGGTTGCTTCCTCTCATGTTTTTCCTTTGTCAGTTTGGCCAGTGGTTTATCAGTTTTGTTGATTTTTTTCAAAGAACCAGCTTTTGGTCTTGTTATTTCTTTCAGTTGTTTTTCTGTTCTCTATTTCATTTAGTTCTGCTCTAATTTTTATTATTTGTTTTCTTCTGGTGCCTGTGGGTTTCTTTTGTTGCTGTCTTTGTATTTGTTCAAATTGTAGGGATAATTCTTTGATTTTGGCCCTTTCTTCTTTTTGGATGTGTGCATTTATTCATATAAATTGACCTCTGAGCACTGCTTTCGCTGTGTCCCAAAGGTTCTGATTGGAAGTGTTTTCATTCTCATTGGATTCTCTGAATTGCTTTATTCCACCCTTAATGTCTTCTATAATGGAGTCTTACTTGAGGAGGGTATTGTTCAGTTTCCAATTGTTTGATTTCTTTTCCCTGTTTTTCTGTTACTGATTTCCACTTTTATGACCTTATGGTCAGAGAAGATGCTTTGTAATATTTCAGTGTTCTGGCTTACTTTATGACCTAATATGTGGTCTATTCTAGAGAATGTTCCACGTGCGCTAGAAAAGAAAGTATCCTTGGTTGCTGTTGGGTGGAGTGTTCCGTATATGTCTATGAAGTCAATTTGATTGTGGCATTTAGATCTTCCCTGTCTTTATTGACATTCTTTCTGGATTTCCTGTTCTTCACTGAAAGTGGTGTGTTGAAGTCTCCTACTATAATTGTGGAGCTGTCTATCTCATTTTTCAATGCTGACAGAGTTTGTTTTATGTGTATCTTGCAGCCTTGTCATTGGGTGCAATATGGTTATATCTTCTGCTGTATTGTCCCTTTAATCATTATATAGTGTCCTTCCTTATCCTTTCTGATGGATTTAACTTTAAAGTCTATTTTGTCAGAAATTAATATTGCCACTCCTGCACTTTTTTGATTGTTGTTTGCTTGATGTATTTTTTTCCATCCTTTGAGTTTTTGTTTGTTTGTTTCTCTAAGTCTAAGGTGTGTCTCTTCTAGGCAGTACATAGACGGATTGTGTTTTTTTAATCCATTCTGCCACTCTCTATCTCTTTATTGGTACGTTTAGTCCATTTACATTCAGCGTAATTATGGATAGGTATGGATTTCGTGCTATCATTTTGATGTCTTTTTTTGTGTGTTGTTGACAGCTTTTTTCCCACTTAATTTAATGTGCTGAGTAGATTATCTTTATATATTGTCTTTTCCTCATGTTTGTTGTTGTTGATTTTGTTTCTGTTGAGTCTCTGTTTTTTTCTTGTATTTTATTTTGATGAGTAGGATAGTTTTTCTCCTTTGTGGTTACCTTATTATTTACCCCTATTTTTCTAAATTTAAACCTAACTTTTATTTCTTTGTATTGCCATATCTTCCTCTTTGTATGGAAGATCTCCGATTACATTTCTTAGTCCCTCTTTATTGTTTTAATGTTATCTTCTTTTATATAATAACATCACTGTTACCCTGTTTTGAGTTTTTGTTGTTTTTTTGTTTGTTTTTTTTAATCTTTGTTTTTTTTTATTTCCCTGTCTGGGTTGCCTTGTTATTGCTCTGCCCAGTGTTCTAGTCTTGGGTTGATACCTGATATTATTGATTTTCTAACCAAAGAACTGCCTTTAGTATTTCTTGTGGTTTTGGTTTAGTTTTTACGAATTCCCTGAACTTGTGTTTACCTGGAAATGTCCTAATTTCATCTTCATATTTAAGAGGTAGTTCTGCTGGATATATGATTCTTGGCTGGCAATTTTTTTCCTTCCATTTTTTAAATAAGTCATCCCATTGCCTTCTGGCCTGCATGGTTTCTGCCGAGTATTCTTATTGGCTCTCCTTTGCAGGTGGCTTTCTGTTTATCCCTAGCTGCTCTTAAAATTCTCTATCTTTGGTTTTGGCGAGTTTGATTATAATGTTTTGGTGACTTTCTTTTAATATCTACCTTAAGATATCTATCCAAGATGCTCATCAAACTTTGGCGAGTTTGATGAACATCTTGGATAGATATCTTCTCATCTTTCACTGTATCAGGGAAGTTTTCTGCCAACAAATCTTCAACAATTCTCTCTGTACTTCCTGTTATCCTTCCCTGTTCTGGTACTCCAATCACTCATAGGTTATTTCTCTTGATAGAGTCCCACATGATTCTTAAGGTTTCTTCATTTTTTAAAAATTCTTTTATCAGATTTTTCTTCAAATATATTAGTGCCAAGTGATTTATCTTCAAGTTCAGAAATTCTGGCTTCTACTTGCTCATTTCTGCTCTTCTGACTTTCTGTTGAGTTGTCTACTTCTGTAATTTTGTTAATCTTCTGAATTTCTGATTGCTGTCTGTCTATGGATTTTTCCAGCTTATTGAATTTTTCATTATGTTCCTGAATAATCTTTCTAATTTCTTCAATTGCTTTATCTGTGTGTTCCTTGGCTTGTTTTGTGTATTGCCTCATTTCCTTCCTGATGTCTTGAAAGATTCTGTATATTAATCTTTTGTATTCTGCCTCTGGTAATTCCAGGAAGAGACTTTCATCTAGAAGATCCCTGGATTCCTTGTTTTGAGAGCTTATTGAGATGATCATGGTCTGTTTCTTTATGTGACTTGATATTGACTCTTGTCTCCGAGCTATCTATAAGTTATTGTATTAGTTTATGCTTGCTGACTGTGTCATAGCCTCTTGCTTTGTTTTGTTTTGATGTGCCCAGACAGGTTGCTTGAATGAGCTAGCTGGATTATTTTCGCCTTTGGAGCTCTGACATCCTGTCCCCTGATGGCTAGAGGTGTCATCAGGTATACCAGTCTAGAAGTCCATTCACTTTTCTTGTATGAATTCAGCTCAGGTGTCCAGGTAGCTGATCATCAAGTGTGTGATATAGGCTCTGTCCTATAGTCTTAGAGGGGCGGGGTGATTGGTATATGTACCAGTATCTGATTGCAGTAGTGGGTCACGCTCTGAACAAGGCAGGGGGCTGAGAACTGACCCCCAAGTGTCTCTGAGGAAAGCGCGTCCCTGTTCTCTAGAGCATGCAGGTGGGTGGGTTCTGCACACGGACCATGGGCACCCACTCTTTTTGTTTTTAAGGACTGTGAGGTACCAATTTTCCTTGGACCCCTGTTGCAGGTGGCTGGGTGACCTGAGTGGAGCTACCAGTCCTTAGGCTCCTGCTGTGGGTAGGTGAAAAAAAAAAAGAGGACCCTGTTTAATAGGCAGAGCAACGTCAGACATC